>NW_012267368.1:5356075-5364404 GCF_000151885.1 Dipodomys ordii | reverse complement strand
AACAATGTTCAAGAGGAAGTGTACTCATTACCTCACTCATGTAACTGTAACCCTCTGTATAGTATCTTTACAATAAAAAAAAACTAAAAAAAAAAATAAACATCAGAGTTGGTAACTTGGTACACTCAATTGCGATTTACTTTTAAAAGAAAGCACTGTTCTGGCTGGGAAGGTGGCTCAATGGTAGAGCGCTAGCCTTGAGCAAAAGAAACTCAGGGACAGTGCCCAGCCCTGAGTTCAAACCCCAGGACTGGCAAAACAAACAAACAAATAAATGAATACATACATTCAAGAGGGGAAGAGCCCTTCTGGGAATCTGAGGCAAGACACAGACACATCAGGAGATCAGGACCTGTGGAGCCTGAGGTATAAGAATGTACAGCTAGGGGCTGGGAAGTTGGCTCAGTGGTAGAGTGCTTGCCTCGCATTCATGAGGCCCGGGGTTCGATTCCTCAGCACCACACAAGCAGAAAAAGCCACAAGTGGCACTGTAGCTCAAGTGGTAGAGCGCTAGCCTTGAGCTAAAGAGCTGAGGGACAGCGCCCAGGCCCAGAGTTCAGAAAAAAGAAAAAAAGCACTGTATTTTCAGAGTTAGATGAAATTATACCTAATTTTACATAAATACTTATAAGTATTGACCATTTCAAAATTGCATAATCTTCTTTTCTTTCTCATAATATCTGGCAATCATTACCTTCTACCTACCTACTATCATCTTTCTTTCTTTTCCTTTTTTTGTGCCAGTACTGGGGCTTGAACATCAGGCCAGGGAGCTGTTCCCTACTTGTTACTAAAGGCCGGTGCTCTCACTTGAGCCACATTTCCACTTTCAGCACTCTACTGATGAGTTGGAGGTAAGAGTCTCGTGTACTTTCCTGCCTGGGCTGGTTTCAAAGTCCAGTCCTCAGACCTGAGCCTCCTGCATAGCTGGCGTAGGGCAGTGAGCCACCAGTGCCTGGCTCTTCTCAAGTCATGCCATCAAGTGAAGCGTATTCCACAGCAGTTCTGCCTCTCCACTGCAGGATACACATTTACAGCACACTCTTACCTTCTTGTGATAGTTAAGGCCAAATGAAAAACCTGTATCGCAGCCGATCAGAGACCAGAGATGGAAGATGCACCAAAGAGAATCCGACAAGCTTTAAAATGCAGCACTCCCCTCATCCCTTCTGCCCGGAATTCCCCTCCATGCAGAGTCTGCAACTGCAGGATGGAATCCAGGACTTGTATTTTCCAAGTGGTGCAGTAATGCCCTACAAAACCAACTCAAGATCTGAACAAAAATACAAGACTGTAAATATACCTCACAGAAGTTACTTTGGCTGGCACTGAACTTTTGATACAAAGTCTGAGAAGTTGCTAGACTCTACAGATGAAGCACACTCATTTTACATGATGGCTTTAGAGAGCTGGCCCCTTCTACTTTACTCTTCAAGCCGCTGCTCTGCGCCCTGCCGCTCCTTCCCTCCCTCTTCCCAGACACCCTGCACCAAAGTGCTTCCAGTCAGGCCCTGGTGCCACACACCTGTAAGCCCAGCTCCTCAGAAGGCTGAGATGCACAGGATCATGATTTGAAGCTAGCCCAGAGGGGAAGTCTCTAGGAGACTCCCTCTTCAAAATAATTAGCAAAAAATCTGGGCTGGTGGTATAGAGCACCAGGTGAGCAAGCAAGCAAGTATGTGGCTGGGAGTTAAAACCTAGAAGCCAGAGGAGAAACATTTCTAATTTTCACGTACTTTTTCCAAGGCTTCAAATACAGCCTTAACTTTCTTCAAAGTTATTATCCCTTCAGTGACTTTATCTGGCTAAGCTAACGTATGTTAATCTAGGAGATCCTGGGCACAGCCTGTCATGCCTTTCTGAGCACAACAGGGGATGTGTAGCATGAGTAATGCATCCAGTAGAAGGCACCAGAAAATGGAACAAGGAATGGGGGAAACGATCTTGAAAGTAGGGATGACTTCAAGAGCTGAAGAAGTATGGTGTCATTTTGATGCTAAAATTTATTTTATTTCATGTCTTTTGATATTTTATGATGACACAGAGCTCTTGTAAATTAGTTTTTCAATCGCAAGCATGAATAACACTTATCACTATTATGTGTTTTCCGGTTTCTCACAGCGTATCCCTACTGACTGGCGTGCTCCTCGGGCCTGGTACCCGGGGCTGATCGATTTCAGGGCTGTCTTGTAAGGCAAAGGATGACTGGCAGAGCAAACGGGAAGCAAGGCCGCTCACACAGACCATTCTAGAAGTCACATTATTCTTCCCATGTCATAATTCTGAGTGCTGTAATAAATGGTGTATCTGTAAATTATTCTTATTATTAAGTCTAGGTTGCTGACAACAAGACAAGCAGATGCAATGAAATATGTATGAAAATTAAAGATATAACAAGAATAATAGACTGATAGTGTCAGAAGCAGACAGAATGGTTGTGTAGGAATATATATTATACTAAGTCATATATTTCTTTCCATAATGTCTTTCTGGCATTACACATGCGTCCTATTTCCAAAATAAATTTTAAATACAGCTGTGCCTGTAAAGATTCCATACGTTCAGAACATTCTTTGTGGGTTATTAGCTGTCATCTGACCATTTCCCCTAATGTTAAAGGAGGAAAGGAATGTTTCTGTCCCAAGCTTTCAAAAGTATTTATCACAAATATTCTGTAAGATCTGGCACTTTCCAGTTGACTCTTTATTTGAAGGCTTTACCCAATTTTCTAGTCAGTTACATGGTATCTTTTTTCTCTGTGTATTAGTTGTTCTTATTTCATGAAGCTTTAAGTAATATGGCATTAATCTATATCCCCTAGTAGCATTTTAAATTAAATGATACAACTAAATTGAAATTATTTGCTTACTCTGATAAAAAAGTTTAATAAAAATTTTATAACAAAATTTATAGTAACACATTTCAACCATTCCAAGAAATAATATTTTTAATCTTTTGGAAAATCAATACATGTAGATCTGTCACTTCAGTCATTCTTTTATAAAACTGGCCACTCTTCTCATTAATTAAAAGTATATAATATGTTTACTGTGAGTTATAAAATTGGGCACGTAGATTGAATAAGTGGATTTAAAAGAATTTTATTTATAGTTTATTATATTTTCTCACATAAATAAATGCAAATAATTACTTCTTAATTATAGTAATTCTAGGGATAAAGTGAATCTATATCATTTTAAAGCATCTATTCCACCCAAGTAATGGTGTACATTTGTTCTTTGTAAATAAGAGATTTGGGAAGTGCAGATGAGGACACAGTCCCCCTTTTGAGTAGAATGTCTTTGGGTGAAATCTGCACTGCAAATCCTAACCACATTGCTACACGCAGCAATGGCTACTCCGTGAGAAGAAATGAATCATAGAATTAGAAAATTTTGCCATATGTCACTTTAATGGCAGTCTAGGCATTGGCTTTGAATACTTGCTATACATTAAAATGACCAGGGGAGCTTTCAACAGTTAACGTGGGGCAGGTCTTGAGCAGGGCCCCCTGTCTGGTCTTCTCTGGGTGACGGGATGTGGCCAGGGTTCAGAACCACGGGCCTGTCCCCACCACGTAGCCTTGTGGGAAAGGAGTGGATGTCAGAGTGAGAAGCAAAGCCAGTTCCAGACTTGGGGTGTTTTTGATGCTCATTTTCACCACAGTGTGTTTTGGAACCATGTGATGAACGTGCTGTGTGAGGTTCTACGGAGTTCAGATCTAGAACGTAAAACAGCAGCCACATTCTGTTCTCATCAGGAAGGTTTGAAGCCGCCATGGGGCACATTCATGTATCTGTGGGGGAGGGACTTAGAAGCTGGTGCTTTCCCAGCATGCACGGCTGCCGTCCACTGTGCTGGGCTCGGTGGTCAGTGACCCCCCTCATTCCCCACAGTGGCTGTACCAGGCTGGGGCTCTGCGCCTCCATCTCCTCCTCCCCCACCCCCTGACACTCCGAGGCCAGTTCTGCTTTCTGCCAACACCACAGCCTGGCTGATGAATCCAGCTCACGTTTTTATACCAGGAATGTACTCCACGCCACACAGGAACTTACGAGCTTTTGAGAACAGTGTCCTCTACACTAATATCCAAATCGCTGGGTAGTGTTTTTGGTTTTTTTTTTTTTTTTTGGTGTTTTAATGGAAGGCTTTTTCATCTTGGTTCTAATTCACTTCCTCCCCTCGGCGGGAAGCACATAACCTAGAATATCAGTGCTCTTAAGAGATATTTGTATTTGTTCTTCGTCTCCAAATATCATGTGATGATGAACTCTGCGGATGATGCTCCAGCAGTGAGGCCTCAGTCAAGACATGTTCCTTGAGCACTGTTCAACCACAGCTCAGGTACAGGTCACAGAAAATTAAATAAATACAACTGGTTTGTTTCTTTAGAGAAACTGAAAGCTTGGTTGGAAAGACTACAAAGATTCTAAGCATATGTTTTCTGTCGTAATTCTGCAAGTGAATCTGGACAATGCTGTCAGCTTTTCCCTTCCATGCCAACCTTAGAGGCTGAGTGCCTCCACTCTGGCCACCTCCTCTCAAGATCCACGTGTCAGCGCTTCTTCTACTCCAACGCCAAAACCCTCACAGTGTTCTATGCGTGCCCGTGTGTACTTGTGCCTGTCGTGTTCTATGCATGCCCGTGTTGCTCTACGTGTGCCCATGCTGTTCTACAACATGCCCGTGATGTACGTGTGCCTGTGTTCTTGGTCCCTGGTTTTCCCTGTGTTCTGACACGTGTCCTTCCACTCTTCATTTGTAACCACAACGAGCTCTTCAATGGCTCTCCTTCTGGCTATCCCATTGGTGCAGTGTGCTCTTCAAAGTTATTTTCATTACGTGTCCCTCTCACGCCAGCCAGCCCTGCAGAGCGGGGGCACAACAGCCCACACTGGAGATGCCCCGCTGCCCGGAGGGTGAGTCAGCTCCATCTCCACTGGGTCCCAGAGGAGGCCTATGGCCGGACAGGAAGGTGCCATGGACAGTGGACATGGTGCGTGGCTTTGCATGGGGTCTAAGAGGTCTCTGCTCCCAGGAGCATTGTGGTGATATGTGGTTATGTGTGCGGTGGCTGGGCTGGGCTCTCGGAGGGTGAGGACTGGTTCCACTCACCTGACCTGAGCTGGCCGTGGCCCATCGTCGGGTCCAGGGATGGATGCTGCCCATGCAGAGCCAGCCAACAGCAGAGCCGCAGAAGGGCGAGCCAGGGAGATAGCTCTTTTAAACTTCTTTAAACCCCTGGCTCCCGAGGGTTTGTTCTACAACGTGTGGCAGACTCCCATACCCCTGCTGCCCTGGCTTTGCGTGGACACCTCATGTGGAAAAGGGAATTTAAACTAACGTACATACCGAAGTGTACATTCATTTTCTGTTTATGCTGGTCTCAGGCCTGACCTGAACGTTTCTGGCTAAAGACTGGTCCTCTGCCACTTGAAGCATGGCTCCACTTTTGGCTTTCTGCTGGTTCACTGGAGACAGGAGTCTCATTCACTTGCCTGACTGGGATGCCTTTGAACTGTGGTCCTCAGACCTCAGCCTTCTGCTTAGCAAGGATTACAGGTAGGAACCACCAGTAACTGGGTTGTGCATTAGCTCCTTAGACATAATACTATTGAACAGCTAATGGACAATGGTATAATGGCAGCAGAACTTTTAAATAGGGAAACAATACTCTTGTGTGGCTCATTTTATGGCGATATTTCCTCCATTGCCACGATCTGGAACCAAACACCCAGTATCATATACCAGGTATGCTTGTGTCTGCACTTTTTAAGTTCATGCTTTGTGTATTCAGCTTACCAGAATGTAAGTATGGTTAGGATGGGGATATGAGTACATTCACTGCATAGTCTGACTGTAAAGCAGTTTGACATACATAGGTATGGATGTATACCCGAGAGAGGTGTGGACTTGAGAGAGCCGGATGCACATATTCATTTATGCACATATTCGTTTATGAATATTTTTGCCATCATTTATGATGGTATGGGCCTTGTGGTAGATTTTGCTGTGGGCATGAGGGATTTCTGCTGTGCCTTTTAGAGCTCAAGGGCTCCGGTGGAACTCAGCTTGCAGGTGCAGTACTTTGGCTTTGTTGTCATAAAATACACATTAACACCAAGAATACGCCACTCTTGGGGTCACTGAACATCGCTTACAAGAATGGTAGCACCACTTTATTGCCAGTAACATCTTTTTTTGTTATTGTTTTAAATAAGAAATAAAAGAATGGAAGTATGGGAAGGAATTACATTAAGGAAGCCAGTCTACTGGGTTATAAATATGTATAAATATCTTCACTGTGATTTATTAATAATTAAAGGTTAAAATATGCTAGCTGCCATCATTAATTATGGAATAGGCAAATAATAATAATAAGACTAATGAAAATAACAGCTAACATTTATCGAGTGTCTACTCACTGCTGGGTGCTGTAGTGGATACATGAAATAAAAAATTTTAACAAACAACCTTAAAGTAGCCTGTAGTCCCAGCTATATGGGAAGCTGAGTTGGAAAATCATTTGAGCTCAAGAGTTCAAGACCAGCCCAGACAACACAGTGAGACCCAGTCTAAAAGAAAATCTATTGCCGGGTGCTGGTGGCTCACGCCTGTCATCCTAGCTACTCAGGAGGCTGAGATCTGAGGATCGGGGTTCAAAGCCAGTCTGGGCAGAAAAGTTTTTGAGACTCTTATCTCCAATTAACCACTAGAAAACCGGAAGTGGCGCTGTGGCTCAAGCAGTAGAGTGCTCACCTTGAGCTGAAGAGTGCAGGGACAGCATCCAAGCCCATAGTTCAAGCCCCACGATGGACCATATATATATATATATATATATATATATATATATATATATATATTTGTAAATCTTTAGATTAAATGTCAAGGTGGACTTTGCCGCTGTATTTCCCTATGGGTGACTGAGATAAATGGAGCATCTGCATCACGCAGGGTTATTAGGACTCTAGAGACGAGAGCCCAGAGTGGACGGGTGTCTGAACATCTCCATCTACCTAATATGTTCCCGCAAACCAGGGCTTGCTATCTTTGGTGCTATTATTTTGGGTTGAAAAGCCTAAATGGAGCCAAGAGATGGAGACTTCCCGAAGGACAGCCAGCTGATGGAAGGCTGTGCCAGGAGCTGAGGTGGCAGGATCTGGAGCAGAGCCCCCTCCTGCTTGCCCTGACTGCCAGCAGGCATGGAGGGAAGAGGACTGGGCCAAAGTAGGGAGGTACAAGGACAGTACTCTAGGGGAATGAGCAGGGAGGACTGTGGTGTCACAGAAAGATGACAGGAGGGACTCACACACAAGTGACTGACAGCAAGTCCAACAGGACAGTAAGAAGATGCAGCCTGAGGAGACCCTGGGGAAAACTGAAGAGTGTGCTTGTACCTGAGGGGGTCAGCCCTCCATCAAGCTTCACCAGCAAGGTTCTGCCACTGGTCCAGAGTAATGAGCCTGACGTCTGAGGGCCCCAATCATCTCAAATGTGCATAGAACAGCCCACCAATTACCTTAGTTCCAATTAACCAGCAAAAAAGAGACACATTGAGCTGTGGCTCCAGTGGTAAAGCACCAGCCTTGAGCAGAAAAGCTAAAGGACAGAACTCGGGATCTGAGTTCAAGCCCCAGAACTAGCACCAAAAGAAAAAAGAAAAAGAAAATCTCTTGAGAAGCAGAAAGGTATGGTTGCTTTCAATAGACTAAAAGAACTCTGGGCCTGGGCACTGTCCCTCAGCTCTTCAGCTCAAGGCTAGTGCTATACCACTGGAGCCACAGCGCCACTTCCAGCTTTTTCTGCTTATGTGGTGCTGAGGAATCGAACAGAGGACCTCGTGCATGCGAGTCAAGCACTCTACCACTGAGCCACCAGAATAGTCAGTATAAAGTTTCATTTATATCACTCAAAATTTTTGGTTCCCAGAAATTTCCAAAAGTTTAAATCATTAAACAAAACAAAAAACCCATAATATAGCCTGGAAAGAAAAAAAAGAGAGAGGCAATATGAAATATAGGTATATGGGAATAGAATTCTAAATGGATTTGGAGATGATGGTTACTATACATTTTAGGTAACTGGTGAATTATGTATGACATGCTTAATAAAACAACCAAATATGTTTTAGCTCTTTATAACTAGATTAAAAAAGATTTTTAAAGTTGTTCTTTAGCATTGTCAGGGGCTAGTCCTAAATTATTATCATTTTTATCTATTTTTCTTTTTTTTTTTTTTTTGGGTCCGGTTGTGGGGCCTGAACTCTGGGCCTGGGCACTGTCCCTCAGCTCTTCAGCTCAAGGCTAGCGCTCTACCACTTGAGTCACAG
>NW_012267368.1:5355554-5356025 GCF_000151885.1 Dipodomys ordii | reverse complement strand
CCGTGCTGCGGACGGTCGGACGCTGCCTTCCATCCATTCTCTGGGCGCCGGCTGGCCCAGGGCGTGGAGCGGCCTCGCGCTGCCCCGCGCTGGCACCCGCACCCTCCGGCCCGGCCTGCGCACTCCAGGCTGGCGCTCCACCACTTGGACCGTGGCTTCGCTTCTGGCCTCCTATGGCTCGGAGGAGATGAGCGCTCAGGGACTCTCCTGGCAGGACTGGCTTTGAACTCAGATCCTCAGCCCTAAGTGTCCCAAAGAGCCAAGATTGCAGGCCTGAGCCGCCAGTGCCCGGCACAGGACACAAGATTAGCCGTCCAGCATAACGAACACGATCGCCACTCGGTATCTATGAGTGACATTTTAAACATCAGAGTTGATCAGACAAGGGGTTAACATCCTGTATATACAGGGAACTCAAGAAACTAATCCCTCCCAAACCTAACAAACCAATTACTAAATGGGCAAGGGAAC
>NW_012267368.1:5335935-5355504 GCF_000151885.1 Dipodomys ordii | reverse complement strand
GGCTTTTTTCTTTTTGCTTATGTGGTGCTGAGGAATCGAACCCAGGGCCTTGAGCATGCAAGGCAAGCGCTCTACCACTGAGCCACCTTCCCAGCCCTCATTTTTATCTATTTTTCCCAAAAGACTTTAAAATGTCTTTAACACTGGATATTAATTATTCCCCAAATCACAAGACAATTCATTCTATTTAGTTTTTTTTTCATTTAAAAATCAATCTATCTGAGGCAGGTAACCAATTTTTAGTCTGGTGTAATGTGCAAGACATATGATCCTGATAAAGCAGAATTGTTGAAATAACATAGAGCAAATGTAAACATGCTACTTTCCACACTATTTTTCAGTTCTCAAGATACAATGCTAGTTCTGGGATAGAGACAGACCCTTGTAAAGTGCATGCTAGGCCTGGCTAACTTCACATCAATTTGCTCATCTTCTGTTTCTAATGGCTAAGATTAATCTCAAGTATATACACACAGAAAAATACATATAGAAAATGGATTAGACATATATTCAAAAATAATTAACTGTATAATCATAATTTAAAATAATGATTGTCTCAGAGTACTGAGTCACAGATACGGTTTTATTCACTCCTCTGTAAGTTTTTATGTTTTTCTAGTTATCCCAAGTAACAATCTTACCTCTTTTACCAGAAAAGATTCTATTTTGAGATTTAGAAAATGAAAGAATATCAAGCTAATGAGCGTTGGATTGTTATTTTATAGTTTGTATCCATAGCATAGGAATATTTCTCCTTAGATAACTTTTATAACTTGAACCAAGGTTATAACTTGAACCCAGCAAATGGAAATATTTGTCTTTTAGGAAATCTACATATATTTTTCAACATGCATGTGTCTTTATATGTGATTTAAGAATATCCTCATTTGTATGTGATCTAGGAATATCCAGGTTTGTATATCGTCTGGGAACATCTGTGTTCGTATGTGATTTAGGACTATCCACGTTTCAGGTACACTTGGCTTCCAAGTCCTGGCTCATCACATTGCTTTGTCCTGTGTGTGAAGGTATTTTCCTCAGACCACACTGCATCATGGTGCACTGAAGTGGATTAACAATGGCTTCATTCCCTGATAAACATCCATTTTTATTATCATTCACTAATTATTAAGAGACTATAATATTGTACAATCTCTTTCTGAAGTTATACAAATATTCTTTTCTGAGTTATGGTGATAAGGTAGTTGATAGTTAATATCTGTTTATCAACATCTATCTATGATCTACTTTCTATCATCTACCTACCTACCTACCATTTCTCTCTCTCCGTCCCTCCCTGTTTTTCTCTCCCTCCCTCCCTATCAATATTTGGGGAGCAGAGTGCAATTTGCACTCAATGCCTTGCATCCCCAAGGCAGGCACTCTTCCCCCCCACTTGCCCGGTTTTGCGGGTCATTTCGGAGGACAAGGTGCACTCCCGGATGGCTGTCTTCCCATCGCTGGTGGCACAGGCACGCACCAGTGTGTGAGGCTCCTCTGTGTGCAAATCAGGCCTTGCTGACTTTTCTGCCTGGACACTGCAGGCGAGAGCCCCCAGCACCGGCTTGTAATCGATACCTTTGTGATATAACCATTACATGGAAGACATTCAAAAGAGTTCATATGTAGTCCAAAGCACACAGATGAAGGTTGACCATTTCTCGTGAAACTTGGAAAGAGATAATAATCGTTGAGACTTGTTCCGATTCCTAATGCCTCTAAATCAAATCCATATACCCTAAGCATTTCCTATGAAGAGTATTGCTAAAGCATTTGTAACATCTCTGTAAAACTTCTATCTTGGAGATCCAATCCCCTTCTACTGCTAAGGCTTCATGGTAAAAAACAAATCCCAACCAGGGAAATAATCACTAAGTAAGCATTCAGTTATCTAATTATATTAATTATATTTTGTACCTCTAGCTTGTTTTGAGAGGAGCAACAGAGAAGGGCTTAGCTGTAAAGCCACCCAGCCATGCTCTGGGCAGCAGTCCATGGGTTCCTCCTCTTTGAGTTAGAAATGACGAAGCTGGATGCTGGTGGCTCACGCCTGTAATCCTAGCTACTCAAGAGGCTGAGATCTGCGGATCGCAGTTCAAAGCCAGACCCTGCAAGGAAAGTCCATGAGACTCTAATTAACCACCAGAAAAGTGAAAGTGGTGCTGCAGCTCAAGTGGTAGAGTGCTAGCCTTGAGCTGAAGAGCTGAGGGACAGCGCCCAGGCCCAGAGTTCAGGCCCCACGACCAAGAATAAATAAATAGATAGATAAATAGATACATAAATAAATGGCGAGTACATGCCTGTATCCTACCCCAAACTGGAAAAAGAGGTCTCAATAATGTTCTGTTGGGACAAGATACTGAATCAGTACCGATTAAAACTTATTTAAATCATTGAAAATACTGATGGGCCACACATGCATGGTTTTGATATCAGTATTAGTTTCAAGAAATAGAAATTTAAAACCTTGAGTTAAGCGTACTTCAAAACTGTGATTTATCATTATTTACAGAGGAAATGCAAAAAAGACATTTACTTTGTTTAAATGGCTACTGGAAGGAAATGACAGCCCGGGGCGGGGCAGAGGGGAGCTCTGAGGATGAGAGGCCCATTTACCTGTCATTTAGGCACTATGTGTGATTTGGGGGCCCTGGAACAAGGAGAGAGGAAATGGGGATGACCACAGCAACAGAACAAAGTGTGATGGTGTACCAAGACGTAGAACATATATGAAGTAGTTTCTACGTGAAAACCTGGACTCCATTAAAATATGAACAGACTCATTTGTCACCTTCAGCCAAATGCTTCCACATCATGTATTTTTTTAAGTGCACATATGAATTTTGTATGGTCCCAATGTGACTCATTTGCAACCAATAAATTCTCTTTCTTTCCTTCCTTCCTTCCTTCCTTCCTTTTCCTTCCTTCCTTTTCCTTCCTTCCTTCTTCCTTCCTTCCTTCCTTCCTTCCTTCCTTCCTTTTCTTTCTTTCTTTCTTTCTTCCTTTTTTGATGCCAATACTGACATTTGAACTCAGAACCTGATCACTGTCCCTGAGCTGTTTTGCTCAAGGCTAGCACTCACTTGACTTGTGGCTTCAGTGGCTTAAAAAAAAAGAAAAAGAAGGAAAAAAAAGCTTTTTACTAGTTAATTAGGGGTCTCATGGACGTTCCTGCCCAGGCTGGCTTCAAACCATGATCCTCAAACTTTAGCCTCCTGATAAACTAGGATTACAGGCATGAGCTTGAATTCTTAAGAAACAAATCAAATATCTCAAAACTGTAATTTGAAAGTGTAAAAGCTTGCTCAGTGAAAGCCATGCTGTAAATGGTTTGTACTAATTCACAGCTAGAGGTGAGTTCAACTCCCAGATCAAAATACTGGAGAATTTGTGTGTGTGTTGTTGTGTACGGGGGCTTGAGCTCAGGGACCTGGAGCTGTCCCTTAGCTTTCTGACTCAGGGCTGATGCACTACCACTGGAGCCACAGCTCCACTTTTAGCTTTCCCCCAAAAAATTTTGGTTTATTTTTATTTATTTTTATCTTTAGGTAGTTTTGCAAAGGAACTGCGGTTGAACAGAACAGTTTTTTAATGCAATGTACCAGTGTCACCCCTCTCAGCACTCTCAACTACCTCCCCTTGCTTCACTTGATTTGGTAGATACACATTTGATTCCTGACTGCATTCCCCCTCTTCTCCTCTTCATTCATCTGTCCATGTTCTTTTGAACCTACACCCCTTTCAATGCCTGCTTCCTTGGTGTTTTATTTTGTTAAACTTTGACTTTGCCTTTCTCAGGAAATACCCTCTTTGAGATCTCCCTTGACTCTACCATGCTGCAGTTAAAAGATCTGTATAGGCTGGGAATGTGGCTTTGTGGTGGAATGTTTGCCTAACATGCATGAAGCCCTGAGTTCGATTCCTTAGTACAACATACAGAAAATGCCAGAGTGGTGCTTTGACTCAAGTGTTAGAGTGCTAGCCTTGAGCAAAAGAAGCTCAGGGACAGTGCCCAGGCCCTGAGTTCAAGCCCCAGGACTGGCAAAAAAAAAAAAAAATCCCAGTGCCAGTGGCCATACCTATAATCCTAGCTACTCAGGAGGCTGAGATCTGAGGATCACCGTTCAAAGCCAGCCCCGGCAGGAAAATCCATAAGACTCTTATCTCCAATAAACCAACAGAAAACTGGAAGTGGTGCTGTGGCTCAAGCGGTAGAGTGCTCACCTTGAACTGAAGAGTGCAGGGACAGTGCCCAAGCCCAGAGATCAAGCCCCACAACCAACAAAAACAAACAAACAAACAAACAAAACCCCCGAATTTTATCAATTTGTATGCCACTAACCCAATATATGTACTTATATCTTAATAAGCTGGTTGTAACTCCCACACATGAGAGAAAACATCTTCCTTTGTCTTTCTAGGCCCGACTTACCTCACTTAACATAATTTTTTCCCAGGTCTTTCCATTTCTTTACAAATGGTACAATATCACTCTTTCTAATGAATGGGTAAAATTCCATTGTGTATATATACAACCTTTTCTTGATCCATTTGTCCATCAAGGGACATCTGGGTTCATTCCATATTTTGTTATGATGAACACTGTTACAATGAACATGGTTGTGCTGGTGTCTTTCCTGTATCCTGGTTTGGTAATTTCTTAAAAAACGAAACCCAGCACTGCCTTGTGATCCAACAATTCCACTCTTGGGCATTTATCAAAAAGATTACAAACCAGGATACAGTAAAGCCACCTCTGGTGTTTTGCTGGTTAATTGGAGATTGGAGTTACAGTTTTTCCTGCTAGGACTGCTTTGAACCTCAATCCTCAGATTACAGCTTCCTGAGTAGCTGTGGTCACAGGTACACCATCAGTGCTAGGCATACTAGACAAAAGGCTTGTTTCTTTTTACCTTCGAGTTAAAAGTGCATCTTTTTTTATTTACTGTGATTAATTTTCAAAAAGGTTTGTCAACTTCTGTCATCTAATGGTGACATGAGGGAACAGAATGTTTTTGGTTGTGCATGTCATTTTATTTTATTGTTTCCAGAGTCACAGGGGTGAGGACAGGATGCCTCCCATGGATTATAATCCAGAGGAAGTCACCCTGACCCAGGACTCAGTGTCCTCTCCCCCAACCCTGACAACCAGAGCCTGGAATGTTCTACTCCTCCTACAGAATGTTCTGCTCATAAAACAGTATAAAGTGGCATGGGGCCTTACACCTGCAATCGCAGCTACTCAAGAGGTAGAGATCTGAAGATGGAGGTTCAAAGTCAGCCTGGGCAGGAAAGTCCAGGACTTTCACCACCCAAAAAAGCTGGAAATGGAACTGTGGTTCAAGCAGCACAGTGTCAGCCCTGAGGGGAACAGCTAAGGGAGAGAGTCCAAGCTCTGAGTTCCCAGTGCTGGCACAAAAATAAGGGAATAAGTGACTATATCTTTAAAAAGATTGTACAATCTTAAGTGATTTTGATATGTTTTCTATGACAAGAAATGTAAGTTCAGGGCTGGGAAGGTGGCTCAGTGGTAGAGCGCTTGCCTTGCATGCCTGAGGCCCTGGGTTTGATTCCTCAGCACCACATAAGCAAAAAGAAAAAAGCCAGAAGTGGTGCTGTGGCTCAAATGGTAGAGCGCTAGCCTTGAGCTGAAGACCTGAGGGACAGCGCCCAGGCCCAGAGTTCAGGCCCCACGACCGGACCCAAAAAAAAAAAGAAATGTAAGTTCAAGTTCTCTCTGAAGCAGATGAAAACATTTATCTGTACACTCAGATACTGAAGTGCTTCAACAACTTCAAATCCAGGTTCCTGACTCAGTCATAAAACGAAGGCCACCAACCCCAGCTCCCTGAGAGTTCGGTGAGCTCCAGCTGTGTTCATGGGTCCTTCAGCTCCCCTTCCCTCTGAACCACAGTCAAGGAAAATTCCCAACCTTCATGTGTAGAAACTTCTATCCCATTGTGCCAGGTGAGGTCACTCAGGTAATTTCACCTATTCTGGGGGTAAATATGGAGAGAATTGAGGCCTGCCCGGGGAAAACCTTGGGGAGATCGGTTTTGAGCTAGCGAGCTAGGCCTGGCAAGACACATCTATCTGGCGACACACATCTATCTGGCTATTTGGGAGCAACAGGTAAAATGAGCCATGTGGGCCATGGAAAAAGTCAGGACTGAAAAATAACTGAAAGGGCTGAGGGTTGCCTGCCTATTACACAAGGCCCTGGGTTCAAGCTCCAGTGCCACCACCACCACCAACAAAAAGTGGTCACCACATAGTGGGCTGATTTCTTGGAGGCCAGTTATCAGATGGTGCCGGCACTGATAGAAACTTTCTGTGAAAAAGATTCAAGGTTCCTCAGGGAAAACCAGACACTAAGACATGCTAGAACAAAGCCATTCTGCTTTTTAGCTATCTAGCTAGGATTCAAGGTCAGCCTCAAGAATTGAGAAACTTTCTGTGGAGGTGTCTTTGGGATGACTGCTAGGAAGACCACTTATGCTCACAAGGGTTCAGACAATTGACTTTGCTAATGGCGAATTTTCTCCTTTGCAATGTTTGGACAAAGAAGCAAATTGCCTATGTTTAACTCTCTCTGCATTAAGTCATTAAGTGGATTTTCTTTTTCTCTTTTCAAGTGCTGGGGACTGACCTCAGGCCCAGGGCTGTGCTGTGCTGTGGGAGCCACGCCCCCCTCCCTTTGGCTCCTCACGAACCTTGCCTCCCTTGCCTTAGACTGTGATCCCCCTGCCTCTGCCTCCTGAAAAGCTGAGATTGCAGGCCTCAGGCATCCTGCGAGGTCTCTAACTGTGACCACGGACAGCAAGGGCCTCAGCCAGGAGAAGAGCCCTGGGAAGACAATGGCACCTGTCACTATTTCCTATCGTCAGCAGTGCGTTCACGTGGTTAAAGTGGCTTCCATAACTGTGTGTGCCTATGTGTGTGTGTGTATGTGTGCGCATGTGTATGCCTGTGTGAGTTCTGGGGCTAGAACACAGGGCCTGGGTGCTGTCCTTTACCTTTCTTGCTCAAGGCTAATGCTCTACTACTTGAGCCCCAAATCTACTTAATTGTTTTTTTTTTGGATGGGACTGGGATGTGAACTTAGGCTCTGCAGCCTGGAGCACAAGTGCTGCACCAGTTCAGCCACACCCCTGTCCTTTTTATTTTTCTTTTACTTATTTTACAGTCTGGGTCTCAAGTTCTTGCCTGAGCTGCCTCATACTGCAGACCTGCTACTTCTACCAGTCTAAGTTTCTGGGAACACAGAAAGGCACCAACACACCCAGCTTGTTTGTTGAAATGGGGATCTTGCTAATTTGGTTTGTCTAGGCTAGCTTCAAACCATGCTTCTTCTAAATTCTGCCTCCCAACTAAGTGGGAATAGAGGCATGAGTCACTCCTTGTGGCTATCTTCTTATCAGCTATCTATCTATCTATCCATCCATCCATCTATCCATCTATCTATCTCTATTATCTTCTACTTATCCATATCTATGTATCATTTATATATATTATCTACATATCTACATCTTTGTATATATGTGTGTGTGTGTGTTATCATTCATCTTAAAGAGCCTCTATGTAGAATGAATCTATCTATCTATATCTATCTATCTATACCTTTTCCCAGGGTAGGGAATGGATCCAGGCCTTGTGAATGCTAGACAAATATCCTACCACTTGAGCCCCAGCCCCAGCCCCAGCCTGCACTCTGTGTGTGTGTGTGTGTGTGTGTGTGTGTGTGTGTGTGTGTGTGCCAGTTCTGAGGCTTGGACTCTGGGCCTTGTATTCTTATTTAGCTTTTTTACTCAAGGCTGGCGCTCTACCACTTGAGTCATACTTCCATTTCCAAATTTTGGTTGGTTAATTGGAGATAAGAACCTCTTGGATTTCTCTGCCTGCCCTGGCTTCGAGCTGTGACCCTCAGATCTCAGTCTCCTGAGTGGCTGAGATTTCAGGCGTGAGCCCTGTCTCCTGACTGCGTGTATCTTTTAACACATGAACAAACAGCCTCTCCAGGAGCAGGGACCTTATCCTGTGACAGTGTGCAGCTCTGAAGCCCAAGGAACACAGCACATGCACAGCAGCCCACTGGCTCCACCGTTCCTAGAGGCTGCACACCCCACCCCCCTACCCCAGCTACCCTTCCCCAGGCACATTCCTTTGTGACCACACTTGCAGATCAAAGCCTCCTCTAAGAGTCTTTGGGCTCTGTAGGGAAAGTCAAACACAAAGAATAGCAATGGGCTCAGGCCTCTGGCGCCATCCTTTGCCAGGATGGCTCAAGTTCTAGGTTCTTCCGCCTCTTCCACCTCGGTGGCTGGGACACTGTACTTTTGAGATTGGGGGTGCAGACATTCTTAAAGTAATGTACTCATGCACTTGGGAAGTCGTGTTTCTTTCATATTTTACCTGACAAGTTTGAAAGGACTCCCCGATTCTTCAGCCTTTTCACTCCCCCCTCTCTCCGGAGGGACCAGTTCTAGACTAAAGATAGTCTGTCTATGTATCTAAACCCAGACGAAAGCTGAAGGGTGTGTGATTTGTATAAAACTCTGTGTGAATGGGAACGTACAGAAGGAAAAAGTTTACCAGTGGAGACTAAGATTTGACTTTTATTTAAAATGTGAGCATCTTCTGTAGCAGGATAAATTCTGCTTCCAATAACTCACTCCTACATATTCACATATATAACACACACACAAGCATGAACACACACACGATGGGGTAAAGGTTTTATATTAAAGTGACACTGCTTTTTTTTTTTGCAATGTGAAGTTTGAAAGCACTTGATCTTTTTTTCTTTTCAAATACAGACCAAGTTCACTCAAAGCTATCAATATAGTGTACAAAGGAGCTTTCTTGGGAGGCCTTCTCTTGTGTATTGGCAGCCCTTCCATCCCACAAGCTATGTTGAACCAAACGGCACAGTCTGTATCACATCTATTTCAAAACAGAACAAAAAACAACATCTAACAAGAAGGTTATTATGCCTGACCTTGTGGCTCATGTCTGCTGTCCTAGCTACTCAGGAGGCTGAGATCTGTGGATTGTGGTTGACACTAGCCTGGGCAGGAAAGTCTATGAAACTCTTAGCTCCAATTATCCAGTAAAATAGCTGGAGGTGGAGCTGTGGCTCAAATGGTAGAGTACCAACCAGGAGTGAAAAGGCAAATTAAATTCAATCTCTATTAGCAGGGGAAAAGAAAAGAAGGAAGGAAGGAAGGAAGGAAGGGAGGGAGGGAGGGAGGGAGGGAGGAAGGAAGAAGGGAGGGAATAGAGGGAGGAAAGTATCTAGCTGTTTAACTTGTGGAGGATCTAGCCAAGCAATTCTTAATTCTGCCCTGTTCAGGTCTCTCAGATCTACCTGAGAAAAGACTCAGGGACCCAGAAGGCTTCTGTCCTGCTCCTCTGCTCCCCACACCCGTCTCTAGCTTTGGATATTTTCCGGTCTAGTTTTGCCGAGCACCTGGTGCAGCCCTGTTTATGTTTGCACATTTTCCTTTCTCTGGGCCCAAGGCAGCTGGAGAACCCAGCAGCCCAGACTAGACTCCAGGCCGAAGTTCCTTAACGAGGTGTTAAACCTTCTAAGTGACTCCTTTTGAGCTAAGTCTTCTTGCTAATTTGGGGCATTCAAATGTAAGTGACCCAGCCAGTGGTCTTTAGAGATAGGAAGTAGCTCTTTTAGACCCATTAGAGCTTCTTAATCAAGTAAATTCTTTAGCTTAGGGCCTTTTATCCCACCACCTACCCATTTAATAAATATAGTGCCCACTATTGTTGGATATGTGCTAGGCTTTGGGGGAGATTTTTTAAAAAAGATTGAGACTATCACAACAATTACAGTAGGTCAGAAGTTAGTAGCATCAGATAGATAAATATTCAGGAAAAGAGACGTTTATTTAGATTATACCCTCCCAGTGCATTGTAGAAAGTAGTCAAGGTAAAGGAAATCTGGAGACTTGAATTCATTCTAACAGTCTAGGTCAGCTGTGAGAAAGAATTAAGAGGCTAGTAACATCGTGTTTGTGGATTGTTAGTGCCTGAGAGATTTATTTCACTGAGAGGCAGATACTTTAAGAAACCGAAGAACTGTTAGTTATTGGAGGATTTTAAATCAGCCATAAAGTCCAGGCACCAGTGCTCACCCCTGTAACCCTACTTACTCCAGAGGCTGAGGTCTGAGGATTGCATTTCAAAGCCCCCCTGGGCAGAAAGGTCCATCCACCAAAACGCCAGAAGCAGAGGTGTGGCTCATGTGGTAGAGTGCCCAGCCTTCAGTGAATAAGCCAAATGGGAGCTTGAGACCCTAAGCTTAATAAGGAAAGAGGGATTGCCGCAATCGTAATGTAATGCCAAGACAGGCAACGTTTTGATGATACATGAGGGGAAGTTATAAGCCATTAAACAGAAGACACTCTTCCATGGAAGAGAATTCTGATCTCTGTCATGGCAGAGTCCTAGTTTGTGCCTATCACAGCAGGCCCCACGGGAGCACAGGCCAGTGAGGAACAGGCAGGCGCCGCTGGGAAGGAGGCCGAGTGGGAAGCCTGTGAGGAACCGTTGTGTGACCCAAACATGTTTCAACACCCATGTAAACTCTCCTGTGCCAGGGGGACAGGCAGCCTTCCATCAAGTGTGTGTGTGCACACTCAACCAAGTGTCCTCACCCCCTTTCCCCTCTGTGGCAGTCACCGGGCTGCCACGGGACACGCTCTCAGGGTGTTCATTTTGGCAATAAGATGAGGGACTAGCAGCTGGGAAGGCAGATTTACTCCTTGGCCCTTACTGCTGAAGGTCACGAGTGTCCACGTCTGGCTAAGGCGTCTGCTCACACTGTGTGTGGGCCACACTGCCTCCGTCCCGGCCTGGGTCCGAGGAATCCATCACCTTGCAACCAGGGAGGGTGAAGCACCTGCCAAAAAAGTATCTGACTTCTCACACACCCTCTGATCCTGCACCCAGCTTTTCTTAATTCAGTAATTGTGAGAAAGTGTTCCTAAAAATTCACCTACCTACACACTCAACCTTCAGATATCAGCAAGAGACTAACTTGGTTCTAAATATTATGTGCTTTCTCAACTAGGGCACTTCACCAAGTTATTTTAGGTGTAGAGGAGAATGTGTTCACTCTACCCATGAGTCTATTAATGCTGCTGCAAATTGTGGGATGAATTTGAGAAAAGCATTGGAATTATGTGGTCTATCATCTATCAATCAATCAATCTATCTATCCATCTGATCCTACTCATTCTATCTGTTCATCTACTATCTTGCTATCTACCCATCCAGCAACTTCTTCACCACTTGTCCTTATCATCTCATCTCTCTCATCATCTGTTTCTCTATATCTCTATCATCTCTTTCTCTGTCACCTCTATACCTATCTGTCATCTATAATTCATCTATATAATACATGCAATGGGAAATGTAGATTGGAATGCTGTAGAATTGAGACATATGAGACCAGTCAGGTGCCAGGGACTCACACTTGTAATCCTACCTACATAGGAGGCTGAGAGCTGATGATCGTGGTTTGAAGCCAGGCTGGGCAGGAGAGTCCATGAAACTCTTATCTCCAATGAATCACTCAAAAGCTTGAATTGGAGATGAAGCTCAAGTGGTGGAATGCCAGTCTTGAGCAAAAAATAAAAAAATAAAAAAGCTAAGCAAAAGCATGAAGTCATGAGTTCAACAAATTTTATAAGATAACTTGCTTATCAATATTTGAATATTTGTAACTAAAACATGGCCTCACTAGAATAAATATTCACAAGCATCCTCAAGTTAAGGGCTAAGGTCAACCCCAGAAGCTGCAGAACAAATGTGAACAACTGTGAGTCACACTGGCAGGGTGGGGGAGGAGGTATGTACATCATACCTGGTAGAGGAAGAGATGTGCACATCACAGGGGGTGGAGGAGGAGGTATGTGTTTATGTACATCACATGGGGTGGGGGAGGAGGAGCTGTGCACATCACATGGGGTGGTGGGGGAGGAGGTATGTATATCACACAGGGTGGGGGAAGAGGAGGTGAGTACTGCTGTCGGAGTTGGTGGTTGGTAGCACACAGAGCTCAGTCTCCTTTCTTGAAATGCCAGAGATGGCAAAGCCACACTTCTGGATTCCCTATCATCCATGGGATTTTACAAGATGGGCTGGGATGACTGAGAAGCAGCACTGGAGGAGGAATGTGGGTGCAGGCAGTTGGAGTAGAGCTCCAGTGGAGACTGCCTGCAGGAGGTTTCCTGAGGGAAGGGACAGATGGACGGACAGTGAGGATGGACAGTGGATGGTCAGTGGTGCCGTGTGTTACAAAGGAATAATGGATCATGAAGAATGACCCACATCAGAACACAGGTACTGAAGGAAGACAAGAGTCCCTGCTTTTGATCATTTAAATTAAAAAAAGAATGAACGCACACAAGAGAACGATGCAAAAGCAGAAGTCCCGTGGGACACAGTGGCTCACGCTTGTAATGCGTGAGTACTCAGGAGGCTGGGATCTGAGGACCCTGGTTTCAAGCCAGTCCACTCAGAAAGTCCAAGAGATTCTTATCTACAACTGATAAGCAAAAAGCTGAAAGTGGAACTGTGGCTCAAGTCTTAGAGTGTCAGTGAAGTGAGAGCAATAAAGCTAAGAGAAAGCACCATAGTACCTACAGGCCACAGTAACTACACACACACTTATGTACACACACACACACACACACAAATAGTGATTTTGTGCTTGTGTGTGTGTGTGTGTGTGTGTTGTATTTCAGCACGGGCTGGATCTTGGAGGCCTCTCATTCTCCCTTAGCTTTTTTTTTTTAAATACTATTTTATTTATACTCATGTATGAAAAAATGGCTAAAATGATCACGTTTATATACCTACTGAATACCATTCAGTAACAAGTAATATTTAAATTCTATAAAGAACAATCAAAATGATGGTTGGTTATAGAGAGCAGAGTAGGAAGAAGAGTAAGCTCTAATTTTCCTTTTCATTAAAAAGAACCCTCTGAAAAAACTCATTAGTGACACATATCTACACTGCAAAGTAAATATATATAAAGTTAGTGATTGTACTGATTTTGTTACTTTTACTAAGCCATTTTATCTTCTCACACTCAATGCAAATAAAACACAATAGAAGAAAAATATGTCCTTGTTATTATTCACAATAAGAGGGTCTGCTGCGCCCTGGCCGCTGGGGAGTCCTGTACGGTAGAGAGCTCTCAATGGCTCAAGCAATCAATGCACCATTTTTTTCTTTTCTTTTCTTTTTTCTTTTTTTTTTTTGCCAGTTGTGGGGCCTGAACTCTGGGCCTGGGCACTGTCCCTCAGCTCTTCAGCTCAAGGCTAGCACTCTACCACTTGAGCTACAGCGCCACTTCTGGCTTTTTCTGCTTATGTGGTGCTGAGGAATTGAACCCAGGGCCTCATGCATGCAAGGCAAACACTCCGCCATTGAGCCACCTTCCCAGCCCATCAATGCACCATTTTGATTCTGATGTACTGAACAGGATCCCATCCATGTGTGGTGACTGCTCACTCCACAGCAGCTGTGACAGACAACCATTTCAGAGTATCCCCATTCTCCCCAGATCTCTAAAGAAAAGACCTTACAAAATAAATGTAATACCTGATCTGTCTATAAATTACACCTACAGGCGGATTTTTTAGTATAAGGGGGAAAAGGGGTCCTTTCTTATGTACATATAGAGACAAGTATTATTGTGGTCTAAAGATGGCTAGATTAACTTGTGTTTTTATAACAAGATAAGGCATACATCAAAACCACCATCAGTTTAAGAAACTTCCACAACTTTGATCACTTCTTCAACCAACAAAGCAAGTTCCTTTTCTAGGCTGACAATTAGACCTGTGTTGGCATTGCTACTGGCTATGAAACTCATCAGGAGGGGTAAAGGAATGAACTGAACTACCTGGTAGGTGTTATAGTCACAGATGATGCTTTTATTCTTGGAAAGTCCAAGTTTGCTCCCTTGGTCTGTTGTAAGGGCAAACACAGATAAGAAACCAGCAAAGCATGCTGGGGAGCATTTGTCACTGGCCATTTCGATAGCAGGTACTCCATCTCTATCTGACACATCAAGAGCATGGAGTCCTTCACCACCTGGTCACTTCTTATACAGGAATGGCTTTGGGTGATACACTGTGACCAACCCCTTTCCCTCGCAGGATCAGTCTTGCACCCAGGGTTTCTGGGCCGCCAGAATATCCCCACCATACTAAATAAAGATGAATCCTTGGCAAGCTGCTGCCACGTGACTCGTCTCCCTTAGCTTTTCTGCTCAAGGCTGGTGTTCTGCCATTTGAGCCAAAGCTCCACTTCAGCTTTGTGACCAGAAGTGAGAGTCTCCTCTTGGACTTTTTGTGCCCAGGGTGACTTCAGACTGAAACTTCAGACCTCAGCTTCCTGAGTAGCTGGGATTACAAGTGCGAGCTCTCGGCAAGAACAGTGATTTTTCTGTGAGCCCGTGAAGGCGGTCTGGGAGGCAGCACAGCACCTGTGCTCGGGAGGCCACAGAGGCCACATTTCTGTGGATGCCATACTCCCAGCTCGGCAGAAATACTGTCTTTGGTCAGAAAGTTCTCTGGAGGGACTTTCCCTTGTGGATGAGACAAATACATGAACTCTAGTACACAGAGACAAGTACATGGACGCAGATAAGCACACAGACATGGCAGACAAGTACACAGATGCAGACAAGCACATGGATACAGACAAGCACAAGGACGAGTCTTGGTGTCATCAGGGTGTATGCTGCAGGCCTCTACCCCCTGAGCCCGCGCTGTCCCTCTGGTGATTTATCTGTCACTGTGGGCCTCTCTTCACTGAGTACTGATGACAACAGATTGATGTTATAAAATTAGCCCTAATGTTCTCTCTGCCACATCTGTGCTCTGTGCTTGCCAAACTAATGTCAAGGAGAGGGTATCTGGAGATTTTCTTCAAGTTACCACCACCAAAATAGCTGTGCTTATGAAATGCAGGCAACACGCGACGCCTTTGTTTTTCCCCTTAGTTACCCTTTCTTTTTCTTTTTCTGCTGGTACTGTTGAACTCAATGCCTTGTACTCTTGCTTGGCTTTTTTCACTCAAGGTTGGTGCTCTACCACTTGAGCCACACCTCTACTTCTGGCTATTCTGATGGTTAATTGGAGATAAGAGTCTCATGGGCTTTTCTGACCAGGCTGGCTTTGAACAGGGTTCCTCAGATCTCAGCCTCCTGAGTAGCTGGGATTACACCTCAGGTCCCTTGTAATTTGTTCAACTTTGAATTATGAAGTAGCAATTTTAAGGAAGAAAACCAGACCCAGAAATTTCCCCTATTTTTTTTAAACTAAACCTGATTTCTGGTAAAAACTATATAAACCAAAAAAATTAATGACCTCAAGTTCTAACAATCTTAAGAGAAAAACATTTTATTTCTACTTCTGAGAGCAAATGGTAAAACTATGTTTCTTTTCTTCCCCGGAGGTCACTCTCTATAGAAAGCTTAATAATAAACGTTTGAATAAGAGCCTACAGGTGTCAAAGGACATTTACATACAGGAGCGCTTTTAATTCCTACAAAACCTTGCAGGAGGGATGCTCTTATTCCTTGGCTTCTGTAGCCAAGGCCAGGAGGCACAGAGCCCTGAGGCTAAATTGAGCCCCGGCTAGCTCTCCCGATGGGCTCTTCCTCTAATTCCACGTTATGGTTCTGAGAACGTTCCCAAGGCTTCCAGGAATGCTTTGTGCTGAGCTCCTGGTGTGAGAAGAGCACAAATGGTTCCTCTTACAGACACAACCTAACCCAAACTTACCTCTGACAAGAAGCCAGGAGAAGTCACTATTTTCAGGCCTAATGCCAGGGAGCTTCTAGCAAATTCTGCCTTTTCCTGGTTCCAATGAGAATGCACTCTCATGGAACCCTATTACACTGCTGGTGGGAACGTACACTCATACAAGCACTTTGGAAAGCAGTCTGGAGGGTCCTCAGAACGCTAAATATTGACCTCCCCTTATGACCCAGTCATACCACTTCTAGGCATCTATCCTGAACAACAGGAACCAGTATACAAGGACACATGTACCTCCATGTTTATTGCAGCACGGTTCACAATAGTCAGGATATGGAAACAACCCAGATGTCCCACCACAGATGAATGGATCCAAAAATTGTGGTATCTATACACAATGGAATATTATGCAGCCATTAGAAATGACAAAATAATGGCATTTGCAGGGAAATGGATGGAGCTAGAAGAAATCATGTTGAGCAAGGTAAGCTAAGAGCAAAGAGACAAACAGCACATGGTCTCTCTGATAGGTAGATGTTAAATCCAAAACATAAGGTGATCCGACAAAATTAACAAGGCTTAAGAAACGAAGTATTTCCACTCACCTGGCTGAATCACTACTAAATAACCCCATGCTGCTGATCACATATATGGTATATATGTGCACACTGGAGGAAAACCAGGAGGACGAAACAGAACTAGAGGGAATCAGGGAAAAACATACAAGAGCAGGACCCATCAGCTGCACTGGACATTGATCAAAATGAACTACGCAACTCAATGGCAATGATGGGAGGGAGGGAATGAGTGGGAAAGAGGGAACAGCTGATGCTGTGCAAAACAAAAGAAATGTACATATCACCCAATGTGAAAGAAATAACTGTACTGCAAAGCTCATAGAACTTATGTTATAGACCATGATAAAGAAAAAGAGAGAGAGAGAGAGAAGGCACTCCATTAAGTGCTGTACATGGATTACTTCACTTAACTTTCACAAGGTCCTTGTTATGATCACTCTACCAACACAGAACCCATGTGCATTCAGGTAACAGGCTAGCTGATTCCGGGAGCCATGTGTGCACACTCTCCAAAAAGCCCTGCCGTGCTGGACATGAAGAAAGCTTTCCTCCACAAAAGCACCGCGCAGGGCAAGGTTAGCAGAGGTGTTGTAACAATGAAGAAAAGTTGAGGCTGGGCCTGGGGTCTAATGGTTGTGACCTTAGCTACTCAGGAGGCGGAGATCTGGTATAAAGCCAGCCCAGGCAGAAAAAATCCATGAGATTTTCATTTCCAGCTAATCACTAAAAAAGCTAGAAGTGGAGCTGTGTCTGTAATGGTAGAGTACCACCTTGAGTGAAAAACCAAGCAAGTGTGTGAGGCACTGAGTTCAAGTCTCAGTGCCAGCACCAAAAAAGAAAAAGAGAAAGAGGAGAGAGAGAGACAGGAAGGAAGGAAAGAAGGAAGGAAGGAAGGAAGGAAGGGAGGGAGGGAGGGAGGGAGGGAGGGAGGGAAGGAAGGAAGGAAGCAAGCAAGCAAGCAAGGAAGGAAGGAAGGAAGGAGGGAAAGTGAGGACAACAGTGACTCTGGCACCCTGGGCATGTCCTGGGGCTGAGCAGGGCCACTTAGCGAATTCCAGCTCCACCTTCACCAGGCTCTAGTGCTTCTGCCCAGTGTGCAGCCAGTGCCTGCTCTTATCATTTTGTCTTAGTCACTTTGTCTTAGTCACTTTGCTGTTATCACCAGTGCCCCGCCGTGGAGCTTGGGAGAAGATCTTCACTAGCCACACAACGGACAAGGGTCTCGTATCTAAAATATACTTAGAACTCAAAAAATTAAATCCTCTAACAACAAATCCTCAAAGAAACTATTGCCTCATTAACAAGCGGGCTAAAGACTTAAAGAGACACTTCTCTGAAGAAATAAGAATGGCCAATAGACACAGGAAGAAATGCTCCACTTGTCTAGCCATAAAATAAATGCAAATCAAAACAAGGTGAGGTGAGATTCCACCTCACCCCAGTTAGAATGTCTATAATCAGGAAATCTAATAACAAAAGATGCTCGAGGGGATGTGTCCAGAAGGGAACCCTACTGCATTGTTGGTGGGAGTGTAAACTTGCTCAACCACTTTGGAAAGCAGTATGAAGGTTCTTTAAAAGACTCCACATAGAGCTCCCCTATGACCCAGCAATCCCACTTATGGGCATTTATCCAAGCTATCACAAACAGGATGTCTTCATTAAAATGCAGCAGGAAAAGAATGTACATGTACATAACTATAAAGTGTAATTAACAAGGACCAAGCCACCAGGCCAAAGCAGGAACCCTTCAGGAAAACAATTCTCTCAAGATTAACAGAAAGGAAGCAAACTGCTTTGATAGAAAAGATGCTTTTCCTTCCCTCCCTCCCTCCTTCCCTCCCTCTTCTCCCTTCCTCTCTCTCCCTTTCTTCTTTCCTATGGCACCAGGATTGGGAATTCAGTGCTGGGCAAATGCTCTAACCTCTTGAACTATCCCAAGTCTCCCTCCACTTCCTTGCTTAATACACTTACCCAGCTGATGGCACTCTGTGTGTATTCCTGTGATATAATCTGTGGGATCAGGGGTGTTATCAGTCTCATGCAACTACTCACCATGTCTCCTCTGATAAGTTTAGAATGTCTCTTGACAATGGACCATCCCATGATGTGAAAAGACAAGGACCTGAGAGGGGACAGGAGGCTCTGGAGTTGGGGGCCACAAGTTCTGAAGGCAGTAAGAGAAGATGGAGGAAGTGGGGTTGGGGGGACCAAAGGGAGTTGAGGCAAATTCAATTCAATCTTTTTCCAAGTGCTCCCAGGGTGCTCTTTAGTTTGGATTGTCTTGTTTCTTCCTAGCTTTCACACTGTTTACCCAGTTCCCTTTGCTTGTTATTGTACCACGTCAATTAAAAAAAAAAACTATACTTGACAGTATTTGTAATATGAAGGGTTTAATTTTCATTTGTTTCCAAATACTTTTGTGTCTTCATTGTAGGGTGTGGATTAGAAGTCTACAGGGATCCGGGTATCTCATATTAACAACAGGTGGTTGAATTGTTAATATCCATGGAAACTGTCCATTTAAGAAAGGAATAGGTAACTCTACAAAAATACAATAATGCAAAAAAATTCACTAGAACAATGATCATAAAGCACTTGTTAAAACAAAGTATAAAAATCTTCAGAGAAAATGACAAAGAGCTATCTGAAAAATATATTTCACTGTCAAATGTAAAGAACAGAGAATATTAAGCTGATCACTAAAAGTTCAATTTAGAGTAAAATATTCTAGCAAGACTGTAGTCCTGTATTTCCTGTCTTGCTCTCATGACACTCAATATGTGTGTCATGTTAATAGTGGTATCTATACACAATGGAATATTATACAGCCATTAGAAATGACAAAATAATGGCATTTGCAGGGAAATGGATGGAGCTAGAAGGAATCATGTTGAGCGAGGTAAGCCAAGAGCAAAGAGACAAACGGTACAGGGTCTCCCTGATAAGTGGATGCTAAATCCAAAATGTTAGGTGATACGACAAAACTAACAGGACTTAAGAAACAACTCCCACTCATCTGGTCGAACCACTACTAAATATCCCCATGCTGTTGATCACATGTATGGTGTATAACATGTGAACACTGTTATATGTTATAGACTGTGATAGACAATTTGCTCCAGGAAAGTTAGAATGAACTTGTGACTTTAAATGAGCATCATTATTCCACAATACTGTAAAATTCCAGAAAT
>NW_012267368.1:5318517-5323925 GCF_000151885.1 Dipodomys ordii | reverse complement strand
TGGGCGCTGTCCCTCAGCTCTTCAGCTCAAGGTGAGCGCTCTACCACTTGAGCTACAGCGCCACTTCCGGTTTTCTGGTGGTTTTATTGGAGATAGGAGTCTCACGGTCTGTCCTGCCCGGGCTGGCTTTGAACCACGATCCTCAGATCTCAGCCTCCTGAGTAGCTAGGATTACAGGTGTGAGCCACCAGCGCCCGGCATACATAAAATCTTTAAGTAGTTGCTGTCTTAAACTTTTTTTGTTGTTGTTGGGCTTGAACTCAGGGTCTGAGTACTATCTCTGAGTTTGTTCACTCAAGGTTAGCACTCTACCACTCTGAGCCACAGTACCACTTCTGGTTTTCTGGTGGTTAGCTAGAGATAAGAGTCTCATGGACTTTCCTGCCACATCTGGCTTCAAACCACAATCCTCAGATCTCAGTCTCTGAGTAGCCAGGATTACAGGCATGAGCCACTGGTACCTAGCTTAAACATTTTAAAGAGCAAAATTGATTATATTTCCCCCTGTCTCACTACTATACAAATACGCATGCACACACAAACACACATTGTAAAACACAGTACTAATGTACACGTATTGTTTTTGAGGTCATTAGCATTTTCAGAAATACAGAGGGAAATCAACAAAGAAATAACCACATTTCCAATGCAACAATGGCTCTTCAAATTATTATTATCTCATAGTGTTTCCTAGATATTGAACAACCAATTCTGCCACACATTGATTATACACATATTCTTTCATTCCAAGCCACCAACATGTTCAAACATAGGTTGAATACGGGTCTTGTTTTTTTTCAGACTGAAGTGGAATTTGGATCTGGTATTGACCTGAAAGGCAGATTTTAAAATATAGTGTTGGTTCAAGGTTATACAATACCTTGGAGCTTCTGATTCTTTTGGTTTATACTTATATATTTATACCTGTATTTTAGAATTATCGAGCAGGCTCTAACTATGGAAAGGCTTTATGTTTTAGACTCTAGTGGGCTCACGGCCTTGGGCGCCTGCGCATGGCAGGCTTGCTCCACCATGGCTGGAATCAGCTGTGCAGTGCTGACAGGGAAAGACATCTGGTTGAAATTGCTCCAGTCCTGTCTCCACAACACACCCCAGTCAATGCTGCCTTCTAGTGTTGCTCCTACTGAAGTAAGCACTGCACTGAAAGATGCATTGAAATCTATCCACCATAAAGTAAGAAGCGCGGCGCCTGCCCTGTGACTGGGCCCCAGGGAAGCAAATTTAAGATCTGGAACTGAGTTCTGTGTGCTCAGCAAGGGCTACAAGCCAGTGGCTTTGCTTTTGCCCCCCTCATCTGGGGGTGCAGCCCCATCAGCTGGGGACTACCCAGCATTTCCTGGCTCTACCCAGGATTTATGCAACACTCTGATGTGTAATCATCAATAAATCTAAAAGGCCTGACTTGGTGCTTTCAGCTAGAAAAGTTTCAGTCCACAGCTGCTTGACTGGACATAATTCAAAGGCACTGGACATTAGACTCTCATAGAAGGCGGTCATCTGATGTCTGAGAATTCGCCATCTGCTGATGGCTTCCAGAGCATACAGAAGTCTCAGTGTCTTTGTGTGGTTACATCCTTTTGCAAAGATTAGGTGTGTGCACACACGTCCTTCAGTCGTGCAAAGATCAGGTGTGCACACACGTCCTTCAATTTCACGGGTGGAGATGAGGAGCCTCCTGAGACGAGATGGAGGCATGCTGCCAGTGAGGAGGGAGGAGAAGGTGCACACGGCCCTGCATGTTGGGATGCTTGTTGTGCTCAGGGCTGCAGTGGAAGGGCAGAGTACACATTGAGGTAGCCGTTCCCAGGGCAGCCCTTCTCCCCGTACCCTGTGACAGTGCTCTAGGCTCCAGGGTGATCTGGCAGAAGAAGAATTCCCCCGTGGTGTGTGTTCTGCTGAGGCTTGCCTCATTACACCCATGTTACACATGTACAAGGCAAGTTACACACACAGGAAAACCACTGGGTGTAAGTTGTCATTAAATCTCCTTTAGGACAAATTCTAGTTGGCCATCAAGAAGTCCTTTCTAGAAACCTACAAAGAATGTATGAAATGTGAGAGGCAAACAGGCAGAGGGTGCAATCCCGGCCAGCCTGGTTCCGTAGGCGCGTAATTAATAGATGCGGACAAGTGTACTTCCGTGTGTGTGCGATGAGGATGGCTCCACAAACGATTTTTAAAATCAGTGTGATGGAGAACACACTTTCCCACCATCTCATTTAAATGAAGAAAGTTCAAAGTCAGAGATCTTACAAAACAAAATTCATGAGTGAGTACTGGTAGTCCACATCTAGCTACTCAAAAGGTTGAAATCCAGAGGATCATGGTTCAAAGCCAGTGAAGGCTGAAAAGTCCCTAATCCCTCATCTCCAAAATAGTCAGCAAAATATGACTGGAGGCATGACTCAGATGGTAGAGCACTAGCCTTGAAAACAAGACCTAAAGATGTAAAGCCTTGAGTTCAAATCCCGTACCAGCATTAAAACGTCAAGTAATTTGCAAGTAAGTTTTAGAATATGTGATAATCTATTCCAACACACATGTTCCATGAGAAATGATGAATTTAGCATAACAAGGAATTTATCAGAATATTTCTCTTCACACTGTTTCCCTTCATGTTAGGAACTTTTCTTCAGGCTACATAAGAAAGTATCTTTTATCTTTTACCTGCATTCATGTGCCTCTCATCCATTTTATAAAAATCAATAAAATAAAGCTATTTTTAGCAATGCAATAAATCCAAATCAGTTCCTAATTTTAAAATATTGCTGGATGCCGGTGGCTTATTCCTGTAACTATAGCTATTCAAGAGTCTGAGATCTGAGAACCATACCAGGACAAGAAAGTTCAGCTAAGTCCAACTAAGTAAGTCAAGGTATTTCCAAGTAACCAGCAAGAAATCCAAAAGTGGAGCAGTGGCCTTGGGTGTAAAAGCGAAGAGAGAGTATAAGGCTCCAATGACCCTTCTTTGTGATTTAAACTTCTGTGATAACTGTTACCACTCTCATAAGAAAGGTGCTGGGTTTCCTTATTTACATCGCTACAATGTCTAATATTCAGTGTTTTGCCTTAAAAATGAGCTTACTCTTATCTATGAGTTTATTTTCGCTTATGTGTTTACAAGTCTGTAGGGTTTCAGAAAGTTTAATATAAACTTGAGTATCTTAGAGGAAATGAACATTTAAAGATACGATTTAATTGAAGCTTAAAATATGGAACTACTTTTATTCTTCACATATATCATTTATGATCACTCTTAATTGCAGACTCAAAAAATGCAATCAATACTCTGACAATGTCCTCTGGGCAGTGAGGATTTTGAATATTTCGCAGTACTTTGGCTAAAGAGGTGCAGGCAGGAGTCTTGGGCCTGCAGCAATGTGAAGCTACAATGTGGAGTTCCAATTTGCCAGAATGAAGGAGAGACTCCCACAACGCGAAGCGCTCCAATAATGTTACATTACTTCTGCTTTGTGAGTTCCAAGTCCTCGCTGCTTATATAGTCACTCAGGTGAAAAGAAGAGAGCCACCATCATTCCCATCACTGCGTCGGAGGAGGGGACTTCAAAGCACGGGAGTGTGTGCAGGTTTTCCCACCTCATTCAGAAGCTTTCAATTTGAAAGTCAAGTCCCTGTTACAATACAGCAACTCAAAACTCACTAAGTAATTTCAAATTTAACCATGGCTAAAATGAAGGAAATGACAAAAAACATAAAATGATGTGCATCCTCTGAAGTGTGAAAGGAAATTAGACTGTCCCACAAGTTATTTAGTCAGCATGGCACAGAGGGGCGTCGGTAACAGGTAACACCAATATGGTGGCCATATGAAATGTCCAAGTAGTAGCTCAGAAGGGATTTGGGATTTCTGTCAGGACGGTGTTGTTTTGTTTGTTTGTTGTGTGATTTATCTGGCTGCTGGCGGCTGACACCTGTAACCCCAGTCTGCAAGACCCCATCTCAACCAATAAAAGGTTGGTGTGCAGTTAAAACACCTGATATATGGAATAGGAAACTTGGGGGGATGCATGAGGCTGGGAGAGAGGAGAAGAGGGGGAGCAATGCAGGAGTTGTCATTGAGCCAGAGGCAATGTACTCCCAAATGGACGTGTTGAATTAAAAGTCCTTTGTACAGTACTAACCTAAAAAGAGCAGAGTGTGTGGTATGTGCCTGTCTCTTAGCTATGTGGAAAGTGTAAATAGGAAGGAGTAGGTCCAGGGTTCCCAGGGGACCCGAGAACCCTATCCCCAAAATAACAAAAGCAAAAAAAGAGCCTCTACCTACAAGGAACAAGGTTCTGAGTTCAAGCTCCAGTGCCACAAATAAACAGCCCTCAAAAGTCCCAAACATAAAAATCCCCCCAAAGAAAGAAACAAGATTCACCATTGACCTTTAGCCTCTCATCCAGCTAAGGACATACTAGAGTACATCTGTGCAGATCCAGAGGACCAGTGCAACTCACTGCACACATCTGAATGCCTGTTCGCTTACAACTTCGCACCGCGCTATGATGTTAAGTTGGTAGCCTGAAGTCAGCCACACACCGAGCAGTTACACCATGGAAATGGAGGAACATTGCCAGTTGGAGCCCTTTCCTTTGTAGAGTTGGTTGCTAAATATTTACTGTATTCTCTATTATATCCAATTTAGCTCGATGTGAAGGCGTTCAGAAAGTTAGTATGAGAAAGATGTGAATAACTCCTTAATAAATTACAGATGGAAAGCTGGACATAGGTGGCTAATACCTGTCATCCCAGCTACTCAGGAGGCTGAGATCTAAGGATTGCGGTTCAAAGCCAGCCCGGGCAAGAAAGTCCATGAGACTCTTCTCTCCAATAAAGCACCAGAAAGCTGGAAGTGGCCCTGTGCTCAAGTGGTAGAGTGCTCATCTTGAGCTGAAGAGCTGAGGGACAGCGCCCAGGCCTAGAGTTCAAGCTCTACCACCGACAAAAAATAAAAATAAGAAAAAAATTACAGATGGAGTACATGTTACAGTGATGGTAAATTTGGCCAAATGAAATAAATTACTTGAAAAAATTTACTTTTATCCCCCACTTCTCAATATGGCTCATACAGGGAGTATGCAGTGTGTGTGTGTGTGTGTGTGTGTGTGTGTGTGTGTGTGTGCTTGCACTCGCAAGCACACTGGCAGTGGGGCTTGAACTCAGGACCTTTCACTCTTGCTTAGCTTTACACTCAAGGCTGGTGCTTTACCCCTTGAGCCATACCTCCACTTCTGGATTTTTTTGCTGGTTAATTTTAGATAAGAGTCTCACAGTTTGGGGTCTGGGAAGTTGGCTCAGTGGTAGAGCGCTTGCCTTGCATGCATGAGGCCCTGGGTTCGATTCCTCAGCACCACATAAGCAGAAAAAAGCTGGAAGTGGCG
>NW_012267368.1:5314520-5318467 GCF_000151885.1 Dipodomys ordii | reverse complement strand
TATTCCACAATACTGTGAATTTCCGGAAATTATGTAATCACTTAATCACAATCAAAAAAAAAAAAGAACCTCGGGGAAGGGAGGGAGGGAGGGGAAAACAATGGAGGGGGTAACAATGTTCAAGAGGAAGTGTACTCATTACCTCACTCATGTAACTGTAACCCTCTGTATAGTATCTTTACAATAAAAAAATAAAATTAAAAAAAATAAAAGATCTATATTACACACCCACACAGCACATACAGACGCCGTGGCAGAACATTGGACCAGTATTCTAATTCTCTGGACACTCAGAGAGTAGTGTCGTTTCTGTGTTCAGATGGAAAACTATGGCTTCAACCCTGCGTGCCTCTCTGTCTCAGTCTGAATGTCCCTGTTTCAAGAGCACACTGATAGTATGGATGAGGGCCACAGTACTGGTCTCATCAGAACTTGATTACCTTTGTAATTAATTTTGAGTCCAGGGGATATGAACCTGATGAGCCAAGCTGGGAAGAAGGCGTCAGATGCTGCTTACTGGCTCTCTTCACCCACAGGTCCCTTTGTGGTGTGCCTGACTCAGAAGCAGGGGCCCCTGGAAGTCCTGCCCCTCTTGACCTGCCTTGGCACTGCCCCCTGTGCATGGAAGGAGGGGTCCCATCATCACTCTACACAGGTGGCAGCCACTGACAATTTTTGTACTTCTCACCCGCCACAGCCCTTGATGCTCTGGGCCGAGCCTTCATCTTCAGGGTCTGGTGAGACCCCAAGTCCAGAATGTCCTTTTTCCTGTCTCCTCATAGCTACACAACCCAACCACAGGTCTCCCATCTCAGTGAGATTGTGAGTTACATGTGAGCGTGGGCTGGGACTGAATCATGTTTGCCTGAGTTCATCTGCTGACATCTCCATGCCTCAGACTATAGCTCTACTTGGAGATGCAAGTCTTAGGGCTGTAAGGTGGGGCCCTTGTGCAAAATGGACTGGTAAGGACTGGTGATTGTGTGTGTGTGTGTGTGTGTGTGTGTGTGTGTGTTTGTTCAGGGCTTCATGTTCTTGCTTGGCTTTTAAGCTCAATGCAGGGAGACACTCCACTCTCTGCAAACAAGGAGAACACCCAGAACAACAAACCTCCAGCACCAGGACCTGGGCTTCTATCCTTCAGCATGGCCAGAAAATAAACTTATTATTGGAGCCGACACTTCTGGTACTTGGTTATGAGAATCTAAGACAACTAACAGCACAGCAAGGCTGACCCGATAGACATTTTATGAAGACTGACGTGACTGAATTATAACTATTATGCAGAGCTCTCATTAAATCTGCAATTCACATGAAATTGGGAGGGGAGATTCTTAGTATGCATAAGTTTATCATGATTTCATGCACCTGTGCATTGCCAACACCAAAAGATGAATGACAACTTCTCCTTGCAAGTCAGTTCACATTCTCTAAGCAATGTACAACTTTTATCAGTAAGATTAATTTTTATTTTGACATAGTTGATTCCTGAAATACAAATGGTAGAAGATGAATGAGATCTTGCCTCGTGGTGTTTAGAGAAGTGGTGCAGACCAGAGAGAAGGTCAGAGACTCTGAGAACTGTTAGGCCCTGGTTTGGCCTTGTATATATGAGCTTTCTTTGTGTGTGTACTGTTTCTCCAGATGTTGTAGCAATGATCTTCAGAGGAAGTTAAGAAGAAGATGTGGGAAGAAGAATGAGAGGCTAATTGGGAAACTGAGGCTTTCAATTGTTTCTTCCTCTATGAGCCAGTGTCATAAATCTTGGTAGTAGTAATTTCAATTTTCCTAGCCTTGACAATTATTTCCAGTACTGAAATGGTTTTAAGCTGATAGTTTCAACAAAGACTCAGTGAAGAGTGAAGTGAATTCTTGAGTCACCTGGGAAATCTTTTTCTTCATCTCCTGATTGAAACTAGTGGAGCCAATGACTCTGCTGTCTCCAATTTGTCTGTAAACACACACCCTTCTTTAATCATTCATTCACAATATAAATAAGAAATATTAGCAGCTAATATTTGAACATGTATTATATATGTATCAGACCTTATTATTAGTATAGAGTGTAGTAACTCACATCTGCAATCCCAGCTAATCAGGAGGCTAAGATTGGGAGGACCATGGTTCCAGGCAGCCCGGGCATAAAAGTTTGTGAGACTTCTGTCTCCCAGAAAAAAAGCTGGGAATAGTGGTACATGCCTGTCATCCCAGGTATCATGGAAAGAAAAAGTAGGAGGATCAAGATCCAGGCTGGCCAAGGCAAACAGCAAGGGCCCAACTCAAAAATAGCCAGAGCAAAAAGGGCTGGAGTGTGAGTTAAGTCGTATCTTTGCCCAGCAAGGGCACAGCTCTTCGTATGAACTGTAGTAAAGCCAAAGATTAAAAACAATGGAAAGCAAATGGTGTATTCTTTTATTGTTATTATACTGTATTCTACTGAGTGAGAGGCATGAAGTACCGAGGGGTCACATTATCAATGAACTCACAGAGTTGACCTCAAACCCGAGCAGCCCATTCTTCAACACCGAGGGTCTCATACCAAAGCAGCTCTCTCTTGCGCCTTTGCCAAGGTTAGCAGGCTATGTAATTACATCACATTTGTAATGAATGGAGAAGCCCCTCGGAGCCATCCCATGCACTCCTATGCTCATCCCATGCAATCAAAAACAAAAGACCTCAGAGGAGGACTCAAGCATTTCCTTTGTCTTAAGTTGCTAAACTTGCCTCTGTCAAGACAGAACTAGAGAGACATGAGGAAGCCTGCAGGTCTGGGAAACCTGAAGTGCTTGGGTCAGAGCATGCAGTGGTGCCCAGCCTGGGGAGGACTCTGGAGCAGCTGGGGAGGACTCCAGAGTGTCTTCTATGCACTCCCAGCTCTGGTCCATGGAGATGCAATGTCCTATTACTATGGTGCTGCTGGTTCTGAACTCAGGACCTGGGCCCTGTCTCGAGCTTTTTCACTCATGTCTGATGCTCTACTACTTGAGCCACAGATCAACTTGTGAATTTTTGGTGGTTAACTGGAGATAAGAGTCTCTTAAGAGTTTCCTGTTGGCTCCTTTGAATCTTGTTTCTTAGAGCTCAGCCTCCTGACTAGCTGGAATTTCAGGTATGAGCAATTGTGCCCAAATGTCCTACTGCTCTTTGATTTTTGAGCCAAATTCCTTGTCATTTCTCTTCTATGACTTACATTAAAAAACACATCCAAATTTAGTTTGCTTTAGGAGTTCACAGCAATCTCAGAGATTAAGAAGAGAAAGGAGAGAGAGAAAAAAAAACAAAATGGAGTTGACTAGTTTGACTATTTACAAAGACAGGTGATGTGAGTAAGGAAATTCTCCAAATCTGAGTATGTGGATTCCGATGAGGGATGCAGATAAATGGCAGCTGAAGGAAGAGAAAGGAACAAAGTAATTAGGGCTGTAACTCTTGGCTCTGTCTCTATTTTATTTTTCCTATCAGACTGAGTTTCTCACCGTTCAAGTCCTAAAATAAGTTTCTCTTAATTTGCGCTGTGCTTTTCAGTTCTTTCATCTTGCTGGGAGGGATATGTAATTATGTAATCCAGTCAGACACGGCCTCCTATCACACCTGCCCGGCTTGGGAGCGGAAGGGAGCTGGCGGGAGGTAGGATGCTGTGTTAGACAGTGACAAGACCAGTCCTGGAGGTGATGCTGGCCTTGGGATGGACGAGGCCAGGACAAAGGCAGAAAGAGCAGACATGACAAGAAACACACTTTCCCTCACATGAATCTCAGAGAGGAAATTTTAAGTGTGGCTTAAAAGCAAAAGAAAGTCAAGTTTAAGGTCCCTCACCTTGATTATTTAGGATTCGTAATATTGAAAAGCAAGCAAGAGAATATCCATCAATACCATGCCCCTGATATGCATGTAATTTCTAGGGAATTATTAACTTGGCCAATTTTATCCCCACCTTCCACTCCCCC
>NW_012267368.1:5299459-5314470 GCF_000151885.1 Dipodomys ordii | reverse complement strand
CCTCAGCTGACCACACACACTGCAGACACTGTCCTCCCTCAGCTGACCCTGCACACAGTGGACACTGTCCTTCCTCAGCTGACCACACACACCGCAGACACTGTCCTCCCTCAGCTGACCCCTCACACCAGAGACACTGTCCTTCCTCAGCTGGGACACTGTCTGATTGGTTGTGTTGTCAGGTGTTTTGTGGCACAACTGTCTGGTCAGTTGTGTTTTTGGGTGTTTTGTGATACAGCTGTCTGGTTAGTTGTGTTGTCTGGTGATTCATGGTACAGCTTCCTCACCTGGCTAGAGGGCAGCTGTAGTCTCTTGTACTGAGGGTTGGGCTTCCTTCAGAATGGTCAAATGGGCTGGGAATGTGGCTTAGTGGTAGAGTGCTTGCTAGCATGCATGAAGCCTTCCAGAAAGTGTAGCTGTGGCTCAGGTGGTACAGTGCTAGCCTTGAGCACAGAAAGGCTCAGGGACAGTGTCCAGGCCCTGAATTCAAGCTCCAGGACTGGCAAAAAACAAACAAAAGAGTGTGGCACACATCCCTTGGATTCTGGGAACGAGGATTTTTTTTTTGTTGTTGTTTGTCATAGGGCTTGAACTCTGGGCCTGGGTGCTGTCCCTCAAGTCTTCAGCTCAAGGCTAGCACTCTACCACTTGAGCTACAGTGCCACTTCCATTGGAGATAAGAATTTCACGGACTTTTCCTGCCCAGGCTGGCTTTGAACCATGATCCTCATATCTCAGCCTCCTGAGTAGCTAGGATTACAGGGGTGAGCCACTGGCGCCCGGCTTGGGAACGTGTTTTTACTGTATTACCCTATCCAAGAAGAGATTAGGTATACTTGATGTGAGGGGAGGATACCCCAAGCTAAGTGTTTGGTAAAGAAGCACAGCAACCTAAATGAACTAGGATTCTGTGGTGCGAATCATGGGGATAGAAGCATGAAACAGAAATTAGGATCCGATTTAGGAAATGATAGCTTACTTCTTATAAACCTGAGAGTTCTCCTGCAGTTTGTTCCTTCTAAAAATGCAAGCCTAATTATGTCATTTAATGTTCTCAAGCCTTCATCGACTTTCTACCAGAGACAACAGAAGGTTCACAGTCGTCCTACAGGTTCTCAGAATGCAACTGGCTTGGCTCTCAGTCCGGTCTCTCTGCAGACATGTGTTGTCTGGCAATTTCTGAACATGTACAGAACCAGGCTTCTGCTCTGGTGGTCTCCTCAGATAATACTCTAGATCAGAGGCAGCGAAGGCTCCTCCTCGCAGAGAAGTACAATCTTAACTACACAGGCCACAGGACAGATAACACACAGAGGCTTCTTATCAGGACTGAGTTTCACCAAATCAAGGTTAAAACCATACCCTTTACATTTGACCCAGGTTTACCTCTAGAATATGAATGGAACCAAAAAAACCAATAGCAATCATAGTAACAGTAACAACAACAACAACAATAGAAATAACCCAGTTAAAAAACAGCAATAGATCTAAATCGGCATTTCTTGGAAGGAGACATACAGAGAGCTAACAGGTCTATGCAAAATGTTCAACATCCCTAGTCATAAGGGGAAATGCAAATCAAAACCACAGTGGGTTCTCTTTCCACTCTAGTAAGAAAGACCTGCCCCAAGGATAGCGTGTGCTGGTGTGGGTGTGGAGGAGAGGGAAGTGCACACATTGTCCGCTGAAGGCAAGTTAGCAGAGCTTTCACAGAGAATAGCACAGAGGATCTTCAGAATGAAAGTAGGGCAACGGTGAGACCCAGCATCGCAGCACTGGGGAGACGTGCTGTGGTGTCTGCACAGGATGACTCACAAACTGTATCGGAGCCATGGGAAGAACATGAGTGTTCTGCCTGCTGAACATGTTTTCCTCATCCACTGCTGGTGAGTGGATGAGGAAAACGCGATGTGCACACACAACTGAATGCTTTGTAGCCAGGAGAGGCGCAGAGTTCCGGCATCTGCGACGGATGGAATTGGAGATCACTGTGTGAAGTGAAATACGTCTGACACAGGAAGGCAGGTACTCTGTTCGTATTTACCAGAGAGTGACTGTGACCTCTGGGAAGATGAGGATAGAACGGAGGTTACCTGAGCTGTGGAGACTCAAGGGAAAGTGGAGTGGGTGAGTGCTTGATCAGTGAGCAAAATCACAGTTAGGAGCAAGAACTTCTGGTGGCGTATTGTATGGTAGGGAAACTATAGAAAACTATTACAGAGTTGGGTCCAGTGGCTCATGCCTATAATCCCAACTATCCAATAGGCTGAGATCTGAGGACTGTGGTTCGAAGTCAACCTGGGGAGAAAAATCTGTGAGATTTTTATTTCCAATTAATTGGCATATTAATTGTAGCTTAAGTGGTAGGGAACCAGCCTTGAGAGAAAAAGTCAAGTGAAAGAAAAAGCCAAGCGAGAAGACAGAAGCTCTGGTACCAGAACAAAAAAAAAGGAAAGAAAAGGAAAAATGAAAGGAAGGAAAACAACTATGTAGTTTAAAAAGCTAGAAGAAAGAATGTTAACCGAATGCTTTCACCATGAGGAAATAGATGTTTGAGGTGACTTGTTTGACCTGAGTTAAAATTATGTAATTCATGCATATATTGAAGCATCACAGGATTCCCCACATATCTATGCATTTTTTATGTTTTTATATACCAGTTACATGTTTTAAAAATACAATGGTCATGGTATGCATTCCAAGCATGTACCATCTAACTGGATGCAATAAGAATATGAAATCATTACAAGGTTTTTAGCACTAGAAGAAGCGCAACATGAATCTAATCATAAGGAAACAATTGATCAACTTAATTCAGGGACATTTTATAAGCTAATTTGACATAATCACCAATGCCAAAGAAACAAGAAAAGACAAGAATTTTTCCTGATTAAAGCAGACAATATACACTGAAAGCAGGCTGTAAAATGTGCTTTTGGATTAAATTCTTTTATAAGGGGGCATTATTAGGACTATTCATCAAAAATTTCCTTCCTTCCTTCCTTCCTTGCTTCCTTCCTTCCTCCCTCCCTCCCTTCCTTCCCTTCTTCCTTCCTTCCTCTCTCCCTCCCTCTTTCCTTTTCTCCCAAATTGACTTGAACTTGAGCCCTGGACGCTCTCTCTTAGACATTTTTGCTCAAGGGTGGCACTCTACCACACCTGCACTTCTGGGTTTTTGCTGGTTTATTGGAGGTAAGAATCTTTCAGCCTTCCTGCCTGGCCTGGCTTCGGACCATGGTCCTCAGCTCTCAGCTTCCTCAGTAGCTAAAATTACAGGTGTAATCCACCAGAAACTAGCTTTAAAAAAATCCTCAAATTTCAGGCAGATTTAAGTAATCAATGGTAGGGCATCTACAGGAGGAAAAGAGATGGAATAAATGCTGTTTGGGATTCAATTGTTTAGTCCTTACTTTTACATACTAGTATTCTTCTCTCCCTCCTTCCCCTCTCCTTCCTCCTTCTCCCTCCCCCCTCCTCCATCAGGTCCATACTCCACAAATGAATGAGAACATAAGATACTTGGCTTTGTAACTGGAGACTAAGAGTTGAGGAGAGGGAGGAGAAGGAGGCAGGGACAGATTCTGAGGGCACAGAGGATTGAAAGATGTTCGGTATACTCAGTAAGTAACCTACTAAATGCTGTTTGAAAATGGAGAGGAAGAAGGGAGTAATGAGAATGTGGAAGAGGGTGTGGATTTGAAGTACACTGTGTCCATGTATGAAAACATCACAATGAAATCCCCTCACATCGCAAATATGCATTTACTCAAACCTTTAGGTGTTTTCTATTCTAACAGCAAAGAACAGGACTCGTGGACACACAGTGCACTGTGCTCTGTAACATCTGCGACAGTGCCATCTTTCTGTTTTGTGTTCTCTTCAGGCCCAGAAGAGTGAGTGACATTCTGAAATACTCGGTTTTTGCCGGAAAATGAAGTTTTAATCTTGTGTGCTCCTGGCAATCTTTTAATTACAATGCAGCTTTTCAGACAGATTTGACAACAAGATGTGAATATACTTATCAGTGAATGGATTATGAATTAATAAAGTATCATTCTAGGTTTTTCTTATGAATTTATTAAGCTGGAGTCACTCTTCTGAGAATGGGTGACCCCTGGTAGAACCAGTACTGGGAATTTTCCACAAGGCCACAAAGTTGGGAGGGGGCCTGTGACTGCACCCAGGCTCGTCACAGGAGTCTGCTACTGCATTTCACTTGTGTGTATATGTGTGTGCACACACATACGTGAACATGCACGCACGCGCGCGCACACACACATACACTGATCCTGGGGCTTGAACTTAGGGCCAAAGCATTGTTCCGTACCTTTTTCCCTCAAGGCTGGTGTACCATCACTTGAACGAGCGTCCTACTTCTGGCTGTTTGCTTGTTAACTGGAGACAAGTCTCAGAGGCTTGTCTGCCTAACTCAGCCTTCCGAGCAGCTAGAATTACAGGCCTAAGCCACCAGTGCCCCGCCCAGGTCCATTTTCCCCACGTCTTCTCCTTGCTGGAGAATGATTTCAACCTGAGCTGCTGCCTGGGGAACGAGGACCTGGCTCTCTGAGAGGCGATGCCTGGGGCACCTCTGCTCCTGCTCGCTCTTTGCCATGATTAAGAGAATTGATAACGTGTTGGACTAAATGTCAGCCCAAATCAATAACGAGGAGGTAAGAACAGGCAAAAGGCAGGCCCCTGGAGCAGAATCCCCAGCTGGAAAAGCTGAGCTGCCGAAGCAGCAGAGCACTGTGAAACCTGCTGCTGCTGGTGGGTCCACTGGGCCCTGGTGTCAGGGGGGCTGCTGAAGAGGTCAAGCAGACTCCCTGCCCCGCAGATTGGGGGTCAGCTTTCTGGAAGCATCTCCCGGGGACAGAAAATACAGCATCAGAGCTCTGTGCATCCCTACCCCAAGGTAACGGCTTGAAACAGTGCCCGCATAGCTCACTCTGCAAAAATTCTATTATCTTGTGTGTACGTGTGAGCATGCATGTGCAAGGGTGCATGCATGTACCAATAATACGGCTTTTTTCCCCTCAAGGCCGGAACTCTGCTATATGAGCCACAGCTTTGCTTCTGACTTTTTGCTGGTTAATTGGGAATAAAAATCTCTCAGATTTGTCTGCCTGGGCTGGCCTGTACTGGGGTCCTTAAATCTCAGACTGTTGAGTAGTTAGGATTACAGGTGTGAGCCACCAGCATCCAGTTACAGTCATTTATCTTAAATGAAAATCATTTCCCCTTTGTTCTATAAAATGCTTTCTTACTTTTTTATGTTGATTCTCCTAGAACCTTCGCAGTTATCGTGTTCTGATTCGGTTACTGATTCTGAATGGTCTAAGCTTTCAGATGGGGAGGCAGGCATGTGAGTGTGTGTGCTTACACACTAATAGCCATCAGCTGCCCAAAGCGTGCAGTATGGTAGTACCAACCCCGAAATACCTTCACCTGTACTCCAGGCTGCTGAGCTCTGCATTTAGATGGTACTTTGTGAGAAATAAAGACAGAATTGTATTGAACTCCTTCAGGAAATTCTTCTCCATGTCTTCCTTAAAGGTTATTTTCAAATCCTTCATTTTTAAATGCAGTTTATATCAAAAGTTGGAAATTCCACTGTTAAAAAATGTTTATTAAACACCACTCACAGTGTCCACAGGTGAAGGGTGTCAGCCCCCACTGGCTGTGTCCACAGCCGGAGGGTGTCAGCCCCCATTGGCTGTACCGGCTGTCTGAACTGCTAGGTAATTTTACATATCACTTATTAGTAGCAATCACTGTGAAAGCAGTAGGTACTATTTATTACTACTTATTATGTATGTATGTATTATTATTGCTATTTAGTATATACTAAGTGTCATTACTACCATGACTCTACATAACGACCTCGAGTTTCCTACCCAACCCTGATAATCTAACATCACTACTCCGGGTTTACAGCCAGGGAAAGTAACTTCTGGTGATGGAAAGGAGCTGCCTGAGACCACACGACTTGGCTGGGCCTGGGCGGACCTGCCACCGCGCCAGGGAGCCACGCTGGCCAGGAGCCGGGGCCCTGAGCGCTCGTCAGGACCGGCTCCTCAGGGCGGCCTCTCTGCAAGGCCTTCCCGCCGCCCTGCCCTCGCCTTTGCCTCTCCCAGAACCCGCTCCTGTGAGGTACCCTGGTCTTGGGAAGCCTTCCCAGAGCGGAGCGGACGGAATACACACCAGAAACCCAAAGCCCACGACGGAGGGGAGGGGAGGGGCCGGAAGCCATGTCTAACCCCGGAGAGGGACAGGGACAGGGAGAGGGACGCCCAGAAGCCATGTCTAACCGAGGGGAGGGGAGAGGAGAGGGGAGGGGAGAGGGGAGGGGAGGAGAGGAGCACCCGGAAGCCATGTCTAACCGCGGAGAGGAGAGAAGAGGAGAGCCCGGAAGCCATGTCCGACCGAGGGGAGGGGAGAAGAGAGAGGAGCGCAGCACACGGAAGCCATGTCCAACCCCGGAGAGGAAAGGGGAAAGGAGAGAGGAGAGGAGAGCCCGGAAGCCATGTCCAACCCCGGAGAGAAGAGGAGAGGGGAGGAGAGGAGAGGAGAGGCTGGAAGCCATGTCTAACCCCGGAGAGGAGAGGAGCGTCCAGAAGTCCTGTCCAACTCGAGGGGGTGGCGCAGTAGACTCTCCTGGAGTTGGGGACTGCGCTGGGTGACATCTGAGTGCCACGTGTGGAAGGTGGTCAGTGGACACACTTGTGTGCGCGCTTCCAGAATCACTGACATACTCCCACCGACCCTGGGAATCCAAGTGGGGGGGCGGGGAGCGACGCCCCGGGTGCAGCCGGGGTAATGGGCTGCACTCAGGCTCCCCGGGGCATCCCCCCCACCCCCGCCCCGGGCGGGACCGAACACGCGAGCCGCATCTCTGCATTGCTCTCTGCCCCGCGGAGGGCCATCCTCAGATCCGGCCTCAGAGCGGCTCGGGTGACAGAGGATGACCGCGGGAGCCACCGAGCCACCAGCACCCTGCTTGGCCGATTTTGAAGCCAGAATGGGTGGGGTTCAGTGAAAGATGTGAGATGGGGTGCCGCAGAGCCATCCGTGTTTTGGGCCTGATCAATGAAGGACAGTTGTGATTCGTCTGAGAGAGGGAAGGGGGGTGTCCAGTAGATGTCTGCTATCTAATATGATTCTAGCTATCTCAGCGGAGATGTTCATACGGAAATCAGATACATGCGGAAGTTCAAACAAGTAACTGATGCTAGGGATAGAAATCAAGGAGTCGTTAGTTTGAACACAGTAGTTAAAGAGATCAGAAATGGATATGGCCAGGCATCATGGCTCATGCCTGTAATAGGAGATACTCTGGAGGATTGCCACTTGAATCCAGCTTGGACATTAAAGTCTGAGAGGCCCTATTTTTCACTTATCTAGAAAAATGCTGGACTGGAGGTATGGTCAAGTGGTATAGCATTTACAGAGAAAAATATCAAGCAAGTGTGTGTCCCTGAGTTAAAGCCCCTATATTGGCGTGTGTGCGTGAGCACACACACACACTCCTCAGGACTCAATGAACAAATGTGTATATTCAAGTATGTTCATAACTTCCCTTGTGAAAGATTTCTATAAATATTCTATGTCTAGCAACCAATTAATCCTAGTTTGCCTGCTTGGTCATTTAAGTAGAAGAATCACTGAGCTATGCTCACTCACTTTTACATTCCAGGTACCTGATATATTACATGCTTTGAATCGATCTGTTTTCTAAATGATGAACACTACTACTAGTAATAAGATAGGTAAACCAATTCTAGTCTACAAACCTCAGGAAACCAACCTGTGGTTACAATGCTGTGGGAGTAAACAGGAAGGTCACTCTATTCTGAATCTCTGAATTCTGATTAATCATGAAAGACCTCCTGGAGGATTAAAGGAAGTTAGCAACTCTGTGGAAAGAACTTCAAGAACAAGGAGAGGAAAAGAATTAGTGAGAACTGAGGCACAGTTACTTAAGAGTTCTGCATTTCAAGTTCTGTCCAGGAACACCAAAGATATTTGAAACTTCCTACATTAGACTAAAGCCATACTTTGTCAATGTTCTGAAGAAACCGAAACTCATTTCATAAGATGTGGTAGAAAGGAGGAGTTTGGAGCCTGGGAGAAAGACAAGAAGGTGAATAATGCTATAAGAAAACTAGCTAGGAGTTCATTCCTGCCTTATTTAGATCTTCAAAAAGATTGAAAAATTGTTATAATCAAATGATATTATTGTAGGCATTACTGTACTTTTCACTGTGGAGTTGGGAGAAGACAAGCTCACTCTGCAGAGTGCTCTTATGCTCACTTTGAAGTGTACGGGAATGATCTGAGTGATCAAAAGGCAAAAATAATATCTCTAGGCTGTCTTCAGAAAGTGATCAGGACTTGAGTCGGTGCTGGATGGTGTGGGCTGTAAGGACTCCTTCCCAGAAATCCGCTAATGAGTATTACATCACTGTGGAACATTTATCAATCATGTAAATTCCAAATATTCCTTTTATACTTAATTTGAGTTAAGCATAATTCTTTGCCACAGCATCTTTCAATTAGATCAATACAGCAATTCATATTGAGTCTGAGAGTGCTCGAGCTATATTTTTATTTGCTTGTGTGTGTGGGGGGGCACTGGGACTTGAACTTAGGGTCTGGGGGCTGTCCCTGAGCTTTTTTGCTTAAGGCTAGGGTGCTATCCTTTGCACTACAGCTCCACTTCTAGCTTTTTAATGATTAATTAGAAATAAGAATCTCATGGACTTTCTTACCTGAGCTGGCTTCAAATTATGATTCTCAGATCTCAACCTTATGAGTAGCTAGGATTGATTACAGGTGTGCACCACAGGTGCCCAGCTATGTTGCTTTTTTAAGAACTTAGAGGGAACAAAAAGTTAATAATGTGATATACTTGTTTTAAAATATGAATTTAAGATAAAAATTTTAGACTCTACAGTTGTAGCTATTGGAGATTGGGAAGAGGAAGATGCAATTATCCAAAGCTATCCAATATACAATTCAATAAACATTAATCAAGTTTATTTGCTACTCAAAGGAGTTCAGCAGGTGTTGTGTAGGTGTGAATAAGGAAAGAAAAAATTTCCTTCAGATTATTTACAATACGTTGAGAAAAGCCATGGGTGTGAAGATGAATGCGGAAACCAGCACAAATGCAGTCAGTGTTTACCTGGCTCTCACCTGTGTAAAAGATTAAGCATGGCGTCTGGAATTACATATTGTAACAGTATTTGTTGGAAAAGAGAAAGAGATGATTGGGGAGAACCTATCAAACAAGATCATTTTACTACCAGTAACAAAATACAATTCATAGAGACTTAGATTGAAAATGGTTCAAAATCACATTTTAGATAATCCTGGCTCCTCAGTAGGTTGAAATCTGAGGATCGAAGCTTAAAGCCAGCCAGGGCAGGAATGTCCATGAGACTCCATCTCATCTCCAAAGAACCGCCAAAAAGCCAGGAGTGGAGCCAGAGTTCAAGTGGTAGAGCCCCAGTTGTGAGTGAAAAAGCTAATGAGCGGTGTCTAGGCCCTGAGTTCAAGCCCCAGAACTGGTACCAAAAGAAAAAAGAAATCTCACTTGAAAGGGAACTCCTCATGGAAAATCTGGTGTTGAATGACTGCCAGAATCTCACCATTGGGTAACCTCCCCAGGCTTTGCCTCATGGGCACACACTGGCCACTACCTTTCTGTACAGAAACGTCCAAACTCACCAAGAGGAAAGAAAACCAGCAGAGAAGTAATTTTTCAGAACCCTCTTCTCCCTCTTCCCTGTTCCTCTGCAATTCTTACTGATGTGGGACTGCCAGGCGGGACAGGCCTAGGGAGCATGGTGTGAGGGAGTTTCCTTGTGAGATGCAAACGCTCCAAGGAGGTAGGAAGAGAGAAATCAGTAGCAATGCTGACCTGTACCGTCACCAAGTTGTTTCTGAGTAGTGAGCATCCTTCCGGAACTACCTAACCCTCCCTAAGGTCCCCCTGGGGCCGGAGGTGCAGGTCACTGGGTGTGGAGACACCCATTTTGGCTGCTTCCCTGGTCTGCAGTGCACCCAGCTCTGCAGTAATCCCTGGTCTGCAGTGCTCCCAGCTCTGCAGTGATCCCTGGTCTGCAGTAATCCCTGGTCTGCAGTGCTCCCAGCTCTGCAGTGCTCCTAGCTCTGCAGTAATCCCTGGTCTGCAGTGCTCCCAGCTCTGCAGTGCTTCCTGATCTGGAGTGCTCCCAGCTCTGCAGTGTTCCTAGCTCTGCAGTAATCCCTGGTCTGCAGTGCTTCCTGATCTGGAGTGCTCCCAGCTCTGCAGTAATCCCTGGTCTACAGTGCTCCCAGCTCTGCAGTGCTTCCTGATCTGGAGTGCTCCCAGCTCTGCAGTAATCCCTGGTCTGCAGTGCTCCCAGCTCTGCAGTAACCTGGTCTGGAGTGCTCCCAGCTCTGCAGTACTCCCTGATCTGGAGTGCTCCAGCTCTGCAGTAATCCCTGGTCTGTAGTGCTCCAAGCTTTGCAATAATCCCTATGTCTGCAGTGCTCCCAGCTCTGCAGTAATCCCTAGTCTTCAGTGCTCCCAGCTCTAGAGCAATCCTTAGTCTACAGTGCTCCCAGCCCTGCAGAGCTACCTGGTCTGCAGTGCTCCCATTTCACGGGACTCCTCATAAGGAGCACATCTCAGATCCTCATGACCATTAGCTCCAGAGAGAGGAACCGGCTTCTATTAGCTCAGCACTCAGATGGGGAGACCGAGGCTTGAGGATGGTAACTTGTCAGGTGACGAGTATAAGAAATGGGCCCTTTGACCCAGAGCAGGGCTGTGCCACCCTTCTGGGCGGCCTCCGCCACTCACAGATGTCTGCTCTGACTCACCGGGTCTGCCTCCGGGTACCTGGCTATCTTGGAAGCTAGAGCAGACATTTCACTGCAGTGATGCAACCTGAACAAGTGCTAAACTTTGTTGCCGAGCTTTCCTTCCCTTTCTTCAGCCCCCCCACAGTAAATACCCCCCTGCTGAGCACCCCCAGCCAAATACCCTCAGCCCAATACCCCCCAGCCAAATACCATCAGCCAATACCCTCAGCCCAATACCCCCAAGACAACTGAATACCCCCCAGTCAAAACCCCTTAGCCATATACCCCAGTCCAATACTCTCCAGCCCAATACCCTCCAGCTGACCAAATACTCCCAGTCCAATACCCTCCAGCCCAATACCCCCCCTCCCCCAGCCAGTACCCTCATCCAAATACCCCAGCCTAATAACCCCCAGCCCACTCTGCCCACCTCCTCCCAGACTCCCTCTGATGCTCAGGCCCATGGCACACATGGCTTCCTGTGAAGTCTTTCCACAGCCTCTCTGCTGATAACACCACTGTCCGGCTTTGTTTCCTTGGTACATTTTTTTTCTATTTTCTGAAATGAGCTTGCTTATTACTTTGAGGTGAGGGAAAATGCCCATTTTAAAACCACCATGTAGGGCTGGGAAGGTGACTCAATGGTAGAGCGCTTGCCTTGCCTGCACGAGGCCCTGGGTTGGATTCCTCAGCACCACATAAGCAAAAAGAAAAAAGCCAGAAGTGGTGCTGTGGCTCAAGTGGTAGAGTGCTAGCCTTGAGCTGAAGAGCTGAGGGACAGTGCCCAGGCCCAGAGTTCAGGCCCCACGACCAGACCCCCCCAAAAAAATAAATAAATAAAAATAAAACCACCATGTAGCCTACTCTTAAAGATACCTTATTAAAAATAGCCTTTCATTCTGTGAAAGAGAATCATTATATTTTAGAGCTTCATTAATTAAGAATCAGTGCTTATTATTATTAATTTCTTTTGCGTGATGCTAAGAAGTTACCCAGGATTTCATATATACTAAGTAGGCACAGTATGAATGGACTATCCATCCCATCAATAAAATAATATTATTTAATCTATTTGTGCCAGTTCTGGGGCTTGAATTCAGGCTCTGGGAGTTGTTTCTTAGTTTTTTCACGTAAGGCTGGTGCTCTACCAGTTGAGCCATACTTCAGTTTGGCTTAAAAAAACCCCAGTATTTTATTATTATTGAAGTGTTGTTTAGAAGGGTAACCATTCTGTAAGTCAGTAATGATTATATTTCAGTTTCTGGACCATGTCCCTCCTTCATTCTCTCTCTGCCAGGTTCCCCTCCTGTTGCTGCCTACGAGTTACATAGTTTATTTTCCATATAGTGTATACTAAATAGCATGACTGCATGTGTTCATCCTTGCTCCTCCCTTTCTGTGCCCCCTCTTTGCTCCCATAAAAAGAAGAAAAGCAAAAGCAAAAAGAAACATCATAACCTCCAGCAACCAAAACAAAAAGCCCAGGTTTCCATTTCCTGTATTTTCACTGTTCAGAGGAGTCACAACTTTGGGTTCCTCCCCTACGGATATCCTCTTGTAGTCTATTTGTGTGCGCATGCGAGTGTCTATAGAACCCTGTATGGGTCATCTTGCCCAGCTGTGTTAGATCTAGCTTCTGCAGATGAGAGAAGCCGCGTGCCATTTGTTTGTCTGAGCGTGGCTTACCCCACTTAGCATGATTTGTCATAGGCCCATCCATTTCTCTGCGAACTACATATTATTTCTAAAGGCTGTGTAAATTCCATTGTGTACAAAACACATTTTATTGATCCACTCATCTATTGTGAGGCATCTGGGCTGTTTCCATAACTTGGCTATTGTGAACATGGATGTGCAAGTGTCTTTACCATATCCTGGCTTTTAATGATCTGGGTAGATGCCCAGGAGTGGTATGGCTGGACCGTAGGGAAGCTCTATGTTTAATTTTTTAAGAACCTGAAAACCACCTTCTGGAGTAGCTGTACTTGTTTATGTATGACTTGTTACACATGACTCCCTGCTAGCACTTGCTGCTCAAATTCCTGATGTTGGCCAATGTAACTGGGTGATGAGGGGAGATAAGAATCTTATAGGCCTTCCTGTCTGGACTGAACTTGAATAACAAATCCTCAGCCCCCTGAGTAATTAGGTTTACAGGGGTATGCCGCTGGCTCCTAGCTATGAAATAATTTTAAATTAAATGAATAAGCATATATTAAACAAAGTTAATTCTTTTTTTTAGGGGGGGTCTGGTCGTGGGGCCTGAACTCAGGGCCTGGGCGCTGTCCCTCAGCTCTTCAGCTCAAGGCTAGCGCTCTACCACTTGAGCCACAGCGCCACTTCCAGCTTTTTTTGTCTTCTGCTTATGTGGTGCTGAGGTACAGCATATATGCTGTCCCAGGGCCTCATGCTTGCAAGGCAAGCACTCTACCACTGAGCCACCTTCCCAGCCTCAAAATTAATTCTTTCTAATTCTACTTTGCATTATTTTAGACTTTTATAAATACATACTGCAACATAATATCTATACACGCTGTCATATTGGTACATTAATAAAAAGATCTATTTTTCTAAAGATTTTTACTCAAACAGTTCATATCACACTGGAAGAACTCGTTCAAGGCTTCTCAAGAAGAATAAAAGGCATCTCTCCATGTTACAGAGCTGTGATCTTCTGAGAAGCCAGTGAAACATCTGACTGCAGAACCAGCTGGCCTATGGACATGATTCTAAGGGTGGAGGTTATTTGTCCTCAGCCTCTGTTTCAGCCCTGAGCTAACAGCAAGCAGTAGATTACCTGGCTGAGGAGGAAGGGAAAGCTGGCTGCTGCTGCCTAATCCCCTCTTTGTGATGCTTTGGTGTAATCCTGCATCCAATAATCCCTGAAAAATGCTACTGGCTTCAATTTGTAATAATCAAGAGCTTATGATATATGATGCAGAACAAAAGTTATTCATTGAGATCTATGCTAAATTTTGTATTCTCCTGAAATTTCTTTTCCTTGGCTTTCTGAGAAGCAAATAAAATGTGAGGTTTGCTGTTGTCTTTTATTTTGCAAGATGGAAACAAGCACATAAACCAAAATGGAAGAAATGTCCTGGGAGATGTGGCTCAGAGGTGAGCTGTGCCAAGGTATGAAGCCTTTAGTCTATTCCTTCTTGTTATCATATTATATATATTGGATAGCTCCTTCCAGATGAGGCTATTTGTCACATTTGGTTATCAGCTGTATGAGAATTAGGTCTTGTGTTTTAGAATACTTGTAAATCCTCTTAAGCATTTCTCTACTACTTAAATAACCAGATGTGGGCAAAATGCATTTTCAATATTCTCTGTTTAGTTTATAACTTCAAAACTGTCACAGCTACAGTGATTTAAAAACTTTCAAGCTAATCACTTTACTTATAAGAGTTTGTGATCTTACCAAGTATCAAGGAGTGTGTAAATGATTGGAAACTGAGTACATGTTGAAATGGACAGATGGATGGATATTATGTACCTGGAGGTGTGCTGAGCAATTTAGCTCCACACAGATAAGTGTCTGCTGTGAGCTGGGCGTCATGTGGGCCTAGGGAAATCAAGTGGAAGTCTTTGACTGTAAGTCCTGAAGTCTGGAGAGAAACTGCTATAACAAAGGAACTCATTACCATGCGCTATGTATGGGAGATGGTGAGCACTCTGGGAAAACAAAGTTAGGAACTGGAGCTGTGACCTAAATTTGCCAGACAGAGAGCGTGTGTATGGAGAAGGCTATTCTAGGCGAGTGGAGCAGCTTGAAGACAGGTGTGAAGCCGTGTTCTGTGTTGGGGAAACTACACGTGGTGAGGCACAGAATGAAAAGGCGGACAGAGGAAGAAGAAGGAGGAAAGAAGAAGGTGGAGCTGGGTCGGGGAAGGCATCACCAGCCATGCCTGGGAGCCAGTGCTGCAGCGAATGTGCTAGGGAACCTTCAAAAGAAAACGTTTGGTAGCAAAATAGAGATGTACATCTCATCTCATTGTTACAATGGGTCAACCTATATCCTTATTTCAACATTTTGTTATTTTCTTTCCCCTCTCCAAATTAGAGAAATATATAAAGAAGATGCAGGGCACTGGAATCAAATACAGTGAAAATAGCAAAGTTTACAACTTAGGGGGCAGGGGAGCTGCGGGGGGGGG
>NW_012267368.1:5261944-5296904 GCF_000151885.1 Dipodomys ordii | reverse complement strand
GTGCCCAGGCCCAGAGTTCAGGCCCCACGACCGGATCAAAAAAAAAATTAAAGAGAGAGCTCTTGTTTCCATATCTTGGGTTTCTTATCTATCTATCTATCTATCTATCTATCTATCTATCTATCTATCTATCTATCTATCTATCTATCTATCCATCCATCCATCCATCTATCTATCTGTATACACATATACATACATAAATACATCTCTATTTATATAAATACAAAATATAAATATAAAGAGGCACATGGGCATTGCTTTGTGTTTCTCTACTAAGACTACCCTCTTTTGGTCTCACTGTGTGTGAGTATCTAGAATCCTATATAATTTATCATATCCCACTGTATTTTAGATCTAACTTCCACATATTAGAGATACTATGTGCTGTTTGTCTCTCTGAGCTTGGCTTACCTCACTTAGAATGATTTGTTTTAGTTCTATTCATTTCCCTGCAATTGACATAATTTTATTATTTATAATGGCTGTATAAAATTACCTTGTATATAGATACCACATTTTTGGATTCACTCATCTATTGTAGGGCATCTGGACTGTTTCTATAGCTTGGCTATTGTGAATAGTGCAGCAATGAACAAGGATGTGCATGTGTCTTTATGGTATCCTGACTCATGATGACCTGAGTAGATGCCCAGTAGTGGTATTGCTGGGTCATAGGGAAGGTCTATGTTTAGTTTTTGAGAATCCGCCAGACTGCTGTCCAGAGTGGTTGCATTAGTTTACATTCCCACCAGGAGTACAGTAGGGTTCCTTCTCCCCACACCCCTGCCATGTTTGTTCTTTGAATTCATAATGTTGGCCCATCTAACCAGGGCGAATTTCAGCTGTTTTGATTTGCATTTCCTTAATGGCCAGGGATGATGAGCATTTCCTCATGTGTTTCTTTGTCATTTTTACCTCTTCTTCTGTGAAGACTCTCCTTAGCTCCTTTGTACACACAGTGATCCGTTTATTAGGTTTTGGAGGGGTTAGTTTCTTAAGATTCTTTTATATATGAGATATTAGGCCTTTGTCTCATGTATTGCTAAGGATTTTCTCCCAGTTGGTTGGCTGTTTTTCTAGTTTAGTAACCATGTCCTTAGCTGTGAAGAAGCTTTTTCTTTCTTTTTTATTTGGTTGTGGGTCTTGAACTCTGGGCCTGGGTGCTGTCCCTGGGCTCTTCAACTCAAGGCGAGTGAGTACTCTACCACTTGATCCACAGCACCATTTCCAGTTTTCTGGTGGTTAACTGGAGATAAGAGTCTCATGGACTTTCCTGCACAGGCTGGCTTTGAACCCTAATCTTCAGATCTCTGCCTCCTGAGTAGCAAGGATGACAGGCGTGAGCCACTGGTGCTCGGCTTACAGAAACTTTAAAAAATTTTTCTTTTTATATTGTTTTTCCCCTACCATCCCTTCCTTCCCACCTCCACAACTACACTCGCCCCCCCCCCACCTAAATTGTAAAGTTCATTTTTCAACATAGTGTCTTCTACATCTCACTGTTGCAATGGGCCAACCTATATACCAATTTAAACATTTTGTTTTTATTTTGCGGTAATCCCATTTGTCAAGTCTCTCTCCTATGTGTTGTGCACCTGGGACTCTTCATGAAGTTTTTACTTATACCTGTATGTTCTTTTTCTTACTCTTGCTTACTGTAGTCTCAATGTTCTGGGTCTGACTTCGAGGTCTTTGATCCACTTTGAATTGATATTAGTGCATGGTCACAAACAGGGATCTGCTTTTAGTTTTCTGCATTTGGATGCCCAGTTTTCCCAATGCCAATTATTAAAGAAGAAGTTTTTTCCCCATTGCATGTCTTTGGCTCCCTTATCAAATATCAGATAACTGTAAATGTATGGTTTTATTTTTGGGTCTTCTAATGTGTTCCACTGATTTTTGCATCTATTTTTTGTGCCAATGCCAAGCTTTTTTTGTTATTCTAGCTCTGTAGTAGAGCTTGAGGTCTGCTTTTTTTTTTTTTTTGCTTAGAATTGCTTTGGCTATTCTAGGTCTCATGTTGTTCCATATGAATTTTTGGGTAGTTTTCTATATCTTGGTAAAGAATGTCATTGGGATTTTGATGGGGATCACAAATGAATTTGTAGATTATTTTCATCAATATGGCCATTTTCATAATAGTGATTCTATGTATCCATGAACATGGAAGGTCTTTCCATTTCCTGCTGTTCTTTTTGATGATTTCTTTCTTCAGATATTTGTAGCTTTACTATAATGATCTTTTATAACTCTGTTAGGTATATTCCTAGGTTTTTTTTTTTGAGGCTATTGCAAATGTAGCTGCTTTCCTGATTTCCCTTTCTGCTGTACATTTTTGGCATATAAAAAGCTACTCATCTTTGTGGGTTTATTTTGTATATACTGCTACTTTGCCAAAGTGGTTGATCAGCTCTAGGAGCTTGGGAGTGAAAGAGAGAAGGATTGTCACTACACAGTAATAAAGGGACTGATCCATGAAGAAGAAATCACCGTGGTCAATATTTATGCACCAAATATGGGAACACATAATACATTAAACAGTTTTGGACTTACAGAACATGATAGGCCCCAACACAATAACAGTGGGAGGCCTTAACACTCCACTCTCACCAAGGGACAGGTCTACCAAACCAAAGATCAGCAAAGAGGCCTCTGAACTAAATGACACCATAACCCCAATACATCTGCAAAGTATTCCACCCAGCAACCACCCCATTCATTCTTCTCTGAAGCCCATGGCACCTTCTCTAGAATGAATCATATACAAGAGAGTCAACCAGCTGGATTGAGATAATTCCTTGCATACTGTCTGACCACAGTGGAGTCCAACTAGTCCTCAACAACAAAATACTGCAGAAAACAAACATATAGAGACAGAATAACACAGTACTGAATTATAATACATTGGTCATCAAAGAAATAAAGGAGGAAAGTAGAAAGTTCTTACAAGTCAATGAAAATGAAAATGAAAACACATCACAATGAAACCTCTGGGATATAGCGAAAGCACTGATGAGAGGAAAGTTCGTAGATCTAAATGCACACAGAAGGAAACTAAAATAGCTCAAGTAAATAACCTCATAGTGCAAGGAAAACTGCTAGAAAAACAACAAACCAAACCAAAACCACTAGATGGAAAGAGATAGCAAACACTAGCGCAGCAAGTAATGAAGTAGAGACTAGAAAAAGCCAATGAAACAAAAAGCTGGTTCTTTTTTTTTTTAAAAAAAGACAGACTCAACCAGTAAAATTAGAGATACCACAGGAAACATTTCAACAAACATCCAAGAAATCCAAACAATTAGGACTACTTTCAAAGCCTGTACTCAAATAAGAGGGAAAATCTAGTAGAAATGCACATATTTCTACAGACATACAAAATGCATAGGTTGAACCAAGAAACTATATACCAGTTAAACAGGCCCATAACACCCAGTGAGACTGAGGAAGTACTTAGAGGTCTTCCAGCAAGGAAAAGCCCAGGTCCCAATGGATTCATTGCTGAATTCTATAAGACTTGAACTGACACCCAAACTCCTCAAAGTCCTCAAAGACAAGAACCACATGATCATCTCAATAGACAAAAATCTTTCCACAGGGGCTGGGAAGGTGGCTCAGTGGTAGAGCACTTGTCTTGCTATGCCTGAGGCCCTGGGTTCGATTCCTCAGCACCCCACAAGCAAAAAGAAAAAAGCCGGAAGTGGTGCTGTGGCTCAAGTGGTAGAGCGCTAGCCTTGAGCTGAAGAGCTGAGGGACAGCGCCCAGGCCCAGAGTTCAGGCCCCACGACTGGACCCCAAAAAAAAATCCTTCCACAAAATACAACATCCATTTGTGTTAAAAGCTTTGCAAAAGCTAAGAATAGAAGGAACACTGCTTAAAATAATAGTAATAATAATATTAAATAATAAAGTCTTCATCATCCTGAACCTGAACGATGAGAAATTAAAATCATTTCCCCTAAAATCAGAAACCAGGCAAGAATGTCCACTCCTCCTCCGTATAGTTTTGGAACTCCTACGTAGACCAATAAGGGAAGAAAATGACATTAAAGAGATTCACACAGGGAAAGAAGTCAAATGATCCCTATTTTGCAGATGACATGATCTTATAAATGAAGTTTCCCATCTTTTAGATACAGTACTTTAATGTGTGCAATTATGCATAATTTGGAATAAGCTTGCATGTTAACTGATTAAGACCCAAAATTCACTCCTTTACCCGGTTTTGTTATCTTTCCTTAACACTGTAACTTGAATAGTCATTAGAAAGTAAGTGAGTCCATGAACGGGGAATGGCAGCTTGCTTCTTTAGTCTCATCTTCTTAGGAGGTAGAGAGGAGAATCAAGAATTCAAGGCCATGACCTCAGGAACAAAAGAAAAGAAAGACACAAAAGGAATGGCCATGACTCAAGTGGTAGAATACTCGTGTGGAAAGCAGATGCTCTAGGTTCAATCCACAGTATTAGGAAGGGGGAATGGGAGGGTGGGCAGAAAGGAGGGATGGAAGGAGGGGGGAGGAGGAGAGGGAGAGAGAGAAAATGAAGAAAGAAAAGAAAGAAAGGTGGAGAAGGAGGATGACAGGATGGGAGGGGAGGGAGAGAGAGAAATGAGATCAGAACCGAAGAACCTCGTTAGAGTTCCAGGACCCACTTGTTATCATCCATGGAGATATAAATGCTCTTTGCTTTTTATCAAAGAATAACTCTTTATGTACTATGACTTACAATTAGTAATTATACTTTTATGGGATATTTAAAAGATGCAGATAGGGCTGGGAAGGTAGCTTAGTGGTAGAGCACTTGCCTTGCATGCATGAGGGTCTGAGTTTGATTCCTCAGTGCCACGTAAGCAGAAAAATCAAGAAATGTCGCTGCAGCTCAAGTGGTAGAGCACTTGCCTAGAGCTGAAGAGCTGAGGGACAGTGCCCAGGCCCAGAGTTCAAGCCCCATAACCAGAAAAAAAAAGATGCAGGATAAACACGATTTCACTACCTACATCAATGTTGTTATTCAACCTAATGTTGCTGTAAAATAGTGGAGAAAATCAGCATAGTCTAGAAAAATCAATATAAATGTGTCACTAAAAAATAGGCCTCAGTTGTGGATAAACTCTGATATTTAGAAAAGAAAATCACACACCCAGTTTTGCTTATGTATTCAGACACTTCACCTACTTCTGGTTTTTAACCCATGCAGCCAGCACAACCACTTCCTAACTGATATGGGATGTGTAGAACTGGATGAGCCACTCACTACCATACCTGTGGTAGCCACCTGCTCTCTGCAGTACTGACTCACCATTACACATACTGCAAACAACTAGCTCTCCACATTTCAGATTAAAGACACACATTTACATAATAGGAGAGCATTTATTGCACTAATAGTTTCTATTACATTCATACTTGATCTACATTAAGGATAGTGCATTTGGGAACTGAATTTAAAAACTACCCTTAAAAAACAGGGTATTTTTTTGCATATGCCACAAAAACAATAGTTCCATAAGAACAATCTAATTTGAAGGAATAATTGTGGCATAACTTTGTAGATTTTGAAATATAAAAATTACACTTAGAGCTTGAAAGATTATCTTTTTGTTACCTCCAAAGGTTTTTGTTTAAAAAACAGGAATGAAATATAGTAGTGATCTTTTGTTGAGCATTTTTAATGGCTTAGTCAAAATAGCCATGGAATTAACCATATAAAAATATACAAATAGGATTTCATAGACAGGATTGATGAGAAGCAGAGACATTTGCACTTACAAAACAAGCACCTGTTTGAACCAGGCATTGTTTTTGATGCAACAAGGAACAAAACAAAGACATGAATATTCCCCTAGTGGAGCTTGTGTGGGTGTGGGAGAAATTAATAAGAACAGATAAACAGGACATCCAGAATTTGGATAGTAAATGCTAAGGAGAATAAACAAAACTGCAGCTGTGTGGGAACAGGGGTGTTTCACTGTCGAGGCCAGAGGAGAATGGCTGGTAGACATGGTGCTGATGAGGAGAGCTGGCAGGAATTCGCAGGCAGCCGGAGGCACATAGAGAGAAAGAGCAAGTTCTAGTGCTTCCCCCATTCTTTCCTGTAGCAGTTTCAAGGTTTCAGGGCTTACATCGAGATCTTTAGTCTGCTCTGAATGGATAATACCAGTGTGCTACATTGGGGTTTAGTTTTAGTGCTCAGCATGGTCAGTTTTGCCTGCACAGTTTCTTCCTAAACAGAACTCAAATGTTGGCATGTATCTAAAGCAAGGGTTGATGAAGAGATTGTGTGGCACTAGGAGAATGCACAGCAAAGGAAGCAGTAGACCCTTTCCGAACGGGAAAAAATACTGCCATCTATACAGCAAGCAAGAGACGAAGAACCAGAATATGCAGAAATCTTAAGAAAACTTACAATCTGAGTTCACTATTCACAATAGCCCAGTTATATAAACAGCTCAGATGCCCGACAATGGCTGAGTGGATTAAGAAAATGCGATACCTCTACACCATGGAATTTTACTCATCTATTAAAAAGAATAATCTTATGTCATTTGCAGGAAAATGGATGCACCTAGAAAAAATTAGGTTAAGTGAATTAAGTCAGGCTCAGAAAGAGAAATAGTAAGAGCACTGAATCCTAACCACTAGACTGCCAGGGAATTCTTAGGAGAGGACCATAATGGCGCAATAGCATGTGCACATGACCATATGAAATGGTGCTTATCAAAATGAACCCCAAGAAATTTTTTTTGTCTATCATGGGGCCTGAATTCTGGGCCTGGGCACTGTCCCTCAGCTCTTTAGTTCAAGACTAGTTCTCTACCACTTGAGCCACAGTGCCACTTCTGGTTTTTCTGAGTGTTTGTTGGAGAGAAGAGTCTCAGGGACTTTAGTGCCTGGGCTGGCTTTGAACCTCGATCCTCAAGATCTCAGCCTCCTGAGTAGCTAGGATTACAGGTGTGAGCCACCGGCACCCGGCCAATAAGGTTTTTTATTGTGCTGTCTGTGGTTCCTTTTTCTCCCCTTTTGTCATTGATTTCTGTACCCTTTGTCTTTTATGTAAGTTTATCTGATGTGGGGAAGAGGTAGCACAGAAACATAGGGACAAAGGGTGAACTAATTCAGCAGAGTTACTCATTAGACACTGTATTGGAAATGAACTGTACTCTTGGGAAGGAGGGAAGGAAGGAGAAAACTGGGAGAAAAATGAAGGAGTCGGTGACAGTGTTCAAAAACCTATGTCCTCATTATCTGGCTTATGAAACTGTAACCTCAGTGTATATCAACTTTACAATAAAAATTTAAAAAAGGAGACATGGTAAATGTTTTCTCTTCCATGTGGAATCTGGATCTAAATTATATACATGATACCCCATATAGGATTTTATTCATATAAACACAAACCAACCAAGTAAGCTCGGTGAACTCAGAAGAGGGGTCCAGAAGTGTAACTCCTTTTGAATGCTACTGGCTCACGCCTGTAATCCTAGCTACTCCTCCGGAGGCTGAGATTTGAGGATTGTGGTTGAAAGCCACAAAATCCATGAGACATTTATCTTCAACCAGCCACCTAAAACCCAGAGTGGAGCCGTAGCTCAAAATGGTAGAGCACTAGACTTGAGCAAACAAGGTCAGGGATAACGCCCAGGCCCTGAGTTTAAGCCCCACAACTGACAAGAAAGGGGGTAACTCTTTTGAACAACTAATAAACTGTTCAACAAAATGAATACCAGGAAGTGAAATGAGTTTGGGTGGGAGAGGGAGGAAAAGAGGGTGGAACAGAAGTGGAGGCAGAAGATAAGCAAGCGCTGTCATTATAGTCAACTTATATCATGTAAGCATTAGGTAGGGATGGGGAAACAGGTGAGTGAAGGACAGGGTGACATTGACCACAAAGCTTTGTACTGAGACCCGAACTTGTGGAACCATAACCTCTTTTCACGACTACTTAATAAAAGAATAAAATTTAAAAACTCTCAAAGAATAAACAGTCTAATTAATAAATGGACAAATACACTCAACAGACCCCTCTCAAAGAAGACGTACATAGGGCCAATAAAATCGTAAAAGGAGATGCTCAGCCATGCTGGCCATAAAGAACATGCAAATCAAAACGACCTTGAGATTTCATCTCAGTCCAGGTACAACCTCCTTACCAAGAGTAGAACCAGCAGCAGATGTTGGCGGGGGGATGCGGAACTTGAGACCCTCATCCACTGTTGGCAGGAATGTAACCTAGTACAACTTCTGGAAGTCAGTGCGGAAGCTCCTTAGAAAATGAAGCACAGAACTGCTTGATGATCCGCTGAACATGCCTGGTATTCCTCTGAAGGAATGTGAGAATACGAAGAGGCATCTGCACACCCACATTCACTGAACCAGTCATAGCAGTCTACAGAAACAGCCCAGACCCCTGGAATCAATGAATGAGAAAATAAAATGTGATCTACCTACCTACCTGACTCATACAGCTATCTATATAGTGGTAGTTAGATACTTAGATACAGGTATCTAGATTTAGACACAGATCTAGACACATGTACATCTATCTGTCTATCCATCCATCTGTCTGTCTATCATCTCCAGTAGTATATCGTTCAGCCATAAGAAAGAATTATGTTTTCAGGAAAATGGATCAGCCTGGAAACCATCTTGTTAGGTAAAGTAAGTCAGGTTCAGAAGGATGAAGGATGTATGTTTTCTCTCATGAGTGTATTCTAGACCTGAAAGACATATGTATGTGTGGACCTCAAATCTACCTGAGCAGCCTGATTAACGTATGGCATAGGAATGTGTCAGATACCAGAGTGAGATCCTTTTGAATAATTAATATGTACTTTAACAAAAATGAATGTTAGGAAACTGAAAGCTGTTCTCTTTGGAGTGTAGTGTTCATGGGAAGGGCAAGTGACTAGAGAGGGTGCAGGAAGACAAACTGGGTCAAAGTACTTTATGTACATCCATAAAAATGAGCAGTGAGGCTTGCTGCAGTATGCAGAAACGGACATGCCAAAGTGAACCCTCCTGAACAACCACTTAGTACTAATAAAGAAGACAGCGTTCCAATATTCCCAGTGGTGCCCTGTGTGTGTGTGAGGAAAAGTGAGGCAGGCAAAGTGACAAGAACGGGGGGGGGGAAGGGGGCAAGAATGGGGAGTCAGGGGTCAAGGGTCAGGGGTGAAGGAGTGGTGGCAGGAGAGCAGGAAGGTGGTCAGGAGTCAGGAGAGGAAACTGAGGTGGAGCAGGGCTGGCAGGCCCTTGAAGGTCACAAAGAGTTTGTAGGATTTTACTGGTATCTACCTAGGTGCAGCTACATGACTCAGGCTTGGAGTGGAGGCCAGACTCCCTCTCAGGAGGGCCCCTGGTGCCCCGGACACTGGAGACCAGAACTGATGCCATCAGAGCAGTGATCCTGAGACCAGCCATCCAAACAGTGTTGGTGTAAAATAGAATTTCCTAACAGTTTGTGTTGCTCTTGATTTTGGCAAGTATTCCACTCATTAAATGTCATTAATTTCAAATGGTTTCAATTGATGGGTCCCTACATTTTTCCTTTGCAGGTTCATTTAGGATAGTCTCCAGCACTGGCTTGGGGGCCTCCAATGTTCCTTCATCATTTGTGTAATCTGAGGGCCTGTCTCCTGTCTGCATTGGGGTGGATGTGTGTGCACATGCTGGGCTTCGCAGAGAGGCTCCATGGTCATTAAGGCTAAGACTGGAAGCGAATGAGGTGGGAGTGTGAGATTTCCCCCAGGTGGGCTGGTACCTTGGCCCAAAATACGGCACAATGCATCCTGACCCACCCAATGTCCTGAAAAGCTGTGCCTGCACCCTAGGAAGGACAGGGCCATGCAAGGCAGTCATTGCTAATGAAGAACAGATTGTGTGCAGTGCAGACACAGGTTGATCTGATGCTCCCGGGTGATGTGGCTGGTGTTGGGCTGGGGGGGGCTGGAAAGGCAGATGGTGAGTACTGTGGTTCATGGGGTGAAGGTCTCTGACATGAGTGGGGCCTCTCTGTGCGCCTCCGTGTGTGACTGCACCGAGCCCAGGGCAGGAGGTCCACCTCTCTGATCTCAAGGCTGAGTTGAGCTATTTCTCCACCCCGTAGCTCAGACACTAGAGACCCTTGAAATCAGAACCCACGCTGAAGGGTGTTCACATTCCCAGTCAGTATGGAATTACTAAGTTTAGATTCTTTTCACATTTCTCAAGGGTGTTATGCTTGCATTTCAGATGCTAAGTTGTAAGAGCAGAGAATCTGGAGGAGTGAGCTGGGTTCTCAAGTGAATGTATGTGGGCATCCAGGACATGCTAAGAGGCAGGGTGGGTTCTTGAGTGGATGTGTGGGGGCCCATCCGGGACACGCTACGAGGCGGAGTGCCGCCTCTGTTCTGGGGTGCACTCTGCTCTTAGCCATGGACGCTGCACCAAGGCATCAACACTTCATTCTAGAAAGATGCAGAAAGAACTAAGGACTACACCAGGGCTGGGGTGGGTCCTAGAATTTCCCTCAATACATAAGAAGCCCAATCTGTTCAGATAATATTGAGAGTTCAAACAAAGGCATATTTGAATTCAGAATAAATGAGCTGCAGGTGAGATGAAAGATGCTGGAAGCATCCTGCACTGAGCCTGCCTCCAGCTTTCTAAGTTGGTCATCTGCGTGGTTCCTACAACTCCACGGGCCTCACCTCTCAGTTGTGGAGCAAGGTGAGCACTATGAGGAGTTTGTAGGAGGATTAATTCAGTAATGTACAGCACTCAGTGAGGTGAACAGCACATTACACTCAAAGTGAGAAGCAATTATTATATCCCTGTATACACACTTATATGTATAAATACTTCCATTGCATCAATAATGTAAAAATAAAAGTGCTTCTGCACAAAAATTTATCCTTCTCCAACAGATAGAAGGTTCTAATATGGAGGACAATAAAGATTCACTCATAATAAACACTCTCCTTGGGTACCAAATGCCAGAAACCACAGCAGCAGTAGTGACTTTACTACTAGGGTTCTGAAATCCGAGGCTAGCACAATCTAGTTACACAGGCTGTACTAGCATTTAAGTGTTGTCAGTCGAGTTTTCCTGGAGCATTGTCAGGAGTGAGCTGAGAGAGGGAGGAGGAAGCAGTAGAGGTTACAGCACAGAGGCCTGGGTCTGGCTGGCCCCGCCTTGAGGAAGCTCAGGCTGGCAGGTATAACCAGGAATCTGATGTGGAGAGAGACGAGATGAGCAGGCACTAAAAGACGCAACTAACCCCAGAGACATGCACAAGCACAAGGAGGACTTAGCTCATGAGAAGGACTCAGCTCACGAGGAGGACTCAGTTCATGAGGAGTCAGCTCATGAGGAGGACTCAGCTCATGAGAAGGACTCAGCTCATGAGGAGGACTCAGTTCATGAGGACTCAGTTCACAACGAATGACTTTTCTCAGTATCCGTCAGGTTTCACATAGAAATTCCTGGGCTTCACGATGGAAGGAAGCTAACCACAGAATTACCCGAAGACCCGCTGATCCCACAGTGGGCATCTATCCCAGTGACAAGTCAGGGTACAGGACTCAGACATGCACCTCATGTCTAAGGCTGCACTATTCACCAGAGCCAATGAATGGTAACAGCTGAGAGCCCTCACAATGAGTCAAGAAAATGTGATTCTCTCTCAATGCAATTTTTTGATTCATAATGAAGAATGGTATTGTTTCATTTGCAGGGGAATGGATGAACCTGGAAGAATTATATTGAGTTAGTCAAACTTAGACAAAAGATGCATATGTTCTCTCACATGTAGGAGTTAGAAACTGTATACAGAACCGTATCCCCATATACATACACTGACTAAAGAATGATTTATTCCGGGGAGGATTCCAATGGTGTAACTCATTTAAACAACTAACTTTCAGTTTAACAACGTGGATACCAGGACGCTGAAACGTGTTGTGCTGTGATAAGGTCATGGCTGGGATGCAGGCAAAGAAGACTGGAATGGGGGACGAATGCAGCCACGATACGCGCAGTGCACATGTGTGAACATGGGGCCAGGTTACTGCAGGGGAGGGTCGGGAAGGGCTGGGAGGGCTGGGGACTGATGGAAGGGATGATGTGGATCAAGACACACTGTAATCACCAACCTACGCCTTGCACTGAAACCTCTTTATACAACTATTTAGAGATAATAAATGATAAAACATAAATTCTTTAGCTTAGAGAAAACTCAGAAACCAAGAACTGCTTTCTCTGCACTCTGCCACGCAGTAGTTAGTTTTAAAGTCAAACTGTTTTCTTCTAGAGTTTCTTTTTTTTTTTTTTAATTTTTCTTGAACTCTGGGCCTGGGCGCTGTACCTCAGATCTTCAGCTCAAGGCGAGTGCTCTACCACTTGAGCCACAGTGCCACTTCCGGTTTTCTCTAGAGTCTCTTGATAAGCAAAACAATTTTTTCTCGCAGCAACATTTTCCCTTTAGAAGCTTTGCTTTCCTTAGTCATCTGAATTATGATGCAAATTTCTTCATATAGCTATTCCTTCCAATATTAATTGCAGCTTTGCAGTAACATATTCTTATTCCTCATTATGATGCATAAAGTTAGCATTTTATAAACTTAATATTATAAATCTCATTACTTTTGACTTCAGAGATGAATAAAAATAGTACTTTCAAGGAGAAAGCACTTGTAATATTTGCTACGTCATTTTAACCACGAAAACTGACACAGAGACAGCTCCCTCTTCTGAAGAAGAGTTCTTCTATCAAATAACTTACAACATCCAGGCCTTATTCGGGTTTATTTTCAGTGTCACTCAGATTTTGGCACATTTTTAAGGTAAATAATTGAACACCAGCTGCCCTTGGGTTCACCTATAACCAGTATGGTTTAATGGTGAGATTCCTGGCATGCGACATGCTGTACGAGGAAGAGGTGACAGAGAATGATCTCCTTCCCCGAGGGCAGGTGAACGGTGCTCCACTTCCGGTGGGCATGTGACCATGGTTCCTAACTGAAGGAATGTGGATGGCAGGCATGGTGCTGCCTCTGGGCCTGGGTGGCGCCCACTGGGACAGAGGATTCTCCATTGTCTGGGGACATGCTCAGGACGCAGGGTGTGAGGCTGCCGAGCTGCGGAGTTACAGCTTCAAGAAGAGCCTCCTGCCAGCCTCTTAACTCCTTTGCTTCTCATGGGAGGAAGAGAAAGCCCTTCTATCTTTCTTACACAAATTAGCACACTGTACCTAATGGGGTCAGTCCAGTGGTCAAAGAAATTGCTTTAAACCACTAAGACATTTGTTCGCATGTTTTCTTCTTTTTTAAGTTTACCACAAAGTAAGCTAGTTCATTTAGACAACCAAGTAACCATAGGAATTGCAGTTCAGTTGGTTCACTCTTTCCTTTGATGACCTTATGGAGTATTTGGCAAAGGAGAAAAGTCACTTAACATGCACAAAAGCGAGAAACAACATTGAAGAGAAACAAGTCTGTATATAGAGAGAAGTTCCTTCATTCCACATCCAACACCCAGTGTGGGACCTCATTGAGAATCAAAAAGACCTAATAGAGAAGGAGAAGAAGGAAATACTACTCTAGCAGTCATATGTGCAGAAGAAAAGGTGTTCTTGTTTGTAAAGAAGGAAATTGACAGCAACAACTGATATCTGCCCACCTACCCATTTGCCCCCTACCACACTCTGATTTATAACTATTTATAAGGACATTATCATTGTACAGATATAATATATATATATATTCACATAAGAGTAAATATTTCTGAAACTATTTTTTATTTAAAAAGAATGCTAGAGAAATGATTCCTTGAGTTATTATTTAATGTGTGGCTTTCTGCCTGTGTGGAGCTGGTGTCTCTGTTTTGAGTGCACAGGACATCCTGTGGAGGAAACTCTTTCTGAATTACTCTCTGTTTATTGCCAGGGACTAACATGCGATGCCTTTTCCAAACTCAACACTTGGCACTTTTCCTTGTTCTCTGAATTGTCCCCAGTGCCTCTTTTTCTGGATATTATCTTCCTTCTGTCCTCTGGCAGGCTTTTGATAACCACAGTCAAAACACCTAAGTTGCTGAAGTTTCCAAGATAAAGTTGAAATTGGTCCTTTGGCATCATTTAGGAAGCAAGACTACAGAGTTCTAGCAATTAATATGCTTTATCTTGCTGGATTCTTTTGAGCTGAGACAAGAATTTTTTAAATAATGACATAAAAAGTAAAAATGCCATGTTGTTTGTACTTCAAAGGACACACAGAAGTTAATTCATGCACAACCTTTGTCCTGCATAATATGACAATACATTTATTTATTCTGTTGAATTGAGAGAACTGTTTTTTTTTAAAGAAAACTATATATATATTAATGGATTGGATTAATTTATAACCAGGTGCTGGTGGCTCATACCCATTATCTTATTTACTCAATAAACTCAGATCTGGAGGATGGAGGTTTGAAGCCAGCCTGGCACAAAAGTCTGTAAGATTTCATCTCCAAAATAACCAGCAAAAAGCTGGGTTTGGAGGCATGGCTGGGTGGTAGGGTACCAGTTGTGAGAAAGCAATGCTGCACAAGCATGAAGTGCTGAGTTAAAAAACCCAGTACTAGAAAAAAAAGCATAGTTTATCCAGGTCCTTATGTGCATCCTATTGAGACCCATGTCACTAAGTGAAAATAAAAAACAAACACATTTTTTTTAAAAGAAGCTCAGTAGAATGTATCGAAGATCTTAACTCAGTGAAGAATACTTGGAACGTTTCTTTTCTTTTAGTACTTACTGTGCTGCTTCCAGAAGAAAGCACAGGGAAGAACAGGAGGCCAGCTCCATTAGTCACTGGGAATTTTCAGAACTTAGTATTTTCACACTTATGGGGCAGCTGTTTCTTGTATGTCCCAGGAGCGCCTGTGCCCACATTAAACGGCAGTTCTCACTAAACTTCAGTTCACACCAGTAAGGAAATCACTTGAGCACGCTTGGCCCCTGTAGAGAGCGAGTGACATCGGGCGTCCACTGAGGCAGCCACTGCTCATTTGATCCGAAAGGCCATCAGGTCAGTTCACCCAGGGCAGGACCTGGAAGCTGAGGGTGGAGTGCCTCACCTGGGAAGCATGGATCTAACAGCAACCATATTTTAAGAATAAAAAGTCAAATGTGTGTGTGTGTGTGTGTGTGTGTAGTGTTTGGGGGGGTTTACTGGGGCTTGACTTAAGGACATGCGATCTGCTTTTCCTGCTTAGCTTCTCTACCCAAGGCTGACTCCATTTCCAGCCTTTTCCTGGTTAATGAGAGATAAAAAGCTTCGTGGACTCTTCTGCCTGGACTGAACTTTGATCCTCAGAGCTCAGCCTTTGAAGTAGCTAGGATTATAGGTGTGAACTCAGCTTCTGGCTAGAATCAAGCATTTTTACTTTATAATTTCAATTTGTGACATTTTTTCAGTCCACCAGCAATGTTTCTCATGTTGCTGTTTAATCTCCTCTGTGTCCAGTTCTTTTTCTTCAAGTTCATTTTAAACTTTTTATTCACTGCTAACTCCTTCAGTGAGGCCAGTTTGCTTCCTCATGATTACTTCATCTTTAATTTCACTTTGAGTAGACTTCCTGATTCTCTTTCTCGTCTCTGTTTTCAGCTCATACACAGGTATGTCCCTGTGGCTCACATCTGACCTTCTGGCTACACAAGAACTGAGGATCACAAGGCTGGTCTGAGCAGGCAAATCCGTGAGACTTTTATCTGCAGTTAGCCACCATAAAGCCAGAAGTGGAAGTGTGAAAGGCTAAGGGACAGCATCAAGTCCCAGTACCCATACCCACCCACCTGAGTTCAAGTCCCAGTACCCACAGGCACCCACTCAGGAGGCTTCACTGGGATCCACAGAAGCTTTTGGAATTCCACACACATGATCTTAAGTCCTTCCCTCCCCAAGTTCCTTGGCCTCTATGCTCTCCTGCTTCACAGACACACATCATGTGTCCTCATCCCATGATCAGACTGCTTGCCTGGCACAGCCCGGATCTACTCATTCGTAAAAGGCAAACAAGGGCAATGTCTGCCTGGCCAATTTGTGAAGGCTAACCGAGGGTTAGCACACAGCCCACAGGGACTTACATCCAGCCATGTTCCAGCACCGTAAATCGCCAGCCTGACAGAAAGCGGCTGCTGGAGTGGGCTCTGTCCTGGCCCCACAGACCGGCTCCTCCAGGGCTGGCAGGCGCCACGCAAACCCAGCGCGCTGCAGCGAGGGTGGCTGCGGGGCACCTCGGGCTGCAGCCCAGGCCAGGGCTGGGGAGCTGGAAGGGTAATCAACAGGTGGAACTCAGAGGCGGAGAAACCTGAAGTTCACAGAAGACAGTCAGGAGATAATCTTAAAAGTGTCAGACTTACACTTCAAAAAAAAATGATCCAAAAAGAAAATGGCAGCCTTCTGTGTGCTTTTGTATGTGCGCATGTTGAGAGGGCTAAACACAGATGGCTTGTCCTGCACCTGGACTGGTGCAGCCTGCCCGGGGAGCTGGGGGTCTGCCTCCCTCCATGATACTCTGGACTGCAGGACAGTTACTCCTGTGCATTCAGGTCGGAGCAGGAACATTTGAAACCATCAATGATGTATTCCTGGGCCCGGCAATAACACTTTCATTTCAACTCAAGCACCAAATTTTAGTAAATGATCTGTAGCTGAAGATTGTGTAATTTTGGTTTTGGAAAACTGAGTTCTTTCATTAAATGGATGTGGCAAGGACACAGCTCTCAAGTACACCCAGCTTTCAAAGATGGGGAGCCTTCAACCCTCACTCTGATGCACAGGCGGGTGAGAGCTGTCACAGAGGAGCCTGCCTCGCCAGCCAGGCTGCCCCATGTCCGCAAGCCTGGCACATGGATCCGGAATTCAAGGCAGGCGATGCTAGGATCCAGCCATACCACTCTCAGGAATCTGCCCAAAGGATGACGAGCAAGGGAGCCAGGGAAGACGCTGGCACATCCGTGTTCACTGCTGCACCACCCACCAGAGCCAAGCTACCAACACAAGGGTCAAGAAAAATTTAATTTTATGTCAAGAAAACAGTACATCATCTGAAGGGAAATGGATGGACCCAAAAAGATTATGTTACATGAAGTAAGCCAGGCCCAAGGGGGAAGAGGGTGCTTGTGTTACCTCATGTGTGGAAGCCAGTTCTAAATTATACATACACACACACATACACACACGCACACACACACATATACAGTCTTGCACATACATGAACATATCATATAAAATAACTGCAGGAGAGTATTCAGAGGAGGAGGAAGAGGAGGAGGAAGCAAAAGGAGGAGGAGAAGGAGGAGGAGGGGGGAGAACGAAGAGGGGGAGGAAGAGGACGAGGAAGGCCTCCTAAGTGTGGAGAGTAGGCACAGCCAGGGCTCAGAATAGCTTTTCCACACTGCTCCTTGGGAAGGGGGTGAGTGAATTTTCTACAAGCACATAATCTGTCCATATGTGAGCCTGCATGGTGATCTTAGACTCTTGCTTCTTTTCTGTCATGTTTTAGTCTCTCTTCATGTGGGGGGAGGGAGGAGGCCTCTACAGGCATTGGTGTACAAATGCCACATGCTGCTCTCTGGTGCCTGGCCGGGCCCCATGCAGGTCCCCAGGCCCTTGTGTGCTCAGGCAGCTGAGTGCTGACATCTGCTGCTGGGGAAAGCTCTTTCCTGGATGGTAGCAAGGTTTTTGTGACAACAAGAAGTTTTGAGAAAAATGAAATCACATTTAGCTATTCTTTTTTTTTGCTGGTCGTGGGGGCCTGAACTCTGGGCCTGGGCGCTGTCCCTCAGCTCTTCAGTTCAAGGCTAGTGCTCTACCACTTGAGCCACAGCACCATTTCCGGCTTTTTTTCTGCTTATGTGGTGCTTAGGAATCGAACTCAAGGTCTCATGTGCATGCACGGCAAGCACTCTACCACTGAGCCACCATCCCAGCCCCTATTGTTTGTTTTTATGCTGGCAGTGAAGCCTGAACTCAGCACCTTCCACTCTTGCTTAACTTTCACACTTGAGCCATACCTTGACTTTCTCCCTCTCACTCTCTGCTAGTCAATTGGAGATGAGAGTGTCACAAATTTATCTGCCTCTGCTGGTTTTGAGTGTGATCCTCAGATCTCAGCCTCTTGAGTCACTAGGATTACAGATGGGAGCCACTGGCATATTCTTTTTTTGTTGTACACTGAACTGAATACATCAAACCTTCATTTTGGTCACAGAAAAGTCAAATAACACGTCTAAAGTTATTGAAGAGAAAAAAGATTAGAAGCCAAATGTGTACTTTTGGTATTAGAGAGTTGACCTTCCCAGCACACCCTCATCTGGTAGTGAAGGGTCAGTTTTGACCAAGCGTCTGCATTCCAAGGCTGTGGGAAAAGTGTCCAATGTCCAGCCCCGCTGACATCAAGAATCCCCATTTCACACATAAGAGACCCGACTGTACAACTGTGCTCAGGCTCTTCAGGGTTAACAAAGAAAATGGAAGATCACAGGAGAAAGCTCATAGAAGAGTCAGTTCTCAGAACTTAAATTTCTGAAAAAAGCCCATGATTCAGCTAACAAAAGAACATTTTCCTCTTAGTATTTTTAAAGCAACACAGCCATCAAGGATCTGCATACGATACTGGAGATAATTTCTGAGAAACAGAAAGCACAAGGCAAATTTTTCATGGCTGACGAGACATTATCTGATATTAAGGCTCTGCATGTCAAGAACCATTTTGTATAATTTATGGGTCATATTGACCTGCACAGGATCGAGTTTAACAGGAGTCGGAGATCAAAACTAGGCAAAAAGAGACGAACATAGCTCAGAAATTATCATGATAAAGTGTAATTTTGAATGCAGAAGACATTTGTAATTCCAAAACTGGATTTTTCACCATCTGTTGGATGAAAAAGAAATAGACTGAAAAATAGAGAAGCTTTAACGGCTTCAGAGCAGGAGGTAAATGTTATTGTTTTCAAAGAAGCACTGTGAAACTTTAATGGTGATTAACGAAATTCAGTTAAGGAGCGCTGGGCTGCGGGGCCTGCCTTCGAGCTGTCTTCTCTGGTTGTTGGCTCTGTTACACAACGCTCAGCCCCGACGGCTGGCAAAGAACAGAAATGTGTGTCTCGTGGTTTTGGAGGCTGAGAAAGCCAGGATTACGGCCTGATCCAGACTGTATCTTCTGTCTGTGTTTTTGCATGGCAGCTGGGGCCCGGGCTTTCTCAGGTATCTACCTGTGGCATACCAGCTATATGTTGGATTTCAGCACATGAATTTTGTGGCCATAGCAGATTTATTTAAAAAATAAAAAAAGGAACTGATTTACAGTTGCTGGCACTAGCCCCTTCCCTTTCTGGGGTGGACACCGGGTATGGATTTAGGGGCTGGACAGAGAGTCAGAGTAAAAACAAAGGGACACCTTGATGTGACCCCCAGGTTCAGCCATCTCCGTGGTGGACACGCACACCAATGTGTATGGCCAGTTATTGACTGAGCAGCTCAAAGCACTAAGAAAGGGAGTTACAAAAATAAAGATGAAAATGCCAGGAAGTAGAAATACCATGGCTATCTCTAGAGAAGGCAGAACTGGTTTGGGGGAAAAAAAAGAAACTTTGTTGACCTCAGGAGATCTGATAGTATTTTGATGGAATGGCAGCTTTACCCGTAGAACTGGCTCCAAGATCACGTCTCCACTATCTTCAGCTTCTCCGAGAACTCCCCCAAACTCACTGCATCTCATGAGACTCTGTGAAAAACACACCTGGCGACCCCAGCCCGCATCTACAGCTGCAGAACCCCAAGAAACAAATGCATAGGGAACAGATAACTGTCCATTTACCAATGAAACGCACACTTCTTTTACCCGAAAGTGAAGAAATTGCTAAATTTTAGATAACCACTCCTTCTACTGAACACTACAGGTGGTGCCTGGGTCTGATGTCAGACAGGCAATCCTCTTTGGTACCTTTTTTGAAGACCTAGAAAAACTCAAAGACAAGCCTGATCTTTTATGTAACTGCTAGTCTTCCTTCTTGCAATTGAAAAGCTATTAATTAAAAAGAGGCAAACCCTGCATCCCTCCCATCCCCTGTCTTATTTCCCATTGGATGGACATATTTGATTGGCAGGGCTATTAATACTGATCTGGTGTGTGTGTGTGTGTGTGTGTCCATACTGGGGCTGGAACTCAGTGTGTGTGTGTGTGTGTGTGTGTGTGTGTGTGTGTGTGTGTGTCCATACTGGGGCTGGAACTCAGGGCCTCATGCTCTCATTTAGCTTCTTTGCTCAAGGTGGGTGCTCTACCCCTTGAGCCATAGCTCTTAACTGGAGATAAAAGTCTCACAGACTTCTGCCTGGTCTGGCTTCAAGCCCTGATCCTTAGACCTTAGCGTCCTGAGCAGTTAGGATGACAGCCATGAGTCTCCAATGTCCTTCCATTTCCTGTTTTGTGAAAGAACTTTTTGCCACAATATAACCTGTGTACTTGTTACGTGTTTTGTCTCTTGTCTACTGGTTTAAAATAGATTCAAAAGATTGTCTGTTTTGGTCACTAAAATACTCTAATTTCCTAATATATGTTTTACACATAGTAAGGCCAAATAAATATTTACTAGATGTGTGATTTTTCATGTTTAGCTAATGTTTCATATAATTAGTATAAATTCCATGCTACTATTCACTATTAGCACCCAACAGGTCATTATTGTCTCTGAAATAACTTTTTAGCCTAACTAGACACATAAAGTACAAGTACAAATAATTTCTGACTTCTATGTAAATAAAAACTTTCCTATGACAGTTAGTAGCTAGCAGAATACTATTTATCTGTTAGCATTGGATGAAGAAGTTATTAATAATAAATGTCAGCTTTGAGAAATCTATAATGTTAAATTCTAGTATTTGTTCATTTTACTGACAGCTCTAATTCTTGATGATAAAAACTGTCCCCATCGCTACTCAGAAAGGACTAGGAATAACTAATTTCCTAGAGGTGAAATAACTGACAAACCATCTCCGTCGTATAAATTTATACTTCTTACATTTTCATGCAAGAAAAATGTAACAAATTAGGTAGCATGTTAACAAGTGCAGTCATTTTTGTATAATATATATAAGCCACTAAATGTAAAAAATCTTACGGGGAAAAGGAAACTCTACTAGAGTAACTAATTATAATTTTATTTTGATTGTTCCAGACCTTGAGTCTCCATTAATTTGTCATGTGAAAAATAGAAAACAGGTTCTCAGGGTATGTGACTGTGCCTGTGTGTGCATGTGTGTGTACAGCTACAGGTTATATCATTTTCTCTTGCATTCATTGTATGCAAGCATGCAAGAACATGCTTGTGAGGCACACTGGCATGCACTCAGAACCTCGCATTTAGAATATTTATAACATTGTAATATCAGCAGATAGTCCTTTGCCCTGCCTTTGTTACAACCAGGTGAGTCATATGATTTTAATTAGCCAATTGGGACTGAAAAGAGTCAATATTCATTCAGACTTTGTAAAGGAAACCGTTTATTCTCTACTTCTTCTTTGAGTGTGTGCCGGTGCCGGGACATGAACTGTCTCTCAGTGATTTTGCTCAGTGCTGGCCTCTACCAGTTGACTCACAGCTTCTTGGGTGGATAACTGGAGAGAAGAGTCTCACAGACTCTTCTGCCTGAGCTGGCTTTGAACCGCAATCCTCAGAGCTCAGCCTCCTGAGTAGCTAGGCAACTTTTGTCTTTTTTCTGTTTCCTGGGAAAGGTTGCCTTGACCTAGAGCTGGAAGCCATGAAGAGATGAGTGAGTGGCTGGCAGGCTGGCAGCCACTGGGAGGGGGGAGTGTTGGGGGGAGGGGAGGACCCCAGCCATGGATGGGGGAGGGCAGCCTGGAGCGCCCTAGCCACACTACCTGCGGCATCTCCACTCCCTGCCTTGGCAGAGCCTGATGGAAAAAAAAAGGAACCTTCTTTGCTTGAGTTCTTGCATTTTGATCTGTTTGCTACAATTGCTTATTCTGTTCCCTAAAACATTATGGGCGATTCCCGCCTCCAAACAATCAAGTCGCTTCTGTCTGTCAAAGGACTCCGAGTAAGGGCACTGGGTATGATCTGTCTACTCCCCTGAAATCAGCCTGGGCTCTGTCCTCCTCCAGCCTGGTGCTTTTATGTCAATTGAAGCAATCATGGAAAGGTTTCTAAAGCACATGTCTTCTGGGTGCTTGATTGTTGAATCCTCTATGCTTTGACAAGTCTGAGGTGAAATCGTATTTTCTCCAAAATTAGTTCACTGCATCAATAACAGCCTGCTTTCCATCCTCCCTGAAGGGACCGAGCTGCCTACAAGCCAGTGGGGTTGGGCAGCTCTGGGACAGTACCAGCGGGTGCCAGGCTCGGGTATGGCATGAACCACGTGATTCACTGGTCACCAGGACTGCTCTGGCTCTGTTTCTTTGTGTGGATCCAAGATTAAAAGTAGCCAGGACGAAAGTAGGAGAAAAATGAGGGAAGGGGCAACAAGTTTGACAAGAAATGTACTCATTACCTTACTTATGTAACTGTAACATTACTTTGACAATAAAAAATTAAAAAACTAAAATAAAAAGAGATGCGCTATATTCAGAAACTGATATGTTGAAAAAAAAAAAAAACAAAACTAGCCAGGACGGCAGGCATGAGCTGCCATGCCGGTTGGAAGAGCACTTGTGAAAGGAGCTGTAAACAGATGCACACGGTCACCCTTGCTTGTTACATTCACTACTCCTTACAGGAGAGATTGACGGGTCCAAACCCAGGAAAGACCTTAAAATCTTTAAACCATTTTAAGATAAGAAAAAAGATTTCTAATTGGATAAAAGCCTTGAATTTATCATACTTAATAGATACTCCCAAAAGCTGATTGCAAGTGAAACTTGTTTTTCTTAACCAGCACACTTTAAAAAATGTGATTATTGCCAGGTGCCAGTGGCTCATGCCTGTAATGCCTGTAATCCTAGCTACTCCAGAGTCTGGGATCTGAGGGTTGTGATTCAAAGCCAGGCCAGGCAGGAAAGTATGTGAAATTCTTATCTCTAATAAACTACTCAAAAATGCTGGAAGGGGTGTTGTGCTTCAAAGATAGAGTCTAGCCTTCAGCAAAAATTCAGGGACAGCCTAGACTCAGAGTTCAAGTCCCAGGACCAGCCTCCCAAAATTAATTATTGAGACAGACGGTTGGCATTCTCTTAAGTTATGATAGGCATAACGAAATCTATAAAATAACTTGCCTAGTCACTTTTCCAATACCTACTATACTTGATGAAAATAAGTTTCTCTTACTATAATAGGATCATCTAATTTTTACTTGAGCAAGTAAATTGTGTTACAGGTTCCATCACTATAAATCACTTCTTTGCAGTGGAGCCAACCTCACTATCTTGTGTGCAGCGTTCAGCATGGCCATGCCCTCCCCCCATGAGGGCGGCCGAGGGTGATGGCCTTTGAGAATTCCGTGAACATGAGTTTATTTCCTGTGTTCTGCAGGCATGAGGGCAGGTTGACCATATAACACGAGGATAATTTTGGTGCCAATCCTGGGGCTTAAACTCATTATCTGGGCGATGTCTCTGAGCTTTATCACTCAAGGCTGGTACTCTACCACTTAAGCCACAGCTCTACTTCTGGCTTTCTTTTTGCGATGGTATTGGAACTATGAACTTGAGGCCTGGGAACTATCCTGAACTCTTTTACTCTAGCCTACTTCTCTACCACTTGAGCCACAGTTCTATATCCAGCTTTTTGAGGTTAATTAAAAAAGAATCCCCCCAACTTTTTCTGCTCCAGCTGGCTTCAAACTTTGATCCTCAGATCTCAGCCTCTTGAATGATAGGCATGAGCCACAGGCAACAAGCTCATTTTTAAAAAGTGAAATTATGTATGTCTATATGTAATTTGCAGGGGTATTTGGGTATACCATTGTACTGATTTAATTATTTCGCCTGATTAAGATCCTGTTCCCCAGTTTACTCAAGGAAATTAAAATGATTCCAATGTGCAGGTCTCAGAGTGGCAATACAGATTTTGTGTTTAACCATTTTTCTTTATTTTTTAAATTTTCTTTTTTGTCTTTACTTAGGCTTGAAGTCAGGGCCTCATGCTCTTGCTTGGCTTTTTTTTGTTCAAAGTCTGCACTCTACTACTTGAGACACAGTTCCACTTCGGGCTTTTTGTTGGCTAATTGAAGATAAGAGCCTCTAGGAACTGTCTGTTCAGAGCTATCTGAACCATGTTTCTCTGATCTCAGCATCTTGGACTTCAGGTGCTTTACAGGTGTGAGCCACCTGCACGCTGCTCAAAGTGGTTTTTCTTTTTCTTTTTTTTTGGGGGGGGAGGGGGTAGGTTGTGGGGCTTGAACTCTGGGCCTGGGCACTGTCCCTCAGCTCTTCGGCTCAAGGCAAGCACTCTACCACTTGAGCCAAAGCGGCACTTCTGGTTTTCTGGTGGTTTATTGGAGATAAGAGTCTCGGGGACTTTCTTGCCTGGGCTGGCTTTGAACCATGATCCTCAGATCTCAGCCTCCTTAGTAGATAGGATTACAGGCCTGAGCCACCAGTGCCCGGCTCTGTTTTTATGATGGAGATTCTTAATCTATTGGAAGACACTGAAGTATTAGTTTCTGGTCATGCTGTTCTTACTAATTTAACGATGATGGGCTGTTTGCTTCATTTTCTACTATGGAAAACATTTCAGAACAATGACCAATACATGGAAAGTATCGCACGCCTGTTTTATATACAGCATGATAAAAACACAAAATAAAATCCCGCCAATCAGCCAACAAGCAATGGAGCCAGGTGCTGGTGGCTCAGTTCACATCTGTAGTTTCACCTGCTCAGGAGGCTGAGCTCTGAGGATTTGGGTCAGAAGCCAGCACTCAGCACCAGCAGATAAACTCAAGAGATTCTTGTCTCCAATTTACCCTCACAAAGGAGGTGTGGCTCAAGTGGTAGAGCACCAGCCTTCAGCTCAAGAAGCTTAAATACTCACACACACACACACACACACACACACACACACACACACACACACACACAGTATCCCAGAAAATTCAAATAAATGGAAGTTACCATTTATAAGAAAGACAAATGATAAGTAAAAAGCCAATCAAAAATGGAGCTTCAGAGTTTCTCAGTTCTACATCAGTTCCACTCAGACTCCTGTAGATTTTTCTCTTTTTCCCACTATTGTGCCCAAGTGCTTGATATTTATTGGACTAAATGTGTGTATTTATAGCCATGAGTGTATTCCAACTCTCCAAAATAACATTCTGGAGGTAAAAGAATGAAATGCAAGTGTGTTTAGGAAAATTTTTGGACAACATTTCATTTTATTGTATGACAAAGCTTTAAAGACTAATCATCGATATTCACTTGTAAACATGTGCTTGATTCAACCCAACACTCTATATTTGAGCAGTTTTCTACTACATGGAGAGGCTCTTACTCAAAGCTGATCAGATATATACCCTCATTTCTGAGAAGGAATTCAGGAAATAAAATACCACTTTTGTATTTAGAAAATGCTTCCCTTCCCTTCTCCCTTCCCCTTCCCTCTCTCGTCCCCCACCTCCCCTGCCATCTGACTGCCCATCCTCCTTCCCATTAGACCAGCACATTAAGTCAACATGGAATTCAAAGGCATTCAAGGGAAGGAGTTGAGCAGTGATTTTCTTGAAATAATATCGGGCCTACTGTCTTTGAAATAAGATGCCAATGTGAAGTCAGACACCCATGGCTTGCATCTGCACCCTATGCTACTCTGGGAACTGAGATCTGCAGGTCAAGGCCACTATAAGCAGTCCACAAGATTCCATCTCTTTCAAGCAGAAAGCCGCACTGGAAGCGTATCTCAGGGAGTACAACACCAGCCAGGTCAGTGGGAGACCCTGAATCAAAACAGCAGTACTCAACACCAAAGGGATGAATGAATGAATAAATGGGAAAGTGAAAAGAAAGAAGAGGTCATTGTTCAAGAGGCAGGCGGATGGCTTGTCTTCCCCCCCGACCCACCCAGAGAAAGATCGTTTAACACAGAAGGAAGTTTGCTGTTCCACAGGAGACAATCTGCCCCGTTGCTGGGCACAACGCGGGGTTCTGGGCTGGGTGTGTGGCTCCGAGGTTGAGTGCTCACACTGAGGTGGTTCAGGGCCCTTTTAATCTCCAGTATGAGGAAAAAACAAAAAGGAGAAATTAGCTCGTGTACCCCCTCCATCTGCCTGCCCTGTCCTGAAAAGCAAAAGCAAAAAGTCAGTGAAAAAAAAAAGTTAGTCTATAGATCTGTGTAAATTTCATCTTTTATGCTGAATGCTGGAATTCATAGCTGGGAAGACCCCCATCTCTTTGGTTATGATTCTGAGCAGAAAGAGCCTGATACCCACTGAATTAAATTGGATGCACTTCTCAACTGTACAAAAGAAGAAACAGAAGCATAAAATACGTGGTATTTGTTGGTGGTAATTCGTGTCTCAGAATACAAATAACTTTTTGAGACTCATTTTCAAGAAACCATTTTCCTGGTGAACATTTTATGGATTGGAACCGATGTTCTTTAGGTTTGATTTTTCACTTATTCAGTATCCAATTACTGAATAAGTCATTCTCTAGGTGAATAATGAATAGTATGTGTAATTCTCATAATATAAAGTGAAATAAAAAAGCTCTCAAAACCACAAAGTAAGGAAGGCTGAGTGTGGAGACACTGGAATATCAGCATTCAGGAGGCAGAGGCAGGAGGACAGAGGGGTCAATGCCAGCCTGGGCTACAAAGCGAGGTTAATTACATTTGTAATTACTCTTCTTCGCCTGCTTTTGTAAATAGACATTTATGTAAGAACTCCGAATATTGACACAGAAAGACAGAAAAGTGATGTGAGCCCAAGAGAAAGTGTCTGTTTGCCCTCCCTGATGCTGTGGGGGATGGTAAAGCAGATGGTGCTGGGCCTGTCCCAACCACAGTTCTGTCCCTGGAGATGCATGAAGAAAAGGTGTTTTCATGTCAGGTCCCTGTTTGGTAAATACAAATACAGTGGGTGCATTCTGGGAATTAGTCAATAGACACTTAGCAGTATTAAGAATGGTGCCATGACATTATCAAGAAAACTAATGATAAGCTGGGCACCGGTGACTCACGCCTGTAATCCTAGCTACTCAGGAGGCTGAGATCTGAAGGTGGAGGTTTAAAGCCAGCCCAGGCAGGAAAGTCTGTGAGACTCTTATCTCCAATAGACCACTAGAAAACTAGAAGTGGTGCTGTGGCTCAAGAGGCAGACCACTTGCCTTGAGCTGAAGGGCTGAGGGACAGCATTCAGGCCCAGAGTTCAAGCCCCATGACTGACCCAAAAAACCCCACATAAAACCAAAACTAAAAACCTAATGATAACAGATGCTGGTAGTGATGGGGCCAAAAGGAAATTTCATTACACTGTTGGATTACACTGTTGGTGGGAATGTAAACTTGTTCAACCATTCTGGAAATCAGTATGGAGGTTCCTCAAAAAGCTACACAGAGCTCTCCTATAACCCAGCAACTTCTGGGCATTTTCCAACAGACCACAAACCAGGCCACACTAGAGCTACCAGCACAACCATGTTTAGTGCAGCATTGTTTACCATAGCCAAGATATGGAATCAACCCAGATGCCTTCAGTGGATGAATGGATCAAGAAAATGTGGCATATATATATATATATATATATATATATATATATATATATATATATATATATATATATACATACAATAGAATTCTATGCCTCCAACAGAAAGAATGACACTGCCCCTTTCATAAGGAACTGGAAAAACCTGGAAAAAATGATATTAAGTGAAATAAGCCAAAGAAACATAGATTGTATATTTTCCTGAATTTGTTGTAACTAGAATGTGCCTATAAATCTACAAGTAAATATACTGAACGTGATAAATTATAAGGACTCTAGACATTCAACACAGTGAGACCAAAGGAGGATATTCTTAGGAGAGGATCACAAAGACTCAATTGCTATGTGCACATGATCATATAAAATGATGTTTGTATGCTGGGTGCTGGTGGCTCATGCCAGTAATCCTAGCTACTGAGGAGGCTGAGATCGGAGGATCACGGTTCAAAGCCAGCCCGGGAGAAAAGTCCGTGAGACTCTTATCTCCAATTAACCACTAGAAAACCGGAAGTGGCGCTGTGGCTCAAGTGGTAGAGCGCTTGCCTTGAGCTAAAGAGCGCAGGGATAATGCCCAAGCCCAGAGTTCAAGCCCCACGACTGACCAAAAAAAAAAAAAAGAAAAAGAAAAGATGTTTGTTGTAATGAACTCCAAGAAATGGAAACAAGAGCTTTTTAGTTATTTTTCTGTTTCTTCTATCTACTCTGTCACTGTTTTTGATTTCTGTATCTTTTGTCTTGTATGCAAGTTTATCTAAAGGTGGCACAGAAATGGTGGGACAAAAGGCGAAGGAATTCAGTAGTGATACTCTCTGTTAGAAATGAACTACACAACTTGCGGGGAGGGGGGCAGTCGGGAGGAAACACTGGGAGAAAATGAGGAAAGAGGTGACACTGTTCAAACAGAAATGTACTCTTTGCGCGACTTATGTGAGCGTGACCCCTCTGTATGTCACCTTCACAATAACAATAAAAAAAGAAAGTACAACAGCAACCAGCATTCTGTAGAGTATTCTGGAAACGAGAAAAGGCTGCATATAGAAACTTCGAAGAGGGATTTCACTTAAAATAACTTTGTGCTAATGAAAGAGGAAAAAACAATGTGATTGCTATCATCTTAGTGGCAGTCTGCCTACCACAACATCAGGACAGAAGGAAGGAAACTGACCCAGTATGTGGGTCAGTTGTAGCAGATGCTGAGCATGAGGAAGAAGAATTTAGGTCACTCACACAAACCCATTATTGCTTAGCTCATCAAACAGAGGCTCCTCCTTGCCTTGCTGCCATCAACCCCAGAATGTAGGATTTGGGGGCAGCCTGTGAGCCACCTCCTCTGCAGTTGCTTGTCTACCCCATCTACCCAAATTACCAGATCTACACAATCTATCCCATCTATCCAGTTTAACTAATCATCTCTCTGATCTCCCTGATATACTCTGTCATCTACCCAATCATCTACCCACCCAATCTACCACATTTCCCCAATATATGGCAGGGCACCCTGTTCCCACCACCAATTTACCCATTCTATGACAATGGCACCCTGTCCTCACCACCAAACACATCCAAAGCCTGGCAGCCCCCTCTGAGCAGAGGCCCCCAGCTGTGATCTCTAGGGAGAATGGATGTCCACACACCACCCCTCATACACGGGCCATTCAGTTAACCAAGACAGTGTCAAAAAACACTTCTCAGAAAGGTAACTCGCACGGATGGACACTTTACTGAAGAGATAAAATGAGAAAAATAAGAGAGCTGTGATTTTTTTAACCATGGATTTATGTAGTTTGTATTATAAATTTTTGTGTGTATTTGAAAGTTATTTTATATGGGACATAATTTCGTTTTAATGACTTGATGGTGTGTATGTGGTATGTGAATGTGTGTGATGTATGTACATGTATGATGTGAGTGTGGTGTGTGTGCATGTGTATACAGTATATGTATGTGTAGGTGGGGTTTTGTGTATGTAGGGGTGGTGTGTGAATGCATGTATGTGGTGTGTGTACATGTGTGTGCATTTGTGTTGTGTGTATATGGGGGGGTTGTGTGTGTACGTGTGGTATGGGGTGACATAAAATAGCGCTGTGCTTCACTCTAATGGCCGGCCCTGCTCTCACGTGGCTGGGCTGCTCAGCATCTTCTGTGTTAATATGAGAGGAGGTTGCATGAGTCTGCAGTGTTTAGACAATGGTTAACACGAAGGGGAAATGGGACTTGGCTTTCTTTCACAGACTTAATACAAATTCCAGCTGGGTCCTGGGAGACTGAGAGGTTCACACTCACACCACACTTGAAATGTGAAGTATGCAGGAGGACGGAGCCTCAGGGTGCCGAGTCCCTCCCAAAGGGCACATGAGGCCCATCTGGAGGCCTTCTTGGACTGAGAGCCTGGGTCACTGCCCTGGGCAGAGTTGCTAATGACTTCACACAACTGTCAGCATCCAAGGATGCAAGATATGGGAGCAGGAAGAACCAGAGGCAAGACTTTAATCATGGAAAATGCTTGGCACAATCTATAAAGCAAAATTAGGGTTTTAAGCAAGATTATAATTTTTTAACTCAGGAAAACATCAGCTTCTCTCTCTCTCTCTCTCAGAGCTTTGTGATCCTGCTTGGCTTTTTCTGCTCAAGGCTGGCACTCTACCCCTTGCATCATACCTCCACTTCTGGCTTTTTGTTGGTTAATTATCAACAAGAGTCTCACAGACTGCTTTTGGCCAGGGCTAGCTTTGAACCAGGATCCTCAGAGTTCAGCTTTCTGATCCTCCGCACCTGCTGAATTTCATCATCTTTTAAGAAGACCATCACCACTTTCCTGGTGAGGCAGCGCAGCTCCCCTGCTGGCTCCCAGGCCCGCCCAGTTCTCCTCGGCCCTCTCCACCACAGATGAGCCCTAGAAAGGTTGTGTTTGTTGTCATCGGTGCCAGTACAGAAGCTGCCAGGCAGAGCAGTCTCCACACGTGTGGCTACATGCACACGGACTATATGCATGTCACACACACACAGGTAGAGCACACATGGGCTGGGTACGTGTATGCTGTTCACAACCTTTATCCACAAATCCCAACTCCAAGGTCTTTTGTGTCATTCGCCATGTACGAAGAGGTGGAGGTGGACGCAGTGTTGGGTCAATTGAGTCTGACAGAAGCAGTGTTGGGTGAATTGAGTCTGGGTCTAGGCAGTTCAGTCTAGGTGGTGACAGAAGCACAGACCTGTCGCTTCTGGTGGACATGGATCCCGTGAGGAACCTGGGGCGGCCCGCTCTCCCCAGAACACAGAGGGGGAATCACGGGGAAGCGCTGGCGGTGATGGGGTGTGCTCAGGGAAGCCACTGCCCCTGAGAGGTGCGAGGGAGGGATGGTGCTTTGAGCCTGCAGAGATGGCTACGACGTTACACAGATTCGAGTTTATTTCTAAGAGAGTGAGGATCTTTTCCAGCGAAGGGGGAAAAGATTGGCATGAGGGCAAGGCTGAAGAAACTTGGAAGATGCTGCAGTAGTCAAAGCTGCAGAAACAGGAATATCAGGCCCAGATAATGGGGCCACACCCCAAGACTGCTTAAAGAAGCTCTAGATAATAACTTAAACAAATGGCTTAGTCAGTGATTACTCTTCAACTCTATGATTAAATATCTTCTCTTTTTAGAGTTCCTCAGCTTTATTCCAAAACATCCCACACTTTCAACGTAATGATTTTTATTTAACATCAGTAAGAGCCAGGGGCGATGGTACATGCCTGTAATCTTGGCTATTTGAGTGGTGCAGATGAAGAGTCTCAGGGCTGGAGCTTGCCCGGGGCAAAGGTTAGTGAGACCCAGCTTAATAAAACGTCCAGTTGTCTGCATATTTGCAGTCCCCTCTGTTCAGCAGACAGGAGGCCGGGCCACGCAAGCCTGGGCACAACTCCCCTGAAAAGTAATGAGCACAAATAGGGCACAGAAGAGCGGCTCACGTGGTGGAGGGCTTACGTGAGACCCAGAACAATTCCCAGGATTGTCAAAGTAAGTACACAAGCACACAAAAACTAAACTTAGTGCAGGATCCGGAACGGTACACTTAACACCACTTAGGGCTAAATTCAGCGAAACATGATTAGTAAAATCCAGGGAAAGGTATCATTTTTCAAATAATAAGAATACATGAACTGTGTTATGGTGTTATGGCGCTGTGGAACTAAACCCTGTGGTAACAGCTGCAGTCAGGGCAAGGATTGGGCAGAAGTTATTTCCAAGGACTAGTTCCTTGGGGAACAGGTAGGACTGCAATTGGCCAACCCTGGCTGGGGGCAGGTCTTCTACTGCATAACCACAAGCACTTGTTTGCACAAAACACCACAGAACTGAATTTGCCGGGCTGAGTTGGAGCTTAGAAACGTATGCAAGTGTAGTTCCATGCCCTGCCTGGCTGGTAATGCTGCGTGTGGGCAGAAGCAGTCACAGCTCACACTGGGTCCATCAGACCCTCCTGGAATGATGAACTTGGTAGACACATTTAACAAGCACATACTATTCACGTACCCCAGAGGCTTCCTCCAGGAGACCCGTGTTGGGGCAGAAGCCGGCATTCTTCCAAGAGCTCCCCTAAAATATTAGTTACCAGTGAGGGCCGAGTTTGTCTCTCTCCACCCTGGGGGACATTTGCCAATATTGGGAGTCATTCTTGATCATCACAGCAGAAGGGCAGGCATTGCTACTGGCATCTTGTGGGCAGAAGGCAGAGGTGCTGCTAAAAGCCTTGCAGTGCCAAGCTTGCTAGGTGTGGAGGGAACCAGAACTCACAGGGAGCAGCAGCTGTACACACCTGCTCAGCATGCAGATGACAGAGCCAGAGCACACAGGGAGCAGCAGCTGTACACACCTGCTCAGCATGCAGATGACAGAGCCAGAGCACACAGGGAGCAGCAGCTGCACACACCTGCTCAGGGTGCAGGTGATGGAGCCAGTGCACACAGAAAGATGGAAGTTGAGTGAGTGCTGAGTGGTCCTGAAGAAGTTGGTCTCACTTTTCTTGTATTTCTTTCATTAGTTGGCATTTATTCTCTAGTGATGATGGATAAAGTTATTGATGAGTCATTAATTTACTAAACAATAGAGGTTCAGAAGAATAGAGTGCATTTGTAAATATTTTGTAAGGGAGAAAGAACTTTTCAGACAAGAGGATGTAAATGTTCACTTCATTCACCTCAGTGGTAGAGTAGAGTAAGTGGTAGAGTAAGTGTCTAGTGTGCATGAAGTTCTAGATTTGATCCCAGCAGAACACACAAACACACACACACACACACACACACACACACACATACACAATCAACACATAATTCATTCCTTTAAATATACAAGGACCAAACACCTATTTGGTACATATAAAATGACATGGTATGCTAACATCAAACAACAAATATCCCAAGTTCTTTTTGACCAATGTAATTATACAACGTGAGCTTGTTTCCACCGTGCTGTGTGCTCTCGCTCCATTCTTTACTAAAACGATTATCAAGCTGGAGATAAAGTCAGGGGCAGGGAACAGTCCGGCAACCCAGGGCCCCGAGCTGGGCCCCAGCACAACAAGAAAGAAAAAAGCAGAAAGAAGAAAAAATACACTATTGTTTCTTCTCAATAGTAGTATAAGTCCACAAGTGAATTTACTAAGCAATGTAAATATTGGGGCATTATACAATATTTTTCTTTAGCGTTTGAAAGCTTGCTCACTAATGAACCCTTGGTCCTTAGAAGGAAACTATTGTTGCCACTATTGCAGGACAAAAGCAAGCTTCCTTCCCCGCGCTGCAGGAACAGCACACAAGAATCATTTCTTTCACCAACTCAGGCTGATTTACCATTTAGCAGAGCAAATTAAGAACTTGTCAGTAATTATGAAAATAATTTCCTCCGTTTATTGGAATACTTTGCTGTACCGCAGCCCAGCACATGATTCCTCTGGGTGATGTAGGTGTTGTTAAAAGGCGATGTGAAAATATGATCCTGCTTTTGGATTGCTCCCATGAAGTCTGAATCACTGTGGTTGTTTTTATTTTGTGTGTGTGGAAAAAAAGAATTTATTTCTCTTTTGAAATAATAATACAAGAACAGAACAAGTCAATTTGAACTTTTGGAAAGACAGGAAAGTGCTGTCTGTGTAACATACTGAACCAGATAGTCTCTCTTTGAAATGGTATTTTGCCTCTCAAATCTCTGCATAAAACATACCCCTTCTTTACATAACCTACTTACCAATATAGACAAGGAAATAACTATGCAAATTTGTTATAAGATTGAACAATATGTTAAGTTTCAATTCAGCAATTATTTATTAAATGCATCTGCTGCTGTGATAAATACATCTTGTTGTGATAAATGCTAGAAATGAATGGAAATGGGGTCACACAGCAAGAAAAAAAGTCAGCAATTTCAGGTCCTTGACGTCACCATCAGACAAAAAGTCACAAGCCCAGCAAACATGGCCTCCATGCAGAAGAGGCTATGGTGGCAGTCCACTGTATCAGAAGCAGTGCTGTGAACTTGATGTGGGCAGCAAACGGTCCCCTCTCAGAGCAGTATGTGAAACAGGAACATTTCAGGGCAGCGCACCTTGCCCAATTCTTGCTAAACACAGCTCTCATAACAGTACCAGAAAATCAGTAGTGCAACAACCCAGACCACACTGAGATGTTTGTTTGAAATAAATATACAGTCTTTCCCATGCTGTGTGTGTATCATTACGTTCAAGACGTCAACGTCATTTTAACTGCAGATGTCCAAATTACTTTCCTTTGCTGACAATGCTGATATATATCTAACTGCCAGTTTTTGTTTCCAATCTTTGCAGAAGATGTCATCTGTGATCAGGACTCAGTCTGACTCCAAATATTGTTTGCAAAGTATTGTTTCTTAATTTATAATCCTGAATGATAATACTTGTGTCCACTGTACCAACACATGAAAATGTTCAAACATAGGTTTTAATTTTGACCTAAATCATTAAGCTACTCTTTATTAGCCCACAAAGTTGGATCTATAAGCAATGTATTAACACGTTTTATGAGAGCACTTTTATATTCATATCTCATTGTTCACATGAACACTGATTCTTTCAATCAACATTTTAAATAATTTAAAGATGAATATTAATATTAATGGAAAGTATTTAGAGATATGTACCCATCTACAGCAGATTACTTGATCCTATGACTTGGAGATAGCATGACAGGTTCTGTGGTTTGGAGGTGGTATGGGTGGGTTCTGTGATTTGGAAGTTAATGGGTTCTGTGGATTGGAGGTGGTG
>NW_012267368.1:5031573-5261254 GCF_000151885.1 Dipodomys ordii | reverse complement strand
TGATTTGGAAGTTAATGGGTTCTGTGGATTGGAGGTGGTGTGGATGGATTCTGTGGTTTGTAGGTGGTGGGGGTGGGTTCTGTGGTTTGTAGGTGGTGTAGATGGGTTCTGTGGTTTGTAGGTGATGTGGATGGGTTCTGTGGTTTGTAGGTGGTATAGATGGGTTCTGTGGTTTGGAGGTGGTATGGAGGGGTTCTGTGGTTTGTAGGTGGTGTAGATGGGTTCTGTGGTTTGGACATGGTGTGGATGGGTTCTGTGGTTTAGAGGTGGTGTGGATGGGATCTGTGGTTTGGAGATGGTGTGGGTAGGTTCTGTGGTTTGTAGGTGGTGTGGATGGGTTCTGTGGTTTGTAGGTGGTGTGGGTGGCTTCTGTGGTTTGGAGGTGGTGTGGATGGGATCTGTGGTTTGGAGATGGTGTGGATGGGATCTGTGGTTTGGAGGTGGTGTGGGTGGGATCTGTGGTTTGGAGGTGGTGTGGGTGGGTTCTGTGATTTGGAAGTTAATGGGTTCTGTGGATTGGAGGTGGTGTGGATGGATTCTGTGGTTGTGGGTGGGTTCTGTGGTTTGTAGGTGGTATGGAGGGGTTCTGTGGTTTGAGGTGGTGTGGATGGGTTCTGTGGATTGGAGGTGGTATGGAGGGGTTCTGTGGTTTGGAGGTGGTATGGATGGGTTCTGTGGTTTGTAGGTGGTGTGGATGGGTTCTGTGGTTTGTAGGTGGTGTGGGTGGGTTCTGTGGTTTGTAGGTGGTATGGGTGGGTTCTGTGGTTTGGAGATCACATGATGGTTTCTGTGGTTTGGAGGTGGTGTGGATGGGTTCTGTGGTTTGTAGGTGGTGTGGGTGGGTTCTGTGGTTTGTAGGTGGTATGGGTGGGTTCTGTGGTTTGGAGATCCTATGATGGGTTCTGTGGATTGGAGGTGGTGTGGAGGGGTTCTGTGGTTTGGAGGTACTGTGGGTGGGTTCTGTGGTTTGTAGGTGGTATGGAGGGGTTCTGTGGTTTGGAGGTGCTGTGGGTGGGTTCTGTGGTTTGGTGGTGGTGTGGATGGGTTCTGTGGTTTGTAGGTGGTGTGGATGGGTTCTGAGGTTTGTAGGTGGTGTGGATGGGTTCTGTGGTTTGTAGGTGGTATGGAGGGGTTCTGTGGTTTGGAGGTGGTGTGGGTGGGTTCTGTGGTTTGGAGGTGCTGTGGATGGGTTCTGTGGTTTGGAGGTGCTGTGGGTGGTTTCTGTGGTTTGGAGGTGGTGTGGGTGGGTTCTGTGGTTTGGAGGTGGTATGGATGGGTTCTGTGGTTTGGAGATCACATGACAGGTTCTGTGGATTGGAGGTGCTGTGGGTGGGTTCTGTGGTTTGGAGATCACATGATGGGTTCTGTGGATTGGAGGTGGTGTGGATGGGTTCTGTGGTTTGTAGGTGGTATGGATGGGTTCTGAGGTGGTGTGGGTGGGTTCTGTGGTTTGGAGGTGGTGTGGGTGGGTTCTGTGATTTGGAAGTTAATGGGTTCTGTGGATTGGAGGTGGTGTGGATGGATTCTGTGGTTTGTAGGTGGTGGGGGTGGGTTCTGTGGTTTGTAGGTGATGTAGATGGGTTCTGTGGTTTGTAGGTGGTGTGGATGGGTTCTGTGGATTGGAGGTGGTGTGGATGGGTTCTGTAGTTTGTAGGTGGTATGGATGGGTTCTGTGGTTTGGAGGTGCTGTGGATGGTTTCTGTGGTTTGGAGGCGGTGTGGGTGGGTTCTGTGGATTGGAGGTGGTATGGAGGGGTTCTGTGGTTTGGAGGTGGTATGGATGGGTTCTGTGGATTGGAGGTGGTGTGGATGGGTTCTGTGGTTTGTAGGTGGTATGGAGGGGTTCTGTGGTTTGTAGGTGGTATGGATGTGTTCTGTGGTTTGTAGGTGGTATGGAGGGGTTCTGTGGTTTGTAGGTGGTATGGATGGGTTCTGTGGTTTGGAGGTGGTGTGGATGGTTTCTGTGGTTTGTAGGTGGTATGGATGGGTTCTGTGGTTTGTAGGTGGTATGGATGGGTTTTGTGGTTTGGAGGTGGTGTGGATGGGTTCTGTGGTTTGGAGGTGGTATGGATGGGTTATGTGGATTGGAGGTGGTATGGAGGGGTTCTGTGGTTTGTAGGTGGTATGGATGGGTTCTGTGGTTTGTAGGTGGTATGGATGGGTTCTGTGGTTTGGAGGTGGTGTGGATGGGTTCTGTGGATTGGAGGTGGTATGGAGGGGTTCTGTGGTTTGGAGGTGGTGTGGATGGGTTCTGTGGTTTGGAGGTGGTATGGATGGGTTTTGTGGTTTGGAGGTGGTATGGTTGGGTTCTGTGGTTTGGAGATCACATGATGGGTTCTGTGGATTGGAGGTGGTGTGGATGGGTTCTGTGGTTTGGAGGTGGCATAGATGAGTACTCTAAGAGCCCGTCCTTGGGTGATGGTGATAGGAAGCGGTGGATCTTTAAGAAGCCGGACCTGGCAGTGACTCACACCTGTAACTCTAGCTACTCCGGAGGTTAAGATCTGAGAATCCCAGTTCAAAGCCAGTCTGGGTAGGCAAGTCTGTGAGACTCTTATTTTCAAGACAGCACTGGGGCTGCAGCTCAAGTGGTACAGTGCCAGGAGGAAAAAGGCAAAGAGACAGCACTCAGCCCACGAGTTCAAGTTCCAGTACTAATGCGTGTGCACGTGCACACCTACACACCTACACACACACATACATGAGCACACACACACACACATGCATACACAGGATGCATTGAAAGAATTATTGTGAAGGGAGAAATATCGAGACATTCCTTGGGATTACAGATCGTGAGCTCCCCTAACTTAGGTGTTCTCACTGTACCTGGAGAGATGCTGGTTCGCAGGGTGGAGAACGCAGCAGTGCCCGGCACACGAGCTATCCACACACAGAGCAGCTAGTCTTCCCAGGGTGAAGGTTCTTATTAAAAAAGAGGCAGTGCTGGGCTTCCAGGCAGGCAGACCTTAGTTCAAATCTTGACTCTGGCTAGGTGCTGGTGGCTCACACCTGTAATCCTAGCCACTCAGGAGGCTGAGAACTGAGGATCATGGTTTGAAGCAGCCCAGACAGGAAAGTCCATGAGATACTCATCTCCAATTAGCCACCCAAAACCACAATTGTAGCTGTGGCTCAAGTAGTAGAGTGCTAGTCTTGAGCAAAAGCTGAGAGACAGCACCTGAACCCTGAGTTCAAGTCCCAGTACCAATGTGCCCATGGGCACATACACACACACATACACAAAGTAACTGTGTGGAAGATCATCAGGTTCTGGTCTAGGGGCTTGGGCTTGGGGAGGGTTGGCTCCTTTTCTTCATGGGACCCCCAGCCTCTCTGGCTTCCTGTCTTCGGGGTATGGCTTCCTGACTCATGTGCTCTGCCTTCCTGAGCCAGAAGCTCTCCCCGCAATACCAATGCCACATTGTGTACATTTCTGAAATCAAGCTCTGGTGAAATTATCCTCTTCCCCTGTAAGTTTTCCAGCCTCAGGTATTTCATTATAGAAACAGAAAAAAAGCATAGACTTAGTTAACTCGGTCTAAGGAAAATATTTGTTAACTTTAATTACTGAGTATTTCTGAGTACATATAAGTAAGCGATTCTGAGACTTAAAGATACATAATAGCAAATTAAATATTCAGTAAAATGTTTGGTCTGTTGCTAATAGGATACTTAAGTAGGGAAATTTTAGCTTGAGTCATTTAAATGATTTAAGAGTATCTCATTTGAATTCTCAGCAATTTCAGGCCTCCATCTTTTTTTTGAAATAGAACCACAGGTAGTAAATTAAGACAGGCTCACCACAGGCCTACTTGTACCAGTCTTAGATTGTTCCTATTAATATTTTAAATAAAAAATCTATTAATACTTTATAGATATAGATAATATATAGATATTGGCCAGAGTTCCTTGCAATCCTTCTACAGACCCTAAAACAGTAAAAATCAGTGAGAGATACTGGATAAATTCCTAGTTTCGCCACTATTCATTTTAAAAAAAATGTAGCAAATACTTTTAAGTGTGACTTCAATGGCCTTCCGAGGAAAGGTGCTCAGGTTCACTGCCCACACTGGAGATAGAGCACAGGGCCTTTCAGGACAGAGGAATCTGCCAGCCAGCAGCTCTGACCTTTACTTTGTCTGTATTGTTTTAACCTTCCTGCTCTGGAACATTCTTCTGAGAGTGTGATGCCTAAACACAAGACTTTCAGGAAAGAAACTCTGGCACCGGTGGCTCATTGCACCTGTAACCCCAGCTATCCAGACGCCTGGGTCACATTCTGAAGCTGTGAGACTCCATTTCCAAAATAACCAGCAAAAGCTTGGTGGAGGCATAGTTGAAGCAATAGAGCACTAGAGGACAAGCAAGTTGTACTGAGTTCAAACCCGAGTACGAGTATTAACTGCCACCCTTCTCTGTAAGATTCTTCTACCGACCACAAGACTCGAACTGTCCCTGAGCCTCTGAGCACATTTCATGCTTCAACACTGTGGAACACCGTCTCCCTCCTTCTCTGGGGCTGCGGTGACTGCCCCACGCAACAGACAACGTTACAACCACTTCCATTTGTTGCTGTTTTTCATCATCTTAAAGTAGTTGTACAAAGGAGCTGCCATTTAACAAAGCCGTTTATGAATGCATCCTGATCGATGTCAGCCCTTTTGGTATTCTCCCTTTCCCTCCCACCCTACCCCTTCCTTTACTCTTGTTAATTTTGCCATATCTACACCGAATTCTTGACTGCATTCCCCTTCTTCTTCTCCTCTTCATTCATTCATCCACACCCTGCCTCACCACCTCCCCTTTCCAGTACCCTCTTCCTGGAGTGTTATTTCATTCAACTTTGATTTTGGCTTTCTAAGGAATTACCCTACTTGAGATCTCCCTTGAATCTACCACAGTAGTCATGAATTTAAAGAAATTCCACAGGGAGCTTTAAAATAAAACATGATACTGATTAAAAATTGAAGTTGGTTTTCAGCTGCATAATTTTAACTATAAAAGTTAACTAGAAAGCTAAGCTCCACCTTTAATACTTCAGCTAAATAACAAAACAGGACTGGTAAAGATGTTGTTAATTTCAGACACTGGGAACTTTTCAGATCATAATTCATATGGTAAATAATTGCTATCAGGAATTATCTAAAAAAGAATTACTATCAAGATGCCACTGAATATGTTTTTGGATTTAGAAATACCTAAGAATATAGCCAAGTAGTTTTAATGTATGCATTTTAATATCATGATAGAAATTAATATTAAAATATAGACTCATACCTTAGCATTTGTTTTAGCATACATAGCTTCTTGATTTAAAAATATCCTCTTATACATAAGGATTTGTTCAGGGCAGAGTTGAGCTATTTTCATTTCAGAAAAAACACTTAGCTTCTGTTTCACAATGTGCATGCACCATTTCTCAGTGATTAGACAATTAATTTGAACAGTCTGGATAATAACTGCTGAAGGTCTCTGGGAAAGACATTTTGGCAGCAAACAGAAGACGGAATTCCAAGCCTTTGGAGGAAGGTGTGAATGGAAGAGCATTCTAGAACCAAGTGGAACAGCTAGTGCTGTGGCCAGGAAAGGCAGAGGGGAGTCCTGGAGTAATAATTCACTCGCTAAGTGAACGCTGATTGTATGAAGGAATGATACAATTGAGATAAGCAGACTGAGAATGTAACCATTGGAGTAAGTGGCACTCCCCACGCTTGTCATCTTGATCTATTCACTCTTTAAAATTTCACCCATGCTACATAATTTCTTTATCACCATATGTATGTTGTTTCTGTCTTTCCATGGACCTCTTCTATCTAATCTTATAAGGTAGATTGTTTAGTCTGTTCACTGACATATGCACCAAGAGCTTGAACAGCAGAACAAATTGGAGATCCTCAAAGAGCACTGCCAGAGCGTAAGTCTGAAATCCATTAACAACGCTAGAAATTTACAAAACTGAAAGTGACATGCTTCTAGTTGCCAAATACTTAAATACAGGTGGGCACATCAAATAGCAATAACACGAGGCAGGAAGCACAGGACAGTAGAAAATACACACTTAAAGTTGTGAGAGATGCATGTGTATAGCAACGTTTCATGCCATGCTGTTCTGAGAGGCAGTGGTGGAGTTAGATTGCAGTGTTCCTCTTTTCAGTAATATGATTTCTTATAGGCCCACTTTCCCACTGAAATACCACAAGAACATCGGGGATACATGTGAAAACACATGAACAGGATCCGTCCTTCCCATGAACCTATAGCCTGTGTGGAAAGCCTCCAGAGAACTTCTAGAATGAGCTCAGCTTCAGGCCCCGAGGGATAAGCAAAGGAAACTTGAAGTCATCTCTGGGGAATGTTCCTTTACCCTGGGCCCCAGGAGTGCTCATCAATAACTCTCCAAGGACTGCAAACGTGACAGCCCAGCACACCAGGAAAAGAGGCATTCTGGGTGAGAATGAGGTAAATGCGATCAGAACTGGACCCCCAGACATGTGAAGTACAAACTGTTAGGTACGACTGAGGGGAGAATGAGTGGACCGTAAGGGGAGACCGAGGCTGAGGATGGAGCCAGGCCTCTTATAGAGGACAAGGTGGGGAGCTGCATCTGGTGGCGCGCTAGCAGGGTCCTGAGGGGCGCAGGCCTCCTACCGCAGGGGCAGCACGTGTGCACACTCTCCTCTGGTGATCCTCCCTCAGTATGTGTGCACACGCTCCTCTGGTGGTCCTCCCTCAGTGCGTGTGCACATGCTCCTCTGGTGATCCTCCCTCAGTGCGTGTGCACACGCTCCTCTGGTGATCCTCCCTCAGTGCGTGTGCACACGCTCCTCTGGTGGTCCTCCCTCAGTGGGTGTGCACACGGCTCCTCTTGTGGTCCTCCTTCAGTGCGTGTGCACATGCTCCTCTGGTGGTCCTCCCTCAGTGCGTGTGCACACGCTCCTCTGGTGGTCCTCCCTCAGTGCGTGTGCACACAGCTCCTCTGGTGGTCCTCCCTCAGTGGGTGTGCACACGGCTCCTCTGGTGGTCCTCCCTCAGTGCGTGTGCACACGCTCCTCTGGTGATCCTCCCTCAGCGCGTGTGCACACCTTCCTCTGGTGGTCATCCCTCTCCTTACAAAGCCCTCTGTCTGCTTTTGGGGGCACTGACCCGATGGCCTTGTCCAATCCTAACCAGCTTAGCAGGTGCCCCTCTAAGCATCAAGTAGGTGCCTCTCCTCTTAATCTTCACCCTAGAGACAGCATTTCAGCTCATGAGCACTGGCAGCAAGCTCAGCCTCCCCAGACCACAGCAGAGGGGCAGACAACCCACACTGGAAAAGTAACAGGTACCAGGGACTCATGCCTGTAATTCCAGCTCCTCAGGAAGGGCTGAGATGGGATGATTGAGGCTCACAGTCAGCAAACACATCCTCAACACTCTTCTCTCCAGTTAACGAGCAAAAAGCTGGAAGGAGAGGTGTGGCTTGTGTGGTAGTGCACCAACCTTGAGTGACAAAGCTCGAGGACAGTGCCCAGACTCTGAGTTCAGCCCCAGGACTGGTGGGGAAGGGGAGGGGGTGAGGAGGTAGGTGTGTGGGTGGTGTGGGTGGGGCTGTGGGCTTCATGTTCATTGTGTGACTCTTTCTACAGTGGTAGAATAAGGATAAGACGTGACTGTTGGGTTCAAGCTTTATTTTCCGAAACAGAAAAAAAGACGTCTGGACCCGTGGCAGAAGCCGTGGTTTCCAAGCCCTGCGTGGAAGGTGAGAGCGAGGTCCACATGAGACTACAGCACACCATTCCCTGCCAGGTGTCCTCAGCTCAGGCTGTGGGAATAACCCAGCGCTCCCAGGACTCACGCGGGGGCCGTTAACACCGTCAGCAGCATCTGGTAAGCTAGCTGTTAAAAAGGGGTCATTACTCCATCAAAATATTCGAGAATACTTCTTCAGGAAACTAAGCCCTTAAGACTCAAGAACATAAAAAGCACAATGCAATTCAAATGTCCTGAGAAGGTTGGGAAACATTCTAAGCGATTAAAGCAGAAAAATTTCCCCAAAGAAAGATAGCTAAGAAAGAAAGGTCATTTTCCATTGTCCAGGGTTTATGGGGGGGGGGAGCCACAATTCTAGATACCTCCCAGCCTCATAAAATAATGTATACGATATATTAGTATATATAACACATATACTATATATAGTATATTTTATATATATAATATATAAATAAATACTATACATAGTAATAAAATGAAATAGTAAATAAGAACTAAAAAATAAAAAAGTAAATAAAGCTTTACATTTACAGAATTTTAAAAAACAGGAAACAAATATTTTATATTGCTTTTTAGAGTAAAAATGGCATTGTTGTTTTATAAATAGTACCAAAAGTTTTATGAACAGTAAGTCTGAAAAACCAGTAACTATTTTAAACTAGGGTAATATGGCTTTTGACTATGATATATTCTACTTTGTGAGTTGTACTTTAATGTATATGGACTGAATTTTTAAACTATGCTTTAAAATCCATGAATGGGTCTACAATTTGTCCCTGTGTGTGTCCACTGCCCCATAACAGGCTTACGCGTTTCCCCCTCACCCCTCGCCCCTCCCATCCACCCTCCCCATGCATAAATCAAATTTCCCACTTTTTTGTATGTGGAATAATGATTTAATGAAGCCTGATATTTTGATTTTTGTCATTGTGAATATAGTTAAGAGACAAAAAAAAGAATAAGATAGTTTTTTTTAACCAGAGAAGTCATTGGGCCATAATGGACAGGGAAAAGACCTATAAAATCCTGGTGTCTCAGATGCAAGCTACAAAAATCTGTATTTGCTGCTCTTTAGTTACATGAACACATTCACCTCAACGAGTCTACAAAGTGCCAGCTGGAGCAATGTCCTCAACTTCAACTTAAAAAAAAAAAGAGACATTCTCTGCAGAGCCACCATATACAGTGGGCGGGCCACGGGTGTGCCCGGGAGAGGTGTATGCCAGGGGAAGTGTGCGGACTGTGTGCTCAGTGCAGTGTCCTGGGTATGCTCAAGCCGAGATTTCTTTCCTAGGGTCAATGGCTGCGCCCTTGCTGACATCTTTATGTACTTTTCACAGACCAATCTGTGCAATAAAATAAATCATGCTTTTGGAAGGTCTGCAGTTAACTGAATGCCTAGAAAATTCTAGAAGCAGGGAATAGAATTCTCACTGGCTCCAAACCATGGACCACCTACATCCCCGCCTCCCACGCTTTGACCACACATAGCCACACCTGATTCCCACAGCCCTGACCACACAACCACACGTGCTCCCCGCCCTGACCACACCCAACCACGCCTGCTTCCAACAGCCCGAACTACACACACCTTCGCTAACTTCCCACCGCCTGACCACACCCAACCACGCCCACTTCTAACAGCCCGAACTACACACACCTTCGCTTGCTTCCCACCGCCTGACCACACCCAACCACGCCCACTTCTAACAGCCCGAACTACACACACCTTCGCTAGCTTCCCACCGCCTGACCACACACACCATGCCGGCTTCCCAAGGCCCCGAGCACACACAACCTCATCCACTTCCCCTGAGCACACACTACCACACCCGCTTCCCACAGCCTGGACCACACCCAACCACACCCGCTTCCCACGGCCCTGGTCCATCTCCTTCCTGAGCAGCCGCATTGAAGTTTCCCACCTGACTTCTCAGTCATTTGTCCCCTATTTTATAATTGTGAGAAATTAATTTCTCTTCATTTGGTTTCCTGAGTCCATATAAAAGAACTTCACATTTGACTGTTTCCTCAGGGAACTTTTGGCCATGCCAGCAATATCGTATATATTTGCTTTGAATTTCTCAGGGCTCAGTGACCTTTCCTGGGGTACACATGTAAAATGCTCCTTGATGGGGGGGAGAGAAAAGAGAGTGGACAGAAAGAGAGAGAGAGAGAGAGAGAGGGAAAGAAAGAATGAATGGCGGTCTCCTGACACGAGGGACGGGGCTGGGTGTGAGCTTTAGCGTTGCTTGGTTGGAGTTACGTTGTGCAGTGAATGAAATCTGTCTTCAAAAATGAGTGACTGGAAGAAGCAAAGATGCTCTGCACAGGCAGAAATAAGGATAACAGAAGCAAAAGAGTTCAGGGAGCTAAGCAGAGAAGGAGCCAGTGCATGTTGGTCTTTGCAAAGTCGTGACCACGGCTCCTCCTGATGCCAGTCAATCCCGGGAGAAAGAACACCACACCAGGGCATCTCCATCATGAGTAGCTCTTACTGACCTAAAGGACGCGCTGTCCCTCCTGGGACTGACGCAGATGCACAGCAAGCCACAGGAGGCCACGACACTAAACTCTTGCAGATTAAAAGGAACATCAGTTAGACAGGAACCTGTGGTTCATGCCTATAATCCCAGCTATTTGGGCTGACCTGAAGACTGGGGATAGAGGTACGCTAAGTCAGGAACGTCTAGGAGATTCCCATTGCCAACCAGTCATCAGAAAGCTGTAAGTGGAGCTGAGGCTCAGGTAGTACAGCATCACCCTTGAAAAAGAAAAGCTAAGGGACAGTGCCCAGACCCTGAGTTCATAGCCCAGTTCTAGAAGAAAACATAATGTAAACCAAGGGCCCAGCAAACTGCCGGAACCTTAGTTTCTTTCTTATAAACCCTAAGTTCCCCCTTCTAGGTTTGCTGAGACGAGAGAAGTAACACCATCACTCTCGCATTTCTGGAGTGAAGAACACTGGGAAAATTCTTGGAAAATACACATCTCCAACAATATGGTACTCCAGCCAAACAAACATGGTAGCACTGCTTCTGACATTGATTCAATTAATAGTTTATCACCCATGCATGCACAAAGAATTGCACACTCATGTCTAAGCCTTATCTATGGAATTTTTTCTACCTTTCAGGAATTAAAATCTCAGAACTATCAAGGAGATGAAGAACTTGGTCAGCTACATCACAATTAATTATACCAACAACAATAAAATCATGAATTATTCATTTATTTGAAGGTTCTTCCTCCCTCCCTCCCTCTTTCGGTTCCTCTGTCCCTTCCTCCTTTCCTTCCTTCTTTCTTTCCTTGTGCCAGTACTGGGGCTTGAACTCAGGGCCTGGTTACTTTCTCTTAGCTTATTCCTTCTTGGGGGGGGGGTGGAGATAATACCAACCACATTTCAACCTGCAGGTTTTGGCTGGTTCACTGGAGGTAAGAGTCTCATGAACTTTCCTGCCTGAACTGGTTTTGAACTGCACTTCTCAGCTCTTGGGCTCCCCAACAGCTAGAATCACAAGCACGATCCACCAGCACCTGGCCAGTGTTTTCTTTTGTCTGCATGCATACATAAAATATTTGAATAAAATTTAAACATCACTCAATTTCTACAATAGTACAATTTGGCAGGATCATACACACATGGCATCACTTACTAACAGATTCAAGGTCATGCGAGAAATGTTTCTGTCAAATGATGATAGAGATTGCTGTTTCATCCACAAAGCCAAGCTCCACGACCAGGACCACAGGTGGAGACAGGCCGGGCTTCAGTAATTCCAAATCACCAGAGCTTCCCCAGCATCCTCAGGAAGCTCACAGAACCCACCCAGTCCTGTCTCGAGAAGTAGCTGGCTGGCATCATCGCACACGAACGCATCCATCCCACCACCAGCCCTCGGGAGTGCGGAGAGGAGGCCGAGGCCAGCGCTCACCAGCCGTTGGGATCACGGAGAGAAGGCCGAAGCCAGCTTGCACCTCACCTTCACCCCGCCCCCTCCCCCCGCCATCATCTGCCTACTAACTGGCAACAGCTGAAAAAACCGAGCATGCATGAATACTTAGTCTAAAGTAATGTCAGAAAACACGTGCCACTTACGTTTTGGAGTCATCCCACAGCACGCAGTAGGGGTTCAGAGTACCCTGCAAGGAAGCAGAGAGAAATCAGCATTGTCTGACTGCACACCTGATGCCAGCCATCTTGCCACAGGCCATGGTGAAGAGTCTACCGCAATTTTTTTTAAAAAATCCAAACAAATTTCCATTTTCTTTCTCATACATTTTTGGATTCATCTTTGGAAATCCTATGAAAACAATATATCTCCTCCAATACCATGACCTGTACTGACATCTCCCTGAAAACTGAAAGTGAAGATTCCCTGTGCCCCTCAGTCTAGATTTTGATGGATTTTCAAATAATTTGCATTTCCTTAAAACTTGGGTTGCTGTATTATTTCAGTTAAGAAGAGCCAAAATCCATAGTATTAAATCAGAGTGAAGCACACTATATTGAGCCATTCATTTATATAATATTTAATGTTTTCTAGAAGAATGAGATGTTGGTATTAATGGTTCACTTCCAGAGTTGGTAGACTTACAATACTTCCTTATATATTTATTTTGGTGTGCTGGAACTAGGACTTGAACTCATTGTATGGGCACTGTCTCTTAGATAGTTTGCTCCTGGCCAGTCACATACCACTTGAGCTACAGCTCCATTTCTGGCTTTTTGGCAGTTAATTGGAGGTAAGTGTCTCATAGTCCTCTCTTCCCAGGCTTGCTTTCAACTATGACCCTCAGATGTGAGCCATTAGGATTTGACCACATTAGCCTCATTTTGCCATTTGAAACTAACTTGATGTTGTTTTGAAGTGCAAAAGCTTTACGTATCTACAAATTCTTTCCTACTTCCAAAGGTTTTTATCTTATCCATTGAATGGATCCAGTTGGTCTCAAACTCACATTCTCCATATTACTCACTTCCTGGAACAGGTATTTTTAAAGTTCTGTTAGAGAAATCATCCAACTTGCTTGGAGCAAAGCCTTGTTACTAATAATCTAAACCAATTCAAGTCCCAGCAGCAATACAATAAAACTGAAAGAAAGATGTAGTGGCAAGCAGATAATAAGCATGCTAACTTATCCAAGCAGATTTAAGAAACATTAAATCCAAGTAAACAAAAGTTTTCAGGTAAATGAGACAGATGGGCTAAAGAAGATTAATTTAGAAAATGCCAACACAATCAGCACTCAAAAATATTGAAATTGCATGTCTTTAAAAATCTGAGGTGCCAAGGATGTTTTTGGCAAAACATACACAAAAAGCAAAGAAACAATCCACCTGTCTGGAGTCTACTCAAAATAGTGTAGCTCAACCTGAGTTCAGTGTCCGTAATGAGACAATTTCAAGTACTCTAAAAATTCACCATGGCCCAAACTTTCAAAGCATGTTCACTTAAAGTATATTTGTTATTTTATTTTAATTCTTTCTTCTCAGATCAATCAAACTAGGGTATTTATTTAATAATAGGATGTATCATCCGCTTGGTCAATACATTGACCAGGTTGAGTTTCTCTTTTCTATTGGTTTGTGAATGTTTTCTGCTTTCTTACTAGTAAAGCAGTGTTCTAGCCATCCTTCCTAGCCCTAGCTCTGAATGAGTCTACAAATGGCATTCATAATTGAATGTATTGCATTTTTTTCACAGTTATCTTCCATGTCTTTTCCCCCATGGTATACTTGAAATACAAATACTATGACAAAATACTCAGGGCACAGAAGTCAGAAGAGAGATATAGGAAGACAAAATATCATCTAGGAATCTACTCATTCAAGCAAGAATTATATGGTGAATACCATGCCAGGCACTGGTGGCTCATGCCTATAATTCCAGCTACTCAGGAGGCTGAGATCTAAGGATTGAAATTTGAAGCCAGTCCAGGCAGGAAAGACCATAAGAGTCTTATCTCCAATTAACCATCAAAAATCAAGGCATGGAGTCCTGGCTCAAGTGGAAGAACTTTAGCCTTGAGTGGAAAAAGGGACAGCACCCAGGTTTAAGTTCAAACCCTACTATATGAAGGTAGAAAACTATTATGCAATAAATGGGTATTACATTGCAGGTCCCTGTCCAGATACTGCAACAGGATACTTATTCTCACTGCACAGAAGGGGTAGAGATAAAGAAAAGTCGTCATAAGGCAAAGACACTGCATGCTGCAGTCATGGGGGTCCAGCCACAGTGTGTCCAATGGCTGGAGTACATGGTTGGCACTTTCATACACTGGGAACGCTTCTCCAAAAAGGCTTAATCTGAACAAAGATCTGAGTGAATACAGTAGAAGAGACAATAATGAAGTCATTGCTACTACAGTGAATGGTGGCTGAGTCTCTCAAAGCTGATCAGGTGGTTATAGGCCCTGAGAAAGTTCCGTTCCCAAACTGTCTTAACCAGACTTGCCAGCCTCATGATGTCTGAGGTGTTTACTCTGGACCACTCTAGAGCCAGCCGGCATGCCTATTAAAAGGGGGGTTGCAAAGGTTCATTATGCATGGAAACGTGCATTTCAATAACTATTCCCAGCCGTCATAATTTCTTCCCATGCCACCTTTGAAAAATTATTGCTAAGAAAGCAGAAATAATGTAGTAAAAACATTCTAGTGCATTATTATTTACTATAGTCACCGTCCCATGTAATCGATCATTCAAGCTCATTCCCGTCTAACTAAAACAGTGAGGGAAGATGGGCATGTTTATTAATGTTATTTAATCATTCTGCAATTATTATCACTGTGTATCCTATAAATATTTATAATTATTATGTGTCAATTAAAATGAAATTGCTGGGCGCTGGTGGCTCATGCCTGTAATCCAAGCTACTCAGAAGGCTGAGATCTGAGGATTGTGGCTTGAAGCCAGCCCAGGAAGGAAAGTTCCTGAGAGTCTTATCTTCAATTAACCACTAAAAAGCTGGAAATGGAGCTGTGGCTCAATTGGTAGAACACTAGCCTTGAGGACAAAAGCTCAGGGTCAGTGCCCAGGCCTCGAATTCAAGCCCCAGGACCAGCAAAATCAAACAACAACAACAAAAGATACAAAAGGAAAAACCATGGTTACTCTTTTGGTTTTATTTAAACTTCCAGATGGTTAATCCTCATATGTCATAATAAATTATTAATATTTTTGTGCAGGTATGGGAGCTTGAACTCAGGCTTAGATGCTGTGTCTTATTGGTTCCCCCCCACACTCTATCTCAGATCTCAGCCTCCAGAGTAGGCAAGATTACAGGCAAGAGTAAGCCACTAGCACCACGCATGATAAATTATTAATCTGGAAAGGCCGTAATTGTCTTACAACATGCATGGTCCTCTTAAAATAAAAGCAAGCAGAACAAGCAGATGGCACACTGAGGACACAGACAAAGGCAGTGATTTCACCTTAACTAACATTTCTCTAGTTCCAACTGTGTGTTGCAGTATCTTTCTCTCCCCCTCCCCACCCATCTGAAAGAGTGATGAGGGAAAGACTAGTAAATGGAAACTATATGCTTCTACGCAATTTTCTAAGTCTTAGATAACCAGGTGCATGCTCAGTATGTTTTTTTTTATATTTTTTAATTGTGAAAATACCATACAGAGGAGTTACCGTTACGTGGGCAAGGTGATGAGTACATTTCTTATCAAGCTGTTGCCTCCTCCTTTGTTTCCCCTTCCCATCTTTTCCCATCCCCTGCGAAAGTTGCAAAGTTCATTTTTTTTCGACATAACATTTTCTACATCTCATTGTTGCAATGGGTGCACATGTATCCCTATTTAAACAATTTGTTTTTTCTCTTCCCCTCCACAAAGTATGCCAACATCAAATACAGTGAAAACAGGGGTTGTACCGTGGGGGAGGGACATACAAAGCAACAAAGAAATCATCTTATAAATATGTTAGAAACAATCGCAAGAAAGAAAAAAATATTTGAATCCTTATCTTGGGGTTCATTTCACCTAATATCAATTTATCTTGACCGTTTCTGCTTGTCTCAGACATAGACTAGTTATTGCAAATAAGGGAAACCATGGGACCTATGTTTCTTTGGGCCTGGCTTACTGCTCAGTATGTTAACCTTAGCCCCTCCCCCAAACTCCAAACAAAGAGACTAACAAACCATTCCAAATTCCAACAAATGAAACACCTCCAACTAGATCTGTCCGAGCTTATTCTTCCTCATTTCATGTTATTATTCATCACATACAACTACAGAAGGCAAATAGATTCTGAGATCCTAGAATATTTCTAACATGAGCGAGCTGCGAAAAGACTGACTCTATCCAGTTTATAATTTCAGTATTATCGGACAAAGAACACATTTAAAAAAATCTAAGAAAGTACATGCTAGAGGAACAACAAAAAAAGAGACCACGAGTTGTAAAATTTTCCATAATCAAACCTATGGCATGTCGCTAAAAGACAGTCAGAAAGGGCCGTGTGTGGACACCGGTGGCTCACAGTGGCTCACACCTCCAGCCCTGGCTGCTGGGAGGGCTGAGAGTGACTGGGTAGAGCAATTTGCAAGAGGTAGCTCCGGGCCACAGCTGGGTGTGGTGATGCAGACCATCCGTGTGCGAGAGGCTCCCAGTTCCAGGCCAGCCTGGACCTAAGATAACTCCACCCAGGCCCCCCTGTGCGGGCGTTCGGAGCACCCCAGCAGTACAGACACCGTGGAGGGGGGCTGCGGCTCAGGCAGGAGCTGGGGAGGGAAGTGAGACCCAAGTTTTTCTTTTATCTTTTCTCAGACTATCCTAAAGCTGGTGCTGGAGGCGTGGCTCAGCAGCAAAGCACCTACCTCACAAGCGCAAGGCCCTGAGTTCAAGCCTAGTGGCCTTCTTTCCCCCAAGGGAGGAAATCCTCTCAGGATTGTGTCTTTTAACAGATAAAAAGCTACAGAGTTGCTGAAAATGTAATACATTGTCCAATGGAATGAGAGAGCTGAACATATTCTAAAAACTTAATAATTAGAACATTTTCTGAATATTCTCTAAAGCTGTTCTCTGCATGATAGTTAACACAGTTCCATACTTTAGCATTTAACTGAAACATGGAAAGAGCTGTGTCACTGCTTTTGAAGGGAGTGTGTTCAGGACTCTGGAGCACAGGGGATGGTTGAGGATGCACTAGTGTGTCACGCAGGTGTGCAGGTGCCACGCAGGTGTGCAGGACATGATTGAAATAGCTTCATGAAGGTTCTACAGGAAGCAACAAATTCACAGCCAGTGAAACCAAGGCGCTGACAAAGAAAGAGCTAGTCTGTGCTAAAGCAGACTCCTGATGCAGGAACTGTAGAATGCTGTCTTAGCCAGACAATTGTACCCGCATTAAATCCTTTTCAGGGCGTTGGCTGCGTTTAATTAGAACTTGGGGAAAGAGCGAATATGTAAGGCAGTGTCTGCTGCGGGTGACAGAGAGGCCCACACCAACTGGAGGAGGCTGCTGTTTGGCTAATGGCTGAATGTTTCTCATTTCTGAGCTGTATCAGTAGCCTGGCTCTCTATTACTGTCACAGGAGAAGCAACGAGATGTTGGACCACACCGGTAATTTTATAAAACTTTGTATCCTTCAAGACGACCCCTGCCGCCCCATCCATCTTCTGGAGTGCCATTCCATTGCTTCTCAAGATGGCGGGTCTTCTAATGTCAGAGCCATCCAGACGTTTTCTCTAATGACTTCAACAACAGATGCTTACGTGACTAGATCCACATAGCAGACAGGCGGGTGCTGTGTATCCTGCTGGGGTTATGTTGAGACTGGGCGGGGATATGTCCAGCATGGCCTGTCTCTGTCCACAGAGGAGCTTTCCTGCGCTGGCCGTGAGTGGCTCCCACCTGCGGGATGCAGGTTGGGTTCCAGCTGGCATCTTGCACAGGGCACTTCTCTTGGGAGCCCAGGTGCTGCTCTGATGTCGCCCTGGTCCCCCTGAGAGCCCACTGTCACTGTCCCATGCCACACCACGCTGGTGCCTTTTACCAAGTCCTAAAGGGCTGTCCCAGTTACAATTAGGGAACAATGTCAATTTTCTGAGTTCCATTGACTAATGTGCTATAATATTGTCAGACATGGGGTACTGAAAGACACAATGGGCATGTGGTATGGATTATCTCTATCATCTGCATGTGAGTGGAACACAAGCATGGAACATGGCTTCAGTATCTTGACGGTGTCTGGAGGGCTCAGCTTGGGCTCTGCGAGGAAGGCTCCATGGCTGAGACAAGTGCCGGTGTGGTCACACTCCTCGCTGGGGTCTGGGATAAATGTGCGAAGTCCCAGCTCATGGCTTGCAGCTTAATGTTGTCGCTGGCTTCTGCAGTCCACGTCCTTCACACTATGGCCTCTCTGCTGCCATTTCACAGACAGCACTGGCTCATCAGGTGCAGTCCGGCTAACGGAGCTGAAGCTCAGGGCCTTTGCTGCCTGGTTGGCCTGTGAATCATAAACCTTGGCTCCTACGCAGCCAGGACTACAGATGTGCGCCACTGGTGCCTGGCTGGGTCCTTCATTTCAATGGCTCACGTGATTAAACGTGGCCAGCTCAGATAAACCTAACAAGTGCCCGAAACCAGAGCCCTTAACGATAATGACATTGAACATTTTCTGTTAACATGCAACACATTTGCAACAAACATGTACCATGTCCTTTTGACATGCAGCCACACTGGAGTCTGCCTTGAACACGTAACTCAGGTTCATTGGTTCTGAGGGTCAAAGACGTGGGCAACCTCCTGGCCACTTGTGTGTCTGCCGCACAGGAGCCGACAAGCTGCTGGCCGCGGCTGAGCCTGGCCGGTCATGCCTTCTTCGCAGATACGATTCTAGTGGAACTGACTCCTTTGGTTGTCTGTGACTGCTCTGACATGAGGAAAACATCACTGAGCGCATGTGGTCGAAACCACCAGGCTCCCGTATCTAAACACTTCTACCTTTTTGCAAAAATAGTTGCTAAATTCTGCTCTAATAAAACGTGACCGGAGTGTCCGCATCAACCCAGCACAGAATGCCTCCAAAGGGCCAAAAACCAAGGTTGAAAGGCAATGTTAGAAGTAAAGGGCTCAGTGCCTGCAGCTCACACCTGTGTGTAATGTTAGCTACTCGGAAATCTGAGGCCTGAGTTCAAAGCCAGCTCAATCAGAAAAGCCCAGGAGACTCGTAGCTCCAATGAGCCAGCAAAATGTCAGAAGTGGAGGTGTGGCCCAAGTGGAAGAGATGAAGCCAAAAAAGCCAAGAGAGAGCAACAAAGCATTGAGTTCTAATCTAGTACCTGCACCAAAAAATAATAAATGAAATAAAATTTAAACGTAAAGCAAATTAAAAATTATTACTGAAAGCTAAAGGATGTAAATGGCCCTTTGTGGGAATTACACACGTGCTGTGCTTCTTCAGCCCTTACCAAGTGCTGTTTACATCCGCAAGTTGTTAGCCTTTAGCAGTTATGAGAACACCGGGGATGTGGGGCCCGTGCCGCTGGCAAAAAGCTGACCAGCGCTGCAGTATGCAGTGTTTCAGCTGAGGTTTACCAAGATGGTGGCTTATGATTCACACACGCATGCGAACGCGCGTGCACGCACGCGCGCGCGCACACACACACACCACACACACACACACACACACACACACACACACACACACAGAGGTAATATGTTAAAAAAATATGGCAAAGAAAATAGCTCCGGATCCAGATTCTCATGAGATTTTGTTGCATATGGCCATTTTGAGAGCAATATTTTTTTTTTTTTGCTTGCAACTTTGAAGTACCAAGTAGCACCCTGCATTGGCCATAGAGCAGCTGCCCAGAGTAAAACCATTTCCTTTTAAGGGCTAGGTTAGACTACAGGCCAGCAGGGTGCATGCTATCTCTCCACTCAAAATGGAAGGAACAACATAATTACATTTTACTTAGAGAAATAATGTATTTGAAAAGTTGAGGAAACATGGGATAATCATAATGCATTCATTGTCTGTTTTTCTAACTTGGCTTTAAATATGAGGATGTTAACCTGGTAGGCCCCAACTGTCTCATAGTGGATCTTCACTGTGTGTGTGTGCATGTGTGTGCACACATGTGTGTATGTGTGTCCACACATGCATACAGATCTGCTCTGTTGCACTTAGGTTTCAGTAATTATTTTCAATAAAATGATTATACATTGTAGAATGTAACAATTTGTAATCATGTCACACAAATAAAAAAGAACATTAGAAATATGAAACACAAAATTCCTTAAAAGCAAATGACCACCAGGCCCAGCACAAATGATACCCAGGTCATGGAAATGAAGCCACATGCCAGGGAAACTGAGCAAGAATGATGCTTTGCTAATTAATTGCCCGGCTGCTGGAAACTTCAATTGGCTTTACTAAATACCATTTGGAGTTGCTATTCTATTTCCTAGTCCTACCAGCTCCCAAGGGCCTTATTATATTGAACATACTGTAAATGCTGTTTGTTAAAAGCTTTTAAAAAGAACACATTTCACTTACGAAATGTTAATGGGCTTTTCCCTCGACTCCCTCTAACTGACAATCCCTACCCTTCTGTTTTCCTCACGTGACAAATAAAGAAACGGCATCTGGAGGTTGCTATCCAGAGCTCAAGGAAGCACAGAAGATGCTTTCTGTAGGAGAAGCTAGTCAAAGCAGGAAGATAAGTTATTAAAGATAATGTTGTATTTAAAATAGTCCAATTTCAAGGCTAGTACTGTGTGTATGTGTGTGTGTGTTATCATGAAATTTTAGCTAGTTTTTATTTCAAACTTCTTTTGTAAGATATAATTTCTTGCCATGTACCAGTGGCTCACGCCTGCAATCCCAGCTATTTAGGAGGCTGAGACCTGGGGATCCCAATTCAAAGCCAGTCCTGGCAGAAAAGTTTTTAAGATTCTTATCTCCAAGTAACCATGAAAATGTCAGAAGTAGAGCTGTGGCTCAAGTTGTAGAGTACCAACCTTGAGTGAAAATGCTAAGGCACAGGCTCTTAGTTCAAACCTCACTGCTCATACACAGACACACACAAACAGACACACACAGATACAATTTCTTTACCTTTTAGCTCAAATCATATTTTATTCTCAGCTGTGTTTTGGTTATCTCAGAAATGGAAACAAACCAGTGTCAGTGTATAGAATGCCTTTACTGAATATTAATATACCCTAAGCTGATCAGTCCTATACTGTTTACTTGAATGGGAAAATATTTTGCATAACCTGACCTGGGAAGCAATATAAATGTGAGTGGTATAATAAGTGTTGCCAACTCCACGTGAAGCACAAGGCTGTGTGAGCAGCGGCCCGGCCTGTGCCTGGGGCCGGGTCTGTGCTGCAGGTGACAAGGGATGGGAGGGGGTGACGGCGCCCCTTCCTCCTCTCTGGCTCTGCCAGACCTGTCACAGTGGACAGCAGACTTTGGACAGCACAGACGGTGCAATTACTTCTAACATCAAATGACACATGCGTGCTCATGTGTGCGCACATGTGCATGTGTGCATCCATGTGCGTGCGTGAACTAGGGTTTGAACTCAGGGCCTCATGCTCTCTTTGGCTTTTTCAATCAAGAGTGGCTCCTTACCATTTGAACCACAACTCCACTTCTGCTTTTTTACTAGTTCATTGGAGATCAGAGTCTTAGAGACATTTCTGTCCAGGCTGGTTTAGAACCATGATCCTCAGATCTCAGCCGCTGTGGTCAGCAGCACCAGGTTCAACAGTCTTACATGCTTCTCCGTGACTCTTTGTGATGTCTGTTGAGTAACCATTCTTTCCCCCTCTACAGAAAATAATTTTCTTGTGTGTAGTTTAGCTTTTAAAAAAATCATATAGCCAATGTTTATTCCCGAAATAGAAAGGTTAGATTCGAAGCCTAAACATGTTCACTTTCAATAGTATTGTGGAATTGAAGTTGCAGGACTGCTTCAGCGTGATTTTTGATGTTACTCTTTTATAACCTATCCATTTCCTCTAATTAACATGGTCTTTAAATCGTAAATGTTTCATTATTATTTGGGAAAGTCTTCAAATGTTTGTGTATAGAAATGTTTTCTGCATGAGAGTTATAATTAATCTTCAACTAAAATGCTTAGAAAATCTGTTCTAGTCTTATGGGTTAAAGGCATGATTATAAATGTACCTGTTCTGACAGCCTATATATTATTCAGTAAATTCAGTGAGGGATTAACATCTCTTCCTATTTTATACTAAAATGCGTGTAACTATATATTCTCATGAGTAACAATGAAAAGAAGCAGAAGAAATATTTTCATAAATTCATAAATGACTTTGGGCACACACCTAGATTCCATGTTCCAGCCCAACCTCCTCTGTGCCTGCCCCTCCCCCCAACTCTGCAGTGGGGGTGGGGTGGAGAGGAGGAACTGTGTCTGGTACGAGGAGAGGTCTGGGAAGGTAGAGCAGAATCAAGGCTCACATTTGGGCGAAGTAGGAAATGGTACCATAGTTTAAATATTAATCGCAATGTTTCAAAATTATCGCAGGAAGATTTGCAGTTTTCATTAAACCATCCAGAAGCCTGGGGCATTGTCTCGAGAACCAGTTCCTGGGGAAGATGAGGATCATTTTCTTGAAACACCAAGGCTGATTTCTTTCAGAAATCAGAAAATGTACAATAGCAGACATTAGACAGGCTTTGGGCCCTGCAGGATGTGAATTTAAATTATCTCCCTAACTTCGTAAACCTTCGAAAATGACTCAATCCCTGCTGGCTCCTCTTCCATGGAAGACAATTTTGTAGAGGCTTTGCAAGGAATAGCATAAAACTCTTGCGTGTGAAACATGATTGACTCTTGTGTGTGTGTGTGTGTGTGTGTGTGTGTGTGTGTGTTCGGGTCCTGGGGCTTGAACACTGGGTCTGTACACTGTCCCTTTGCTTTTGTGCTCAAGGCTAGTGTTTTACCACTTGAGCCACAGCTCCACTTCTGGTTTTTGGTGGTTAGTTGGTGATAAGGGTCTCAAAAATTTGTCTCCCTGGGCTGCCTTCAAACTGTGATCCTCAGATCTCAGCTTCCTGAGTGGCTGGGATAACAGGTGTGAGCCATGGTGCCCGGATGAGTCATCCCTTTTGAACTGTGATTATAATTTCTACTACTACATGCCCCTCACAGCTGAACATTTCTAGAGCAGACTTCCCACCAGAGGACAGACAGATAGCTTCTCATTGCATTCCAGTTCCCAGGGTCAAACACACAGCTTGCTGGAGATGTGCAAACAGATGAAATCTATTTGTCACACATGATAATAATCATACACGAAAGCCTCACATGCCAGTGTGCTTCTGTGTAATACTCATGCTCATATGACGTTACTTTGTTTTCAACTACAAAGGCCCATCTTTCGGGCCACGTGAAGGGCACTTACATTGGCCAGGTGAGCCAGTTCTATCTCCAGAAATGAATCTGTGGCTTTGGGCTCCGGCCTGATCGTCACCACGATGATTTTGGAATTCACGACGGTGTAATTTCTGAAACAGAGGAACACGGATTAGAGGCAGGCAGGAGAGGCTGACAAGAACTCTGTCCAATGCTCAGCCCCTGCTAGGATGCCAGCACTCAAACCCACCCTCCCTGAGCGTGGCCGCCCCGTGGGCACGCGACGCATACCCTGTGCACCGTCACCAGCAAAGAACCTGGAGAGAAATAAAGGCATCTTTGCCATTTTGCCCACTGCTTCCATGTGGCCTCGGAGCTCCAGGTCTAAGCGGAGGCCTGGGGGTGCGAGGCTGAGGGGAGGACCATGCTCATGCCTATCTGCCCTCCACTCTGCTGTCGCCTCCCGGTACTGTCGTGTGACAAGGGAGACTCCCGTGGCGTCTCTCAACAATCTCGGGGCGTGGTCCCTTCGTATTGTTCTCTCAAAGGTGGTTCTTTACTTCTAGCTTTTTGCTGGTTAAATGGAGATAAGAATCTCATGGACTTTCCTTCCCCACGGACTCCAAACCTCAGTTCTCAGATTCCGCCTCCTGAGTAGCTTGGATTACAGGCCTGAGCCACTGGGCTGTGTCTTCGTGTGTTAGGATAATGCTTTCGGCAGTTTGGATAGTATTTGGCACAGAGGAAAGAACCCTGAGCTGTTCCCCAAGTGGGGGTTTGGAGCACTGGGCAGCGCAGGTCGTTGTGAACCTAGCTTCACGTACACAGTGATGGCAGGAAACACACTTAACCACACAGGACAACGTAGCGGGTGAGAAGACACGAGCACATCGCATTTCCTCACAGAAGCAGCTGCAGGAAGAGCCAGCGAGCCAGTGGCCTGCCCTCCCGGCGCCGAGGCTTGAGCCTGGGCTGGCAGTGGCCGCACCATGGGGGAGGGCAGCTTTGAGGGTTGGGCATCAGGGTGCTTGGCCAGTGCGTTGTTCTCTGGGTGAAAGCGGGCAGGGAGTCAGTGGGTATACATGAAGTAAGAAGGCTGGAAGACCTGCCAGGCGAGCTGCCATGTTGGCGGAGTCGGCGGGCCTCTTGGAACATGCTAGAGCTTGAGGTTTGGAGACGAGTGTGTGGCACCACCAGAAATATGCAGGTAAAAACAAGATGCACCAGGGCCAGGGTAAAATGGCGCCAGCTGCACAGGCGCGAGCTCCTTCCCTGGTGAAACTGCGTGCTCGGGAATTCAGCTGTGCTGCTGTTTATTTATGAACTCCTTCCGTTCCTCTGCTCCTCTACGCCAGGTACAACCCATCCTCCCTGCTCTAAATAAAGCTCAGCACCGCCAGTCCAGAGGGTAGTTTTTATAGTAAAGTATTTCTGTTATTGTAAAATTACCTAAGTGGCTACATTATTGAAAACCATGGGTATGGGCGTTCTGTGCAGGATTAGCAAGTGCACGGGATGTTTGCGAACTGCTCTCTGTGCTGACGCTGTGGCCCGGTGAGTGGGCAGTGGACAAGGGTGGAGTGGGAGCAGGTGGACCGGGAACGGCCCATGCAGACAGCTTTGCACAGAGTCCGGAGCGTCGGCTTCCCGGGGGCCTAGAGGGGGCATCCTGAGTCCTGCGTTTGCTGGGTTTTATCAGGAAGATGTGTGTGCCCGTTCATTAACAATGACTGGCTGCCCATCTCACCCTGGCATCAGCCCTGTCTTGTGACAGTACGGTGTCCAATTTTATCAAGGGATCCACCATTTCTATACATGCCTCCTTCTAAAGGTTTTAAGACCAGTGAAGGCAAGACGGTATTCTCATGTATGTGTCCTCATTTCCATCATACTTGACATTTCAGTGCTCAAGACATGTATGTTGAACAAATACACCCTAAACCTCAGTTTACCCAGTTCTTTTAAATGTTTATGACAGTATTAAATGCTTAATAAAGGAAAAATAAGCAAACTTACATTATACAGTGATTCCCTCTGGGAAAAAAAGTGTGTGCTACACAGAATTTCCTTTACTTTATGCGATCAATTTATTATAATCCACGTAAGGGAATAGTTGGCCACCAAGTTGCCATCTGCAGCTGTGTGATGTCCTGGAAGCCTGTGCTCTGGGACATCCTGCCAGAACAGCTGATCGTACAGCCAAGTAGATCTCACAACTATAGCAATTAAGTTCTTCCCGCCCTTGAGATGTGTGATGTCTGCCGTCTGAAACACTGAAATCTCTGTGGTGCTATTCAAGGGGTGGAGAAAATTCAACTTATTCTTTAAGTTTTTTTTTTTTTTTTGTCAGTCATGGGGCCTTGGTGCTGTCCCTCAGCTCTTCAGCTCAAGGCTAGTGCTGTACCACTTGAGCCATAGCACCACTTCCGGCTTTTTGCGCTTACGTGGTGCTGAGGAATCAAACCCGGGCCTCATCACTGAGCCGCCTTCCCAGCCCAATTGTTTAAGATTTTACTTCTCTGACTTTCTACACTTTTATAATATAAACACTAATCTTTTTTAATTAATCTTTTGTTTTTGTTTTGTGCTGATACCAGGTATCAAAGTCAGAGCTTGAGGGCTGCCCTTTTTCTGTGGTCACTCTAGGATGGTGCTCTACCACATGAGTGTTTTTTTTTCCTGGTTAATCAGAGATAGCAGTCTCTTGGATTTGTCTGTCCAGGCTGGCTCCGAACCTCAGACCTCATTTCTTCAGTGGCTTGGATGGACAGCCTGAGACTGGAATGTCAGGGTTCTCTTTCTAGTTCTTGAGCAAACGTTATGAAAGGGATGAGTATAGAGAATGCATAGCAACTCTCTGCAGTGTAGAATTTCTGAAGCTGGAAATAACTTGTAAGTCAAAGCCCTGAGCTTCCCTGTGGACAGACTTGGTGGTCTGTCTGCCGTTTCAGAGTTGGTTTGTGGTACAGGACGGTAGGGGATTCAATGGCCAGGATGTTATTTGCTATGCTCATTAACTAGCCCACAAGGGGCCCATTAATCCAGGAATACACTGTAAATGACAAGCATCTCTTAGATGATTAAAAGCTGAACCATTAATTAAATGTCCTTTCTTTTATTTTTATAGATTGGTATCCCTAGATAAATTTCTAAGTTCCCTGACTACATGGATTTATGAAACTTGAAATACCCTAACTGTACAGATGAATTTGTTCTGGGATATTTTACAGAACAGGATGAATCATACAACTTCATTACATATCTAGGGGGTAAATTAATCATCTGAAGCGTTATATATTGAATATTTTCTTTGCATGTACTATAGTTCTCACATGCAAATAATGCAAATGTGGGTGATAAAGTTGCTTCTAGCTTAAAGTTGAAGAGCGTTCAACTAAATTGTTAAGTGACAAGGCAGCTAGGAAATTTTAGTCTTGTTAAATTGAAACAGAAACAACCTGGTTTTATGTCACTATCTAGCCTAGAATTCTTAAAACCTTTATATAAATATACAAGCTTTAAATAAATAGGTAAGCTTGATGTGAAGGAGCACCACCCAGGGAGGGCAGGACTTCCTTCAAGCTCTCTTATCCACCATACCTCTCTTCTTTAAGAAGCAGAAAGAATCCATATCTCTATGAATGCATTTTGTGATTTTTGGTTTTGTATGTTTATATTTATTTTTTTTTTGTGCTGGTACTGGGGCTTGAACTCAAGGCCTGGGCACTGTGTCTGCTCCAGGCTGGGGAACCACTATTTGAGTCATCTCTCTGCTTCCTGCTTTTTGATAGTCAATAGGAGATAAGACTCTCCTGGGATTTTCCTACCTGGGGATGGCTTTGAACCACAATCCTCAGTTCTCAGCCTTGAGTAGCTAAGAATTACAGATGTGAGCCACAAGCCTCTGGCCTGAATAAGTTTTATGAATTATGATGCATACTGATATGGGCTTTTGTTTGTTTTTGTTTTGGGTGCTGGTACTAGAGCTTGAGTCCAGACTGGAGCTCTTGCTTGGTGTTTTCCCTCTTGAGCCAAGCCTCTTCTGGCTTTTGGTGGTTAACTGGAGACAAGTGTCTCAGGAAGTTTTCTGCTTGACCTGGCTCTTCAACATGTTCCTCAGAATAAGCCATATATTTAGTAGTAACTAAAATTCTGTTTTGAAGCAAATGGAGGTCTTGTGCAAATTAAGACCAAAACCATGTTTTCCAGCTACTACAGCAAGCGTTGACTTTCATCTGATGTTGATGGACAGTGTCATAGAGTGGATTAACATTGCAACGACCTGTTCTGTGCCAGGGAGTCCAAGGGTTGCCCTTCCTTCCCTCTGATCTGTAGGCAATCCATGATCAGTTACAAAAGAATTGCAGGGTTATGATCAGACAACAAAATGGTCTTTTCTAATTGATTTAAAATGCATAATACACTACCAACTTGTGCATTAAATGGATATTTTATATTTCACTGCGGAATAAGCCCATTGTGTTACCAAAGCCTGTTCGACTATTTTCACAGAATGAACTACAATTAAAAAAACTCAAATAATGGAGAAAGATTACCACAGCTTATTCCTTTGTAGCTTACCTCAAAGTAGGTAAAATTAGATCTAAGTTTTTGTATAGGACAGCTCCAAGAACAAACACAGATGATTCATCTAATTCTGAAAGATAAAATGGAAGGTATTAGTTAAACAACAAGAAATATACTGTCTTACCAAACTGTATTTGTACATTGCCAAGATGAAGGCAGGGGGCAGACCCATGGCGTCCCGGGGGACACAGGAAGCAGGGAGCAGACCCAGCTCACTGGGGACCCCAGCACACTCCTGGTAGCTGTGGCAAGGAAGCTGGTGGTTTCCCATTGGGATCCAACCCTGACCAGAATGGGACAAGATTTTTCTTCAGTCACATTTAGAGGATTTAATTCCCCTATGACATCAGGGCAAAGAGACAAGTGTTTTCTGTAGTATAAAATTCTAAGGTTAGAAATCTCCAAAGTGAGACTATTAAGACCATCATTTCACTTCTGGAAAAAGCCACCAATATTAGAGGCTACTGAAGAAGTTCATAAAAGTTATTTCTACTAAAGGTATGTTAATACAATAAGATAATATCCTAAAAAACGAAGAAAAATTTAATGTGAGACAGTAAGAAAAATGACATTGTACAGAAAGCAGAACATGCATCAATATCTCCTTTATATACAAATAAATATGGGATATATATGTATAGACATACATATACACTTACAGATACAGTGTATGTGTAGGCATGTGTGTATGTATGTATGTGTATACGTGTGTGTGTATGTGCATGCATGTGTGTGTGTGTGTGTGTGTGTGTGTGTGTGATTACTGGTGCTTGAACTCAGGGCCTGGGTTCTCTCCCTTACTTTTTTTGCTGAAGGCTTGGTGCTTTACCACTTGAGCCACACCTCCACTTCTGACTTTTTGTTAGTTAACTGGAAAGAAGAGTCTTTCAGATTTATCTGCCCAGGCTGGCTTTGAGCCATAATCCTGGGATCCCAGCCCTTGAGTAGCTGGGGTTACAGGTGTGAGCCACTGCCAACAGATGAAGTCATATGTTCTATCCTGGGATACAAATCTCAGTTTTGAATATTTTTGCATTTTGTCACTGTTTTCTTGAGAATTTTAACAGTCACGTTCCTTCCCTCAGGATATGTACAAGCCCAGTGTGAGCTGTCTATACTTATAAAAGTGGGCTGGGATCATGACTGTAAATATCATGTCTACTGAATGGAGCTCTATGCCACTAATGCTACTGTGAGGGTGCTCTGCTCAACGTTCAGACAGTCTCTGTGGTTCACCTTTTGAAGACACTGGGCTGAAAATACTTTTGGGTATCAGGACCCTGTCTTCGGAGTTCCTGGCCCAGTCCACCATTCCCTTCCGTCCCTTCATGGGGAAGTTGATGTCTGTCAGAACGGAGGCTGCCGGGAGCTTCTGGATACTGGCCACTGGGAAGAGAGGAAGAGCAGTCAGCTGAGCACACTTCCTTTGTCACTGTGATAACACCAAGGCCTGAGTATATTCCAGCTAGAATCTGAGCCCCAAACGATTATTTCCAGAGTAACAAAGCAGATAGTTCTTATTTCTAGATGATACTTTTCTTTAGGATGGGTGGTTCAACCATTTCCCCATTCAGATTTTGGTGGTTTTCACCAGACAACTGACCACGTGGTTGCCCTGGGGGAGCAGGTGGGGTACCACTTTGGCCGGCCTGGTCTCTGGCCTGCCACATCCAGGCTCACAGCTGGTCCTCACCCCACCGGTGAGAAGTGCACACTGCAGTTTTTGTGGGGTTTAGCACACCTGACTGGTAAACCGAAATTCCCTTTTTTTTTTGTTGTTGTTGTTGGTCATGGGGCTTGAACTCTGGGCTTGGGCGCTGTTCTTGCAATTTTCAGCTCAAGGCAAGCGCTCTACCGCTTAAGCCACAGTGCCACTTCCGACTTTCTAGTGGTTTATTGGAGATAAGAGTCTCACGGACTTTCCTGCCCAGGCTGGCTTTGAACTGCGATCCTCAGATCTCAGCCTCCTGAGTAGCTAGGATTACAGGCGTGAGCCACCGGCACCCATCGGAAATTCCCTTTTAAGTCTGTGTTTTGTCTGCAGGACGAGTGGCATGGAAAACCAGTCAGTGATGGAGTGATGCAGACCCTCACTCCAGCTGCAGAGCTGCCAGTGTGGCTGGTCGAGAAGCATGTACTCATAAACACACATACTGAAGTGGAACCCCACAGCACAACTACCCAAAGACAGTATAAATAAATAAAGAAGGAAAGAGAGAAACAGAGTTTTCATGGCCCAGTGCAGCACCAACAATAATAACGCTGTTGCCACAGAGCCAATTTTGCCTAAAGAAAACATTCACTGCCTAGATCAATAACAACGTCTCTGTGACTCTTCCATGTAACTAAAGGCAGAAATATACATGATGGCAGAGAATTATTTCCTTATTGAGAATGCATATTTCAATACATGTTGTAGAACTCATGGATGTCATGTTTAGTGATAATCTTGTTATATGTAACAGTTATTTATATGTATATTAAATATGCACCTACACTGACCATAAATTGTTAAAACTGAAGATGATAGTCAGCTTTTGGCTGACACTCGCCGTGAATGAGAAGATGTAATGTGTAAAATTTCACACAGACCCTTGCATGCGCTCTATTGATGTTGGCATGCCCATGTTAGGAGGCCTATGGATCTGGAGGTTGGGGGTAGGGGAGGGTTACCAATATAGGAGAGCCGAAGCAAAAAAACCCAAAACACTGAGCTTTTCCTAAGTGGGTTTGCCTTTAGAGAAGACTGTAAGTTAAATCAAGAGAGGATGAAAATTAAGAATAACCATATTAGTTGTACAAATATATTACCGTGCCACTGGATTAGTTTCGAATTTAATTGGTTTTGCTTTGTTGCATCACACTGGTGAAACTGCACTCTTATTAAAGCTCCTCCAGGCTACCGTCACACCCTTTATCAGCACAGAATGGGATTGCATTTGGCCTGTAATTTGACATATTAATCTTAAAATAAAAAAAAGGGTTTGCTAATGAAGTTCTGAAGGAAAAGAGGTGCTGAGTAGCACATGCATTATTTGGAATGTTCAGTGCTGTTTATAGATAGCAGCTGCGATTACTCTCGTTTTTAAAATTTTTTAAATCAGATGCTGTTCTCACCAGAAATAGCCGGCCCAGTGTCTCCAGGGGCCCCCTCTCTGGGTGCTGGGCACAGGACGCAGGGCACAGGACGCCTGCTCACAGGCCCACGCCCTCTCTTCAGTCACCTTCACCTTACCCTGTGAAACTAACGGCCTCTGCTTTCAATTGTTCCCGTCCAATTTTAGGTCTCTTAGGGTTTAGAAAATATTTCCTTCTTCACTCTGCCCTAAAAGTTGACCAAAGAATGGGAACGTTTGAGACTAAGAGAAAAGGCACAAGAAATAAATGACTGGGCACTGAAATCTAATAATGTCATTAATTGAAACTTTTGTCTAGACAACAAAGAAACCAGAATGTGTTCCTGGAGTTTTTTTTGTCTTTGTTTTATTTTTAATTAGAGAGTAACAATTGCATATATTTGTCAGATACATGTACTGAGGTATGCTATGCATACATTGTGAATAGCGCCCATTAGTATGAGGGTACCTTACTTTTGTTGAGAGAACATTTCCTTCCTTCCTTCCTTCCTTCCTTCCTTCCTTCCTTCCTTCCTTCCTTCCTTCTTTCCTTCCTTTTCTCCTTCCTTCCTTCCTTCCTTCTTTCCTTCCTTTTTTCCTTCCTTCCCTCCCCCTTGCTCTTGGTCACCCTTTTGATGCTCATGGCTGAAAAAAGCTGCATCTTTGGAGCCACACCTCCACTTTCAGCTTTTTGCTACTTAACTGGAGGTAAGAATCTCTTAGATTTACTTTCCTGAGCTGGCTTCAAACGATGATCCTCAGATCTCAGCCCCCTGAGTAATTACATTTACAGTCATGAGTCACCTGTGCCCGGCTCAGCAAAGGGTTTCTTAAATAAAGGTGACACATCCCTGATACCATTATAAAAAGATGGGATTTGATAGTTTTGCAGATTTCCAATGTGAGCCTTCAGACGACCAATAAACATGTTTTTCAAAATCTGAAGTTTAAAAAATTACACAGAAGATGACCTGGAAGACTTTGTAGCTTAGTGACCCTTGAATGATTAATGAGAAAACCTATAGCTGTATAGCAAAACTAATCTAAAAATAACATGTATTTCCTCTTTTCAGTTCCTGTGCCCGACACTTAGAGCATCCAGTCTCCAATCCCTTCCCTCCTCACTGAGTTTAGCAACAAATCCCGGCAAGGGTGTGGGGAATGTACAGGAATGTGGCTCCTGTGGAGAGCTCCCTGGAGCATCTTCAAAACCCTAGGACAAGAACCCCCACAGTCCTGCTGGGGCTCCTCACAACAGCCAATTACAGAATTAGCTGAAGTGTCTGCCGGTGGAGGGATGAGCACACAGAATACGGTCTATATGCACAAGTGAATTCGTCAGCATTAAGAATGAGATTCTTCCCCATGTCGCCCAACAAGGGAGACTGTGATCACAACGCATGATACTTAGAAACCAACAGGTTGAATAGAAACCTCTCTGTACAAGTACTTAAAGATATTAAAACTATATAAAAGAATGAATAAGAATGAAATGATGGCATCTGATGAAAAGTGGATGAACAAGAGATCATGATGCTATGTGAATAAAGTCTCACAAACCAAGGACTGCATGTTTTCCCTCATTTGTAGAAGCTAGGAGGACACAAATAAACAAAACAAGCAAAGTTGTAAAAGGAAAAGGAAGGCAGATGGAGGCAAGAGGAAAGGAGGAAGAGATGAGAGGAGTAGCAGAGGGGCAGCAATGCTCCAAGTTTGTTCTCTGTATAGAGAGGCGTGTCACAACACCTTTCACTAGGCACAAGTCATTTATGCCAGGAAGCAATGTTCAAACTCTTAGGCAAATCTGGATGTATTTAGCCCTGAAGGAAATGAAAGCTAGTCTATCAGATGGGTGCTAAAGTGGCAAAATGGAAACATTAAACTACCAATGAAGATGTGTCTGACAGCGCACCACGAATACAAAGCGTAGGTTCACGGGTATGAACTTTGTTTCTGTAGCTTCTTTAATAATTGCTGGATTAAATCCAGGCACTGTGGGTGTTTAGATGAAAACGGAACAAAAGCCTTCTCATGGAACAGTAGATTGCTTAGAAGACATGTCAAGGCTGTTAGACCAACAGGCGATACAGGCCATTCCACAGCTGATCCTAAAGCTTTTGTATCATGTTTTCATGGATACACTGGGTTTGCTTTCTCATGCAGCAGGAGCCGGTGGTGTGTGACTGAGAACTCGCGGGCTGTGTGACTGGGACCTGTGGGCCCATGAGGGCTTTTCCACTCCGTACCTTCAGCACTCAGCGAGGTGGCACACAGTTTCTTTGAGGTCACCTTGTCATTCTATTTAATTTTACTTCATTACTATTTATTTTCTTAAGAAAAATAATACATGAGCCACTTATTTATTATGAATTAGTAAATTATTTAAACACCAAGAAAGTTTGTTTGTCACTAAGTACTAAATAAATACCAAACACTTTTTTTTTGGGGTCCGGTCGTGGGGCCTGAACTCTGGGCCTGGGCGCTGTCCCTCAGCTCTTCAGCTCAAGGCTAGAGCTCTACCACTTGAGCCACAGCGCCACTTCCGGCTTTTTTCTTTTTGCTTATGTGGTGCTGAGGAATTGAACCCAGGGCCTCAGGCATGCAAGGCAAGCGCTCTACCACTGAGCCACCTTCCCAGCCCATACCAAACACTTTCTAGTCCAGCCTGTGTATGTTTCCTAGGCTGGCTCCCTGCTCACTTCTCTGGGCTCTTTCCGGAGGCACTGGGATTACCGGGGTGCACCCCACACTAAGGGAGCATCACATCTTTTATCAGGCATGCTTTCAAAGGACTCACGTTCGGCATACATTTCTGTCCCCCCACAGAGCACAACAGAGCTTTTGCGGTTGGGTGGAGGACAGGGAGCACATCCCCACTCGTCTTCGGTTCAACAAAGTAAGATTGCTGTGCAACTCTTTCCCTGAGGAGTTGTGAGGAACCATTACTAAGGTCCTAGCGTCTGGGGGCTATCTCTTGGTCAACCTTTTATTTTGTGCCTGTATTGGGGCTTGAACCCAGGGCCTGGGAATTATCCCTTTGCCTTTTCTATTTAAGTCTAGCATCTACCCCTTGTGCCACAGCTCCATTTCTGGCTATTTTCTGGTTAATGGGAGTCTTTCAAATTTGTCTGCCTGGGCCGGCTTTGAACCACTATCCCTCAGATCTCAGCCTCCAGAGTAGCTAGGACTACAGGCATGAGCCACCTGTGCCTGGCTGGCGCTCTCTTATTCACTTTTCAAGTGGAGTTAGTTAATTTCACACATGAACTCAAGTACAGACAGGAAAGGAAAACTCTAGAGAGCAAGAGAGGGGAACCGCAGGTATGAGGGCTGTGGAAATGAGCTAAACAGACAAACCAAGGCCAGCAGAGAAAACTGTGCGAGGGGTCCTGGGAGGGGATCCAGAAGGGCTGTTCCTGGGCCTGACTCCAGATCCTGGGTTTTTCCTAACTCACCGGCCAGCACCTATCTATGCTTTCTGTGTTGTAGACTTGTTAATGGAATCTCCTGTAGGTTGCAAGTCTCGGTTGGGAAGACGAGATCCCCCTTGCTGTCTCCTAAGTCACATGATTCTGAGCAAGGACCAGCACTGCCGGAGCCTGGTGTCCTCTGCTCAAATGTGAACCTGACAGCTAACGGCATCTTCTCCGGGGCCCTTCCCACCCCCAGCTCCACCAAGGGCAGAGAGCACCGCTCGCCCTGCACATCTACTGGACGTTCCCAGTGGAGCAATTTGCTATGATGAAGTCCACGCACACAGCCTCTAGTATAATGTGTATGGTACATTACCATAAAGCATTTGACTTGTGCAGCAAACAGCATGTTCTGGTTGTCCTTCAGTGACCTGAAAGGTGGGAGCACATGTTCAAAGTCTGGTGTTGAACATATTCATGAACTTAAAGGCAGAACTGCACTTGAGATAAATAGAGCTCATCCTTCGTACTTAACCAGGCCACCCGGAGAGTTGAGTAAGGTTCCTTTCTTTTCTAGATTTTCTCTCTTTTTTTTTCCTTTATCTTTTGTTTCTTCTCTTTTCTTTATTCACCCCAGGCTTCCGCCCCAGAAACTTCTGCCAGGGGGAAGGGGCGACCTTCTCTGCTGATCTGGTCACCCTCAGGCAGTTGGGTTAACAAAACCTCTTCTGCAGACCCCAGTTGCATTATGAGCGAAAGGTTTGGCATTTCCCTTGTAGCTTAGCCCACAGGCTTCAAAGAGATCTGAAAATGCACAACCCCAGTCTGTAGCACTCCGAGGGAGTGCCCAGGCTCGGGTGCCGGCAGCCATGGACACTCGGGAAGACAGCAGATGACTGAAGCTGCCTGCAGCTCTGTCCATCCAGTGGTCCTGCTATCCATGGGTCGGATCCATTTGGAGTCTGCCTCACCTGTCATCGTGGTTCAGGGGCGAGAGCTGACAAACCGGGTGCTGATGAGTCAGTATCAGGAAACTGCAGAGCTGTCTAAGTGGAATCACTTGTGGATAACACCCCTTGGGATGGCTGGACAGTCACCTGCACGGCTCTGAAGGCCTGATAGGAAGGCAGGGGCAGGAGGGAGCGCCACATCGGCACAGACCGCTTCTTTTCTGCATGTTCATTGCAAGCTCATGGGCCCAGAGCAGGGCCTGTCCGTGAGATTCTCCGTGGCCACGGCATTGACTTATATAGCAATGCCGGATGCCTGCTGACATCACATGAGCGTGTCAGAGCTCACCCCATGCATCACCCCCCGGTTCATCCAACCAGTGCTCATCAAGCCTCCCAACTCAATGTGCCCTGCACATCATTTACCCAGAGGTCCTCCCTGGGATACCCGACTTAATAGTCCAGACTCCCCAAAGTGATGTTAATAACCACATCCTCACCGTCACCACCCACCCACCTCTGTCCTGTGTTCTGTGTGTTCTAGAATATATTGACACCAACCACTTGCTGCTGTCCCTCAGCCTACAACAGCTGCACTGGGCCCTGTGCATTGCAAAGTCTAGACATTTTCTTAGTAAATGAGAACCATGTTTGCACATCCCTGTTTGGACTCCTTTAGAGACACTCTCTTTTGAAAACCACCATTTTTCTAAAGAGAAGTGTACGCCAGCGTCCTCTTCTTATCTGCACTTGCTGGTCTCCTATTGTTCTCACACCAGCGTCTCCACACAAAAAGACCAGCCAGGGGCCCTGGGTGCACGCCTGAGATCCCGGCTACTCCCGAGGCCAAGATGGGAGGGTGGCGGGCTGTCCACCATGGAGAGTTCATCCAACGAGCGCAGCGGGGCCTCCGCGAAAGGAGGACTGGTGCGGACCAGTTCATTCGAGAACAAGGTCACCTAGCACACTACACGCAGCCTTCCGGGGGCTGTGCGGCCTCCGCTGGTGCAGTGTGCGGTTACTACTGCAACAGCTGTGGGAGAGATGGACCAGGTGGGGCAGGGCCATGTGGGGATCGCGGCCGCGGGCTGTCTGCGCCCTGTCGGGGCTGTCTGCACCTTGTCTGGGCCATGTTCGGGGCTGTCTGCGCCTGTCTGCGCTCTGTGCGGGGATGTCTGCATTGTTTGCGCCCTGTGCGGGGCTGTCTGCGCCTTGTCTTCGCCCTGTGCGGGGCTGTCTGCACCATGTCTGCGCTCTGTGCGGGGCTGTCTGCACCTTGTCTGCGCCCTGTGCGGGGCTGTCTGCACCTTGTCTGCACCCTGTGCGGGGCTGTCTGCACCATGTCTGCGCTCTGTGCAGGGCTGTCTGCACCTTGTCTGCGTCCTGTGCGGGGCTGTCTGCACCCGCTTGCGCCCCGTCTGCGCCTGGTGTGGCGCCGCCTGCGCTGTGGCCTGCCATGGACGTGAGGTAAGGAAATGGCAGCTGTGCACACTCAGCGCCCGTGGGAAACCCTGGGATGTTGCGAGGGGCGCGAGGAGGGGGGCGCACGGGCAAGGAGAGTGGGGTGCGGGGCGGGAGGGCGCTGGTCCTGGCGCTGGCCCCAGGCGGCTTCCCACCGCATTGCTGCCCTAAGCAGGGCGCCGGTACCGCAGGGCAGGGGCACCGCAGGGGGAGCGGGCACCTCAGGGCACGGGGCACCGCAGGGCGTGAGCTCCCACAGAGAATGCCCCAAGGCAGAACTTGGGGGCACAGGAGCCATGGCTGGGCCTGCAGCTCTCCAGAAGCAGGGCACGGCCCGAGGACATGGGGCCAAGCCAATGAGACCCCACCATCAATTAACCAGCAAAAAGCTGGGCCGGAGGCACTGCTCCAGGGAAGAACCAGTGAGCCAGGGGAGAGGATGGCCGGAGTCCAAACTGGGCTTTGGTGAAATGGTAAAATACAAAGCCACACGGAATCAGGACAAGAAAAGGCATGGTGGCTGGTCCTGGGGAGATGGCGGGTGGCCCGGCTCTGTGAGCGGCCGGGCTCGGCTCGGGAACACACAGGGCTGTGGGCGTCTCTGGACACAGCGGAGTCGCAGGCTGCCTGGGGCTGGGACAGGCGGACAGGAGGCCAGTGGCACACACAGCCGGACAGGATCACACACAGCTGGACAGTGCGGACAGGAGCAAGCACAGCTGGACAGGCGGCCAGCATGGACAGGAGCACGTACTGCCAGACAGGAAGCCAGCATGGACAAGGGCATGCACAGCCGGACGGCTGGGCAGCACAGGCAGGAGTGTGCACAGCCAGACAGGAGGCCAGCACAGATAGGGGCATGCACAGCTGGACAGGGGGCCAGTGAGAACAGGAGCACACACAGCTGGATGGGGGCCAGTGAGGACAGGAGCATGCACAGATGGACAGGAGCACACACAGCCAGACAGGCGGCCAGCACAGACAGGAGCGTGCACAGCCAGACCGGCGGCCAGCGGGATGAAAGGTGCAGAGGGAAGTCAGCTGGTTGGCAGGTCACCCTGCCTGGGCGCACGTCCACAAGCCGCTGTCCAGCCGCCTGGCACCACCGAGGCTGGGGACCAGGGGCCACGGGGAGGAGGCGATGCACCTGGCAGGGCCACTAGAGACGGCCCACAAGCAAAGGGATAAAGATCCCCAAGCAGACGGGGCAGCACCCAGGGGCAGACTGACCCTGAGGAGAGAAAACACATCATGGCCGGTTGAAGGCTTTAAAAATGAAGATTACATGGGGTGGAAGACAGCCACTGTATCAGAAGCAAAAATCATACTTTAAAACTGGATTTAAGGCAGGAAGGATACCAAGGACTGCAACGTTCTTTCTCTTAAAAGGTTAAAAAGTAAACACAATTCAGTCTTCCTTCCTTTGCAGAGACATAATTCTGCTCTTGTAATTTAAAAGCAGCCATTAACATTTATAAGCAAATGGTCATGCTCAGGAAAGTGTTTTTTAATCATAAAATCTTATGTGATCACTGTTGTGAATATTTTACTCAACAAATGTTTCTTGAACAGAATCCTTGATTTTCTCCCACCAGAGAATCTCTTCCTTCTCTTACCCAACTATTCAGAAATGAAAGCCAACAGCTCAGGGTTATTCTTGACTTCTGATTTCCCCTCGCCTCCTACAAGCCAGCTATCAACACAGCTTGCTGCTCTTATTTCTGGAGCGTGGCTACAAGCTGTGTACTTCCCTCTATCTTCAATCCAGAACCTTTGAGAAGACACCAGGTTCTCACTTGAACTACTTCAAGAGCTGTTTGAAGCCAGGTGCCAATAGCCCACCCCTGTAATCCGAGCTACTCAAGAGGCTGAGATCTGGAAGATCATAGTTCAAAGCCACCCTGGGTGGCAAAACTCCCATTAACTAGCCAAACACCAGACTGGGGCCAATCTGAATACTTGTTACTTGTGGGCAGTGGCTAAAATAAATTTTCCTTAGCGTAGTCTCCCCTAATGACCTCAGAAAAAGAAAAGCAAGCTGCTATCTCTATCTGACACCATGTTACATAGACTGTGTGTGTGTGTTTGTGTGTATGTGTGTGTATGCTGGTCCTGGGGTTGAATTCAGAGACCGTTCACTGTCCCTTGGCTTTTGTACTTGAATCTAGCACCCTAACCCTGAACCACAGCTCCACTTCCAGCTTTTTGCCAGTTAAATTGTTGATATGGTCTTACTGACTTTGCCTGGACTGGCTTTGAACCATGACTCTTATATATCTCAGCCTGGATTATAGGTGTAATCAAGCTGGCCTTCATCTCATCACTTTTGTATAAGATAAGAATGGGTTCCTGTGTCTCTGGGCGTGATGCTGACATCCTCCTCTCCGTCGGCTCAGGGCCTCTCCACTAATGACCACATTCTAGTCCTGAGCATCTTCCATTCCTCGCCTGAAAGCCCTTTCTGGCTGCCAGGTCTTGTCTCCTGTGGGTGTACCTTTTCCACACCAGAGAGATCTGAGGCTGGGCACGTGGGCCTCACCAGGTAGGAGTCTTTACCAACAGGGAAGAGACACCAAGTGTCATGAGTGTGGCTCTTGTGTGGCCTTGGAGCCCACAGTACACACTACACCACGCACACACTACACCACTCCCATACTACACTATGCACCACCATCCCATCTTATAGACTTGCTTGGAAGTCTTATGAATGAGACAGGAGGAGACAATAGACTTGTAGTCAGAATCATAAACTAGAAGATTACTGGGGGAAAAAAAATCAGACACAGACTATATCTGCAAACATTTCTTTCCCAATTTCAAGTCCAGAAAAATGTTTTACTTTTTGGATCATCAAACAAACAAATGAGCAATTAAAAGAAAATGTCCCCAAAACAACATATTTCTGCCCATATACACACATCCTTAAGATCACATTAGAAGTTCTATTTTACTACAGTAAACTTAATGTAGTTAAAGAGCACAGAGCAAACACTTAACATTTTGCTGAATCTACATAGGCAAAATTGTATTACAAAATAATATGAACAACCAGGCCAGACTGCAGAAGAGTCTTCTTGGAAGGAACGGAGAGGAGAAAGGAATGATGCAATGAAGATGCATCTCATCAAGGCAAATCACAGATAGGTGTGAAAACTGATTACTGAAACCACTACAATTGCTTAAAAGGTGGATGTTTTAAAGAACCTGTGAAAGAGGGGTGAATTTGATCAATGCACATTACGTGCATGTATGGAAATACCTTTGGACAATTTACATATGCTGAATACAGTTTGTTACTAAGAAATTATTTAAAAATAAATGTTCCAATAAACATGGCTGTGCTGGTGGCTTTACTCTATCCTTCTTTGTGATCGTTGGATAAATGCCCAGGAGTGGATTTCTGGGTCACAAGGAAGCTCTGTCTGTAGTCTTTTGAGGAAACTCCACACTGCTTTCCAGAGTGGTTGAACAAGTTTACACTCCTGCCAACAGTGTAGTAGTGTTCCTTTTTGGCCACATCCTCATCAGAAAGGCCATTCTAACTGGGGGGAGATGGGATCTCAGGGCTGTTCTGATTTGCATTTCCTTTATGGCCAGACATGTTGAATATTTCTTCACATGTCTACTGGCCATTCTTACTCCTTCCTCTGAGAAGTTTCTCTTTAGCTCATTAGTCTTGACTGTAACACTATTCACCAGCAAAGTTATAGAATCAGTTCCAATGCCACTCAATGGATGAATGGATCAAGAAAATGTGGTATACATACATAGTGGAATTTTTCTCGTCCATTAGAAAGAGTGATAGCTTTCCATTTGTAAAGACATGGAAAGACCTGGAAAGAATTATGTTAAATGAAGTAATGCAGGCCCAGACAGACAAAGGATGCATGTTTTTCCATACATATGGAAGCTAGAATTAGCTTGTAAACTCATAAATACGTATGTTGGGTGGTATCCATGTGTATACAAATGTATTAAGTGAAACACAGTAGATTCAAAGGAGAACTCAGTGTAATTCCTTAGAAAGGCAAAGTCAAAGTTCAGCAAAATAAACACCAGGAACTTGAAAGGGGTAGGATGGGGCCAAGGGGAAATGGGTAGAAGAGTGAAGAGGAGAAGAGGGGAGAATGCAGTCCAGAATCCAATGTGCATCCTAAAAAATTAAGAAAAGTGAGGGATAGGGTGGGTTGGGACAGATGGGTGAGAAATTTGAAAGTGGTGATGTTGCCGTGTGCCAGTGGCTCACGCCTGTAATCCTAGCTACTCATGAGGCTGAGATCTGAGGATCGAGGTTCAAAGCCAGCCCAGGCAGGAAAGTCCTGGAGATTCTCATCTCCAATAAACCACAGAATAGCAGAAGTGGCGCTGTGGCTCAAATGGTAAAGTGCTTGCCATGAGCTGAAGAGCTAAGGGACAGTGCCCAGGCCCAGAGTTCAAGCCCCACAACAGACCAAAAAAAAAAAAAAAAAAAAAAGGGAAGAAAGAAAGAGAAAAGAAGAAAAGAAAGTGATGATATTGATCAAGATGCATTATATTCCTAAGATGCTTTGTTAAATGACATCTTCTTTATACAGCGACTTAAAGATAATAAAAATTTAAACAAATGTTTCATGTTTTTGAAGTTCTACAATATTTTTGAGGTACTCCATGTTTTCAGAATATATTTTAAAGGCAGTCAGTCAAGTCCAGGAACAATGATAAAAGTATTACTGCAAAGGAAGAAAAGAGAGGGCTGGATCTCTTCAGTAATATGTACCTACTTCTGAAGGAAAAAGTTTTAGATTCCAAAGAGATATTCTGTAGCATAAGCAGATATTGGAGATGATTATTTAAACATTTATATGGCCAAGAAAATGTTGCAGTATAGATCCACACATCATTCAGGACTCCGTTTATATTTTTAATGGATCATACTTTGTTTAAATTCAGAATATATATGTGGAAGTATAACTTATTAACTAGCATAATTTCTTTCTGGACTGTTCAGTCTCTACAACTATAATACCTTATAGTAATTGACTATACCTTAAATATAATTCTACATATTGTAAATTTATATACTCTCTAAAGCATTTTGTTGTTGGAATCTCAACCCTACTATTTTTGCTCAAATGCGATACTGTTTTTGGGGGGTAAAAGCCTGATTTCTCCTTAAATTCAAAGCATGAACTTTAATGATATCTAAAATAACCTCATTTCTGATCCAAATATTGCAAACATTTTTTTTTGTTGTTGGTTGTGGGAATTGAACTCTGGGCCTGAGTGCTGTCCCTAGCTCAAGGCTAGTGCTCTACCACTTGAGCTACAGCACCACTTCCGTTTTTTTGGTGGCTTATTGGAGATAAAGAGTTTCACGGATTTTCTTGCCCAGGCTGGCTTTGAACTGTGGTCTTCAGATCTCAGCCTCCTGAGTAGCTAGGATTACAGGCATGAGCCACTGGCATCTACTACTGCAAATATTTCAAAAATGTACATCCAAATATGCACTGATGCCTGATCCCGAGATACTGTGGCTGTGTGTCTGTTAGGGTGCTCCTGCTGTTGCATGGGCTGTTCCTCTCTTGTTCAGTCCTGGTGCACACTAGCTGTGCATAGGGCGCAGGTGTAGGGCCTTGGAAGCGCTTGTCCTGCTAATCTTCCAGGAGAAGCAGCCAGGAAAGAGTCCAGGGCTTCACTCACATGGTCCTGCTCCAAGCCCACTGCCTAGCTTACTTTACCAATTAGCTGGTCTCCAGATGGGTTCGCCCTAGGTAGCTGAGTCTGGACTCACACTCCCGATCCTCCTGGCTTTGCCTCCTACTGGCTGGGATTACAGTCAGGCAGCACCACACCCAGCCAGCATATTTTAAAAGGTACAGATCATCATCAATCTTAATTTATGCAAAGAAGGGCACTAATTATTAAGCAGGGCCAGCATTTTCAGTTTCCAATTCTAACCTACTGCACTGATCTCAGTGAAGGTGGCAATGGTGAAGAGGAGAGATTCAGCATGAATAGCTTTGAGAATCAAAGAAGACATCGAGAAAGGAAAAGCAGGAAAATAGGAAAAGGGAAAAGATGGTTACGAGGGTGTCAGCACCACCGTACTCTGTGCTGGTACTGTCTGAGGTAGGGTGGCTGTTGCCATGGAGACAAGCAAACATCGTCATGGAGACAGGAGACAGGATTGTCTTTCACATGCTCATGGACCCAGGGCGACATCTGCCTAATTCAGCTAATTCAGCCAAAGAGCAAAACTGGAGAGGAGGAATACGGTATCCCACTTTATACTAATTCCCAATCCCTACAGAGCTACAGAACTAATGGAGACAACAAGTCATACTAATGAAATTCAAAATTTGCTTTTAGTAGGCTTTTAATTTTAACTTTCTAGGTTGGTGGATGTGACTCCAGCAGATCATCTAGCATCTCAACAACATGAAGTCCCCTGGGAAAAAGGCAAACTCTAATACCTACTAAGTACAATTCGATGATTTAGTTTCCAGATGGTTCTTTTGCTCTACAACCTCTGGGAAAGCCTTTTCCTACTTCAGGTCTGACCCCAGCGCCCATGTGAAAGGCCACCCCACTCACAGAGCAGCCCCCGCCCCGCAGGGCACAGGGGCACCAGAAGCAGCTCGGCAGACTCTCACCATCTAGATCTTGTGTGCACGCAGGTCTGTGTGTCCTTGCAAGGGAATTCAAAAGGTGCATCTTCCCATCCAGATCCCACCACCTGACACACACACGCGCGCACACACACACAGGACACTCCACCACCATGGCCTCTGCGGTGTGCATGTCCCACACACACACATGCACACCTGTGCAGGAAGCCCCCTACCTCTTCCTCCACACTCACTCTCAAAGCTGCCCCCATGACTGTACAGCTGATGAGCAGACATTCCCACCTGAGTTCTGTGTGATCTCCTCGGATTCATAGACCCTGGGTTTGTCCTCGGTAAATATGAAACCCAAGAAATGATGGGTGAGCCTTGAAAGCATAGATTTGTTCCAAAAGGAACTGAAAATGAATAAATACCAACGAAGTTGCAGTATTTTCATGGCTAAGATGTGTTTTAAAGCATTTTATGGATAATACCATTCAGGCATCCTTTAAAAATGTATAATGAGCAAGAAAACAAGTTAACAAATGTAATAAAGTAGGCATATATGGAGATTATTGCTATAACTTAAAAAAGAAAACAAATGGCCAGGACTCATTTTACTTTGATATACAAATGTATAACATAGGAGCAACATTTCCCTAGAGTCACATTAAAAAAAACCCAACAACAATAACAAAAGATAAAAAAATGCCTAAGTTCTATTTTCCTTTTTTTTCTCCTTCCCTTCCTCCTTTCTTTCTGTATTCATTTTTTTTTGACCTGATAATAGGGCTTGAACTCAGGATCTCAAGTTTTACTTCATTGTTTTTTCTCAAGTCTGGTGCTGTACCACTTGAACCACAACTCTACATCTGGCTTTTTGCTGGCTTATTAGAGATAAAAGTCTCTGGGACTTTGTTGCCCAGAATGGCTTTGAATCAGGCTTTTGAAAAGCTAGAGTTTTAAGTGTGAACCACCGGTGCCCGGTACCAGTTATAAAATTGGTATATATACTTCTGTTATGTAAATGCTTTATAGAACAGAAGGAAGTTCCAATGTGGTTGGCTGAGAAAAATAAAAAAATAAAAACCCTTTATTTTCCAGCAACTGGGTTGCAGACACTGTCCCCGCCCCCGAGGGCACGGGCGGTGCCAGGACAGGTGGCACTGGTTGACAGGCAGCACCGCATGAGCTTGTGGGAGCTGTGGTTTGGAAAGCTCTACAGAACACGAGGGAAGTGTTGCTAAAACTTTACCTGGAAAGCCCCAGGCACGGGAGAAAAAACACATACAAGTTTCTTCTGTGAATTGCACTGAAATGTCACTTTTGAAAAGAGTTCTTTGGGATAATAGCCAATATGGGATTCTTCAAAAAAGAAGCATTAAAACGCGCATTGAGATCATGTGTACCTAGTTGCAATAAGAAAAGAGGCATTATAAAATTTTCTGTTCCTTCTGGTAAACGAAATGATGACAGAGGAGCAAAACCCGTGGCAGCTCTAGAGATGTGTCTGAGATACTTACATCAGAAGGTAGGTAGAATGCGAAGGTGGGACAAGACAGAAGAAAAGTTTAAGGCATTTCGATTAATCAAATAAGAGAGAATGCCTATAAAAATATCTTAAAAGCTTTTGGGGAAAACAGCATTATTTAATAACGACTTGATGAACCATCATGTTGTGAGTGCCATTGTATAGAACAGATTAGATAAACCCAAAAGCATTAAGCAACTGGTATACCCCAGTTCATGTTGGAGGAGTGGATAATCAGAGACCTCACAACCTGAGCAGCGAGTTCTCCCATGAAGTTTTAGTCACGTGCCAGGGGTCCTGCTCTGACAAATAACACACTGCATGCAGAGATGAAGTGAGTTTTCAAAGATCTTTCCAAATTAGATAACAAACTTAAAAAAAAACCTATAAAACTAGAAAATGAGGAAGGCTGACCCTGATAAAGATGCATTGTACTCAAACTGACATGCTGAATTGAAATCACCTGTACAACTACTTAATGATAATAAAAAAGTTTAACAAAGAAATGAAATGGACATGAGAAGTAGAAAATAAAATCTGAACTAGAAAATGGCTTTAAAAAAGTAGAATGGGGGGCTGGGAAGGTGGCTCAGTGGTAGAGCGCTTGCCTTGCATGCTCAAGGCCCTGAGTTCGATTCCTCAGCACCACATAAGCAAAAAGAAAAAGCCGGAAGTGGCGCTGTGGCTCAAGTGGTAGAGCACTAGCCTTGAACTGAAGAGCTGAGGGACAGTGCCCAGGCCCAGAGTTCAGGCCCCACAACCGGACCAAAAAAAAAAAAAAAAGTAGAATGGGGCAGACTAGTATCTAGTTGAACTTGGTTGATTTCCTTAAGTGACTTCCCTAAGAACCATCATTTCAAAAGTAGAAGGAAAGGCAAAATTATGGTAGTGAAAGTTCAATTTAGTTTATTTCATCTGTTAAATGGCAGCTCAATCTGAGATACAGTTTTATAAAATCATTTTAGTGAACATTTCATCCTGGTTCTCGCCTAAGCAGGCAGATGGCAGGATGATCACAAGCTGTGTGGATAGGTCTGTGGAGGAATGATCAGGCTTCCTGGGAGGTAAAAGGAAATCTGCTTCAGCTGCAAGAGGAAGGGTTTGTGCTAGACTTGATAAAAAGAACCCATCCGTCCATCCATCTATCTATAATAAACTTGCTTTGGCCTGTAAACTTTAGAAATATGAATAGTCCTTAAACGGGTTTAGATGTATATATAAATTGGTCTTACTTCTGTAGTTGATTGGTAAGAAATCAGACATGTCTTTGAGTCCCAGTTTTTGTTTTGTGTGTGTGTGTGTGTGTGTATGTTTCTAAGATAGAATCAATTTTTGTTTTTGTTTTTGTGTGTGTGTGTGATTCTAAGACAGAATCTTGGTATGTTAAATTTCTAAGCTTGCTGTCTCAGCCTTGGAGCAGCTAAGACCATCTCGGCATGCCAATACACCCATCTAAGAAACCCCTCTTTCACGTACTCTCTGCCATTTCATTATTATAAAATGTAAGTTCCACATTCATTGTCTAATTTGCTCACTGAGAAATCTTCAGAACCTGGAGTAAAACAGGAACATAGCTCTGAATACTGAATGAAATCTGAGTACTCTTAAAGTGTTTTAAGACCACAAATCACAGCTAATCTACTATATTGACTCTAGCTAGCACCTTAAAATGGGATTTTTTAGAGAGGATGGTGGGGCTCTCTTGTATCCCTGAATTATTTGTTCTCTGTGTGAGTGTGTGCATGTGTGCACACACACATGCACATCAGTAACAGGGCTTAAACTCAGGGTCTCACACTCTTGCTCAGCACTTCAAATATGCAAACTACATGCTATCTTGTATATTTTGGGGGACTAGTGCCAACAGGGGGTTTATTTTTTTGGGTCCGGTCGTGGGTCCTGAACTCTGGGCCTGGGCGCTGTCCCTCAGCTCTTCAGCTCAAGGCTAGAGCTCTACCACTTGAGCCACAATGCCACTTCCGGCTTTTTTCTTTTTGCTTATGTGGTGCTGAGGAATCAAACCCAGGGCCTCAGGCATGCAAGGCAAGCGCTCTACCACTGAGCCACCTTCCCAGCCCCAGGGGGTTTATTTTTAAAGCAAGAAATTAAGTGAGAGAAATACATGAACCACAAAACTAAGCAATAGCAGAAAGAAAATTTGATAAGCCTAGGAAGAGAAGCCATTTCATTTTATGTAATTACACCATCAGATCAAAAGCTAGCCCCTCAACTGAAGAACTACAAGAAGATACTACATCAAAGAAACTATTAATTTTGCCAGTGAGTTTAAGAAATAACATAAATTTGATGCTGATGAAAAGGCATTATGGAGAAAATGGAGATGTTGAAATTATATCATTATTCAAATTGAATCTGGATCCAATTTCAGGGAATACCAAATATAAGTGTTCAGTCTGAAAAGCTCAATATTTCATAGACCTAAACCAAGAATAGACCATGGTATTTAGTGTCATACAGAAAAATATCTTACTGGAAATTTTTCTAAGCTCTGGTTTTATTGGTTTACTTGAGAAGAAATGAAATGATACTTCTCAGAATCTCATGACCCTTAGGGTTCAAATGTACAACAACTTTTGAAATTCTTTAAAAGCGGTAATTTTAGCATTCTGTATTGGGCTAAAAGCCAATGCCTAGGCGATCATCTGATATGATTCGAATCCACAGTTGTGTTGTAAGGCGAGCAAAGTAGACGTTTCCTGGTAATCCTGTGTGGGTAACTAATACAATGTCAGGTTCAGCATGACCACGGAGGCCATGCAAAGGTCCTGGGCACTGACATCTGACTCAGTGGGGTGCACTTGTCTGAGAGCAGCCCGAGGAAAAGCCACACAAGAGCACTAAGCACAAGCACAAATTACCCCCAAAAGAATCACCAAAAAAACTTTTTATTTTTATGTTATTTAATAACACAAAGAAGATTCCCCTCAACCTGACTTTAAGAATTGTTAGAAAATATTCTATATAGCTAAATAAATATGGCCGAGTAGGAATGCTTTTTTTAAAATTTTGTATGTTACAAGGCTACCCCTTGCTTCATTGTCCCCCATTCTCCCCTTCCATTGGCATTTTGAGAAATGGATATTACATGGAAAAGGTCATACATTTTTCTAAAACAAAATTTCTGGTATGTGTTTAGACGATGAACAATACAATTTTGTGGTGAGATGAGGCATATGGAAAGGTGGAATGTGAGAGATGGCTGTGAGACAGCCACACCCACGGGAGCCGTGCCCACGGGAGCCGCAGCCCACTGAGGGCTCCCACACCCCGCCCGTGTTCACACACCCTGTCAGCAGTGTCAGGTCTGCAGAATGAGCTCACTAAATCACGCATTATATTCGCCATATGTCTGTATTTAATGTCATCTTCATATATGAGCGTAAAGAAAAAATACTCTGCTTTATAAGTGCGCTGTCTTCCATCTTCGCTTGTAGAACTCTTTCCCAACCCCACATCAAACCCTGTCAGACCATTCTCTTGAATTTGACTCGAGTGTGGACATTCTCCTCACATACACACACAAGCACAGACAGATACTAAATGTCCACAGATGTTTTAGCACCTAAAAATTTTCTTTTTTCAAAAAGCCAATATACATGGGGATATTTTTCAGGTACAAGAAACTCTGGAACTTTTTATTCGAACTACTTTGGAAGAAAATCCCTCTCAGGTGCATTACTCATTTTCCTTCATCGTGATCAGATTATCACTGCTTTTCTTGATGGGTCAGGCCACGACTGTAAACAAACACTACTGTCTCTGAGAAGAGTAATGCTCTTGAAGATGAGTACCGGCATGGGCAGCATTTATTCTAGCAGCAGGAACACTCATGCTTGCATTATTTTGCAGCTTGTTTTACTTTTTTAGTTCAAGTATTTCACTTATTCTACTTTTTTTTTAATACCTTGCACTATCTCTGCTTCCAGCTCATTTTGCCCAAACCAGGAGTTGATTGATAAAATGTTGAAGCGACATTTAAAATAGGCCACAAGTATGCCTCTGAGAGTTGCTAAACTTTGTTATCTTTCTGTGCTTAGTTTTGGCTATTCAAGTCTCCCTCTCTTTTAGGACCTAGAGTCCATAGAAATGAGATTGCTATATGTATAGGTTTTATGAAAAAAGAATTTGTATCCACTTTGAAAGATATGATGGTTTCTGAAAGGTCTTTGAGGAGTCTTAGCCCAGTACATTGAAGAAAATGGCTATAGAAACAAAGAACTGTAGGGTGAAGGAATGGATGGTGGAAGAGGGGTGCTACCAAGATGTATTGTGCTGGGAAATTCACACGTTGAATGGAAAGAATAAAAGAATAAGAACTCATCTTCCTCACCTAGATTCAATTCACCTGTCACATCCTGTTTGCTCACACGTCTGTCACATTATACATTGTGCTAGTGTAATTAGCTCAGTACTGGATAACTGATGTTTGCACACAGGATGTAAGGCAAATTAGGGGCGACTCACACTTCTCAATTTGCTACTATAAAAATACAGTATTCTACATTTGTTCTTGCTTGGAAATACTGTGAATATAGAACTATATTAGGTGAATATAGAAATATATAGAAATATACATTTCACATGTATTGAAATCAGAAGCAGGTAAGAGTAAATGATGACCACTGACACTAGTCAGGTTGACACTAGTGTATATATTTTGAAAACTCCTTAATATTATATATACCAGGATTCAGCTTTCATCACTAAACTGCATGCCATGTTAAATCTCTGGTCCAGTGCTTGGGGAAATTAGTAATAAATAAGATTTCTTGGACTCGTCACTATTAAGATGCGTGGGAGTTTTGCTGACACACATATAATTTTTAATGTAGATAATGAATACAGATAATTAATGTTGAGTGAGCAATCAGAACGCCAAACAAACCCACTGTTCACATACAAAAATGAAGACAATGTGAAGTCCTATCAACTTCATTTTTTTTAGAAGATTAAGCTGCTTTTGGATATGCTTAATCTATAACCAAAAGTTTAGTGATATTGAAGAAAGTAAGGCAAGTCTAGGCAATATAAATCTTATTGCAAAGTAATATATGATTTCAGCATGAAAATCATTGTGACTCCAAAGAAAGTTAATGGTGAATAAATGTTTATGGATGATTAGTTTATGGACAATAGAATTGTACAGCAAATAGTACTAGTATTATGGATAATTTGATATACTGTTATTACAAACAGCCCACTTTATTAGATTCTGAGATTCACTTCAGTTGTTTTGTCGAATTTTCCGAACACATTATGAAGAAGTACAGGTATCAATCTTATCGTATGTTCGATTAGCAATGCTTTTTAAAATTAAAGATTAACTCTACAGCAGGACAGTTGTTCTTGGCTTTCTCACCCACTCGGGCACAGCCCGGTGACCCGTGGCCACTCCCGTCTGTCTGTCCTGATTCTGCTCCATGCCTCATGGCACTTCAGACAACCATCTCCTCCCTGCTTCCTTTCCCTCCTGTCCCTAGCTTTTGATGCAAGGGACATTTGATTTCACTTTTTGGTAATGTTGGGATTTATCCTTTGACCAAAATCCTATACTTACTGTTTTTAGTTAAGTTTGAAAATTTTTCTTTAGGTAGCTCTACAAAGGGGTTTCAATTCAAAATTTGAGTATCACCCCTGCGATTGCTCTCCCGTTGTCCTCACAGGTTTCCCCGTGCCCGTTACCTGGTTCATTTACACAGGTGCACACTGCCCAGGCCGTTTTCCTCTCTGGACCCCTGATCTCCCACCCCGCTTCCCGGTATTCATTGTGTTAAACTAAATTCAACTGTGCTCAAAGGACTCGGCACTGGATTCCTCCCCTGGTCGACCTGTACTTCAGTCAGATCATTTGTGTATCTATGCAAACGACTCTGTACATGTTGTTACACATGTGTATAATTCAGTCTGACTTTCACATAGAAGTCAGGCTCAGAAAGACATGGTATTTGCTTGCTTGCTTTTTATTCTCACTGCTCCCAGAAAGCAAATGCTCACTCTGTTTCAGAAACAGCACAGCTTCTGAAATTCATTTTGGAGGCAAGTCTGGGTCCCCAGGAAGCACTAAAACAGCTCAAACTGGCGGGTGAGCCTGGGTGAGCTCAGTAAAGGTGTGCAGACACACAGCATCTGCACACTGTGGAAGCACATGCTTTCCAGATGGCAGCTGCCCATTTCCATGCCCATACCCCTTCACGTTCAGAGTACTGTGAATAGTTAGCTCTGCCTCATTAAAACCTGAGGCCACACCAGGATTCCCTTGGGGATTAAGGACTGCAGAAGAAATGAAGGTTTTTTTTTTTGTTTTGTTTTAAATACCACCAAACCCATCAACTACAAGAGACACAATGTTCTGTATCAGTGGAACCACGCTAGGGGACTGACCAAGCAGGACTTTCCCTGACCATGCATTAAAGCTCAGACATTCTGAATAACAATGCGAGATAAAATATGCACTTGAAGACATCATTATTTTACAGCTCTTCGGCTTTATGAGAAGACAATGACTGGATGACAAATAAAAGAAAACCTTTCTGATTCATAGTAACATTAAGAGAGGAGTCTTTAAAAACCAAACTTGTATCTGTACAGGTAATGAAGAAGATTTTTCTTCACTCTTGCCAATGTTTATAATTTTTCTACAACGACAAATAGGCCACATGACAAATACAACTATTGTGGCTCCATACATATAGGGCAGCAAGCAAAAGTGTGTGTAGGTTTTGCTTCTCTGTGTAGTTCTGATGGCTAAAGGCATCTAAAGGGAGGGATCAGCGTGCGTGTGTTATATGCGTCGCTGCTGAGCTGCTCCTGAGTCAGAAGGCAGGTAGAAAAAGCCCGGCCTCAAGTGATTTAGGGAGAGTCAGCCCCTGCTTGGGGTGCACGGCACCAAAGGAGCTCCGAGTTCTTATCAACAACGCAGAGGAGACAGTAGAGACTGTGTTATTCCCAGAATCACCATAGAATACAATTTCAAAATTCATTCAAAAGCTCTGTACTGGTGATCACACCTGTAATCCTAGCTAGTCAGGAGACTGACATCTGAGGATCGTAATTCCAAGACTCCTATCTTCAATTTACCACCAAAAAGCTGTAAGCAGAGCTGCGGCTCAAGTGATAGAACACCACTAGCCTTGAATAAGATAGCTCAGGGACAGTGCCCAGAGCCAGAGTTCAAGTTCCAGTATCCATAAAAAGAAAGAAAGGAAGGAAGGGGGGGAAGAGAGAGAGAGAGAGAGAGAGAGAGAGAGAAAGAGAGAGAGAGAGAGAGAGAAAGCGCAAATAGATTTGAATTGGATAGCAAGGAGCATTTGGCAAATGGTGAACAAAGTACACTTTATCCTTTGTGTGAGCACACACACACATGCAGACACGCAAAGAGGACTAAGGCATCATGCACACACACGAAGGTGGACACAAATACATGTGTGCATGTGTATGAAGTATGTGTGTGCAGAGAGTACACGCAGCAGGTTGTCTCAGGCTCAACAGCGAGTACCCACAGTGTATTGTCCACACCACATAAGGATACAGCAGTGGCGTTGCCGCTGAACCCTGGGACACAGATACTTGCAAGCCTTTTTTAGTTTCAGAATGACTTGTAAAAATACCCTACTTCTTACCTACATTTCCAGTCATTAAGTATGAATTCTGGAAATCCATCATCCCCACTCCAACAACGTGTATAAAATCTTCAATCACCTGCATCAACTCGATTGAGCCTGGATAAATCTAGAAAAACAAACAGGAAAGAGTTAGATGGGATAGAAAGTTTATAAAGTGGGAAACAGAACTGGAATGAGAAGAACTCCACAGGATGAGGTCACGCATGAGCTTTGTTTTATCTGAGCAAGGTCAACAGTGGGCAGCAGCTGCATTTTTCAAGTTCATAGTTGACAATGATACTAGGAGTCACCCACAAGAACCTGGGTGGGCACGCAGTGTTCATTAACCCTCTGCGAATCTAAGGACACAGAAAGTGTCTAGCAGATGGTGTGCTTTATTTCTGGTGGACTCCTCCTCCCACTCGCGCATAACATCACAGATCCTGAAATCAGGCCCTTGACACCTTTATTTTAGTATCCATCTGGGGACAGGGCCGGGTGCCAGAGGCTCACACCTGCAAGACTAGCTACTTGGGAGGCTGACATCTGAGGATCATGGTTTGAAGCCAGCCTGGGAAGAAAAGTCTGTGAGCCTCTTATCTCCAACTCACCACCAAAAAGTCAAAAGTGGAGCTGTGGCTCAAGTAGTAGAGCACCAGCCTTGAGTAACCAAGGTGAGCAAGGTGGGAGGGCCTCAGTTCAGGCTGCAGTGCCGTCAGAGCAAAGAAAAATATGGGCGTCACAGGAAGAGGGAAAAAACAATGGTTACTGCTATTACAAAACTATCCACAAATATTAAATGTACTGCACGTTAGGATCTTGAATCAGAAACATTTATTTCTAATAATTATGATCATCAAGAATGAGGAACACATTTAGGTCTGTACTCATAGTTTCAATGTGGACAGTTTACATTGAGCATACAAAAAGCAAATCTACGGCGAGACGCAGCAGAACCTATAGAAGGATGGCTGCAGGTGCCGTCACTGCCACTGCTGCTGAGCGTGGCAGCAGGGGTCTCAGAGCTCACCAGCTATCAGCTGTCTACCTGAATGATTAACCTCCTCCAGCCTCTGTCTGCCTTAGGCAGAGCTCTGCCTGCAGGATCCCAGGGAGACTTCTTCACACCCCACCCTGTACTGCCCCGCCCCACCCCGCCACGCCCCGCCCAAGTGCTGGCGCCACACTATACCAGGCCATGTGGTGGGTGACAGCTACCTGTAGTGTTCACAGCAGAGACCGCTTCAAAGGGCATGTGGATTGCGTCCCGTGTAACCCGTAAAGCTTAAAAAGCTGCCTGTGCTAGGTAACTAGGTAGCAGAGCAAGAATTCTGTACACGTTGGGTTACAGCTGCTGTGGGTTCTAATCACGAGAGAGGATGTGCGTTAGAGAGCCGAGCTGCTCTGTGTTCCTGTCAGGAGGGGCAGAGGGAAGCAAGGCCACAGCTGAGACCAGGAGAGGAAGAGCCGCTGGGCAGAGCCGGCCGCAGGCATGGGCTAGGGTCTCCCAGGGCTTTGTGGCTAAGCTCATGGAAAAATCAGACCCTAGGCATCTGGAGGGGAGGGATGAGTTGGGAGAGAAGGGGAACACTGTAGACTGTCCTCACACACTGACACACCAAATTGCATAACTATGTACTTTGTAAGTAACATTCCCCTCTCCAAGTTTTGACTCTGTCCACTGTGAGCTACTGGACACTTCAACAATGGGTGTTTCCCTTTAAAACTTGGGGTGAAGATAACCCAGAAAGAATTGGGAAATCAATCACATTTGTTTCCTATGCTTTGATCTCTAAACATGAATTCTGGAAGGTCAGTGTCCTCATTTCAAGAATGAGAATATGTTTCTTTTGGCCCTAAAGTTTCCTAATATTAATGTATGTGTCCTCTTTTCTTTGTATGAATAGGTGTAATACACAAATGAATTAAAAATAAGAATCGTGTGTCTCATGTTGTGATCCTACTCTGGAAGCTAAGGATCATAGTTTGGCAGAAAAGTTCACCAGATTCCAACTCCAAAGTACTCAGCAAAGAGTCAGGATGGTGGTGTGACTCATGTGGTAGAGTGCAAGCCAGCAAGGCTCTGAATTCAAACCCTATTACTAGAAAAACAAACAGGCTACAGTGGATTTCTTCAATAGAACAATGAAATACAAAGAATATATGGCTGAGACCTTATTTGGTGTCAAAAACAGAGCTATGGAAAAGCATCTTTCTCAATTCAGGAGGACATGCTCGTATGACAATGTTTTATATAAACATTTTGGTCCTTCATAACAAAGGCAGATGTTCTGAACTGGCTCTCTATATATAAAGATATATAGTTTGATTGCAAAAATAATTTCAACCAGTCAGTTTTCCAAATCCACAGTTAGCTCCATTTTATGTTTCAGACTTTCCTGCCCCAGCTGGTTTTGAAACACCACCCTTAGATCTCAGCCTCCTGAGTAGCCAGGAGGACCGTCATGAGCCACTGATGCCATGTCTATTTATGGTATTCCCCCCTCCCCCCGTCCTGGGCCAGGGCACTGTCCTTCAGCCTCTTTGTGCTCAAGGCTGGTGCTCTACCTCTTGACTCACAGAGCCACTCCTGGCAGTTTACTGGTAATGTGAGTCTCATGGACTTTTCTCCCTGGGCTGGCTTTGAACCACGATCCTCAGATCAAACAGCTCCTGGCTGTTTGTGATAAATTTTAACTATCTTCGCCTTTTGTTGATAAGTTTTTAACCAGTCCACCTGTTGTGAAATCACTTTTAGGAGCAGCTAGAGAATGTATCTTTTAAATAGTCATTTTTTTAAAGAAAAGCAATAAGGATTACTACTTCTAAAAAAATTAGTTTTTCAATGAAAATAGAGCTAACTCCCAATCACTGCTCTGGTGGATTGTGGATTCCAGTCTTAGCACCATTCTCTATTTGCTCAGAAAGCCCTATGTGGCAAACGCAGCCTGGTGTGCAACAGAGAGTCATACATTTCTTCTAAATTCGTCCATAATGCATGGTTTCCAGAAATCCAGAAAGCTGTGCGCAGCCCCCACAGCTGGCTCTTCTCATGGTGAGTGAGTGAGGTGTCGGGATGCAGGCCCAGGCCCCATAAGCAGCTCAAACCAGCAGGAAAGGGCAGACCAGGGACTGAAACTGAGGCATAATTTTATTTCCTTTGCTACGGCCAGAAGGACATAGATTCTACCTGATGATGACAACTTTGTGTGTGTGCATCTGCATGTTTGTATGTGCACACACACACACACATACACACATACACACACCAGTACTAGAGCTTAAACTCAAGGACTAGACATTGTCTCTTAGCTTTTTCACTCAAAGCTGGTGCTCCCCCCGCCCCCTTCAGCCGTGCCTCACTTCCAGGATTTTGCTGGCTAATTGGAGATGAGGGTTTTATGGGCTTGCTGGCCAGACTGAACATCCTTAGACCTCAGCCTCCTGATAGCTAGGGTTACAGGAATGAGGCACTGGTGCCTGGCTTCCACTGTGGGTTTATAAGCACTGCTGAGTACCCTTCCTGTGCTGATCTGTAACCTGCTGTCCTGAAGCTCGGGAGATGGTCTCCCACCCATGCGCCAGCCAGTGCGGCACCGAGGGCACTGCCAGGCCAGCGGAAACAGGGGTGCCACTGGCAAGGACTCCTCTGCTGCGCAAGTGCGCGCACGGAAGGCAGAACTCAATCAATGCTCAGATCACATGCTCCCAAGAAAACTCAGTTTACAGCTCTTGTCGCTAAATAAAGATGCACCTCTGTAGATACGACCCAGATTTTATAGGCTATCAAATCAGACACCTATGATTTTTGTCAGTAAAGACATATACTTTTGTTTTGATGGATGCTTTTGGGGTTTCTAATTTTCCCATTGTCTGTAGACAGGAAAGGAATGGGTTACAAAAGCATATGGTTATTATGCACACATCCGTTAAAGTTAGAAATCGCTTAAACCTGCGCAGCGTTTCCATGTGTATAAACACCATTTGTCTGGCAGAGCATTATAACAGATCATGTGTTTTCTCTGAAAGTATGATTTAATCATCTAAAATGATTTTGGGGTCGGTACTGGGGATTGAACTCAGGCCCTGCCCTCTTTCCTGGCTTTATGCTCAAAGCTGGTGCTCTATCACTTGAGCCATACCTCCATTTTCAGATTTTTTACTGGCTAATTAGAGATAACATTTTCATAGACTGGCTTCCAACCACGAACCTCAGATCTCCCCTTCCTAGACAGCTAGGATTAAAGGTGTGAGCCCTAGCACCCAGCCTCTAGGTGACTTTTCAAATCCTTTCACCTGCTGAGCATAGCAGGTCATTAACGTCTCCATGCATGTCTTACACTGAATTCAACTGTGCTTATTGTAAACTTTCAAAACCCCCACCTTACCTGCTGTGCATCTTCCCATTTTTCCTTGTTTTCTTCATCTAGAAGGTTGCTAACTATTTGAAAGAAGTTCTGTAAATTAAATTAGATAAAGTAGTTTAGTATTGCAGGCAAGAATATACTTTCTGACAACCCCCATTTGGAATGAGTATGTGGTAATGCCATAAGAACATTGTAGTATTCCCTTACAATCTCAACATACTCTAGGTCTCTGCAGTGCCCTTTGCTGTACATCATTCTAGAATTCCTGCACAGCTTTATATCTTCATCCACTCTGGGAGCAATGATAGGAAATCTTTTCTTTACTATCATTTGTCCTATTACAATCTCTATATGCAAAGCAGTAGACAACTGTATAGTAACTCCTCACAAACGTGTTTTATTCTTTCTGTAAGGAGAGTTGCCTGTGTTTGTCCTGTCGCTGGTTTTCCTGTCCACTTAAAGCCATGATTGCTATGACTTTCATGATTGTTCCAAAGACCACTACAGAGAGCCCTGGACTCTGGGCAAAGCTGAGGAGCCAACAGCTCCTTTGGACGGAGGGAGCTCTTCTCTTTCTTGCTACTCTACTTTTAGTTTTGCAGAAGGTATTGAGAATGTTCGATAAAAATGTGCTTTATCAAAGCTGTTTTTAATGATGTTACTGGAGAATGTGCTCTTTCCGGATGATGCTTGGGAAACTAAAAAATATATCACAATGGAAAGAAAGAGAGACATGGAGAAGGAAGGGAGGGAGGGAAGGATAGAGGGAGGAAGGGAAGAAGGGAAGTTTCTGGGGAAAAAAAGCACATTAGCACGTGTGAAATGCTTAATAAACTTATTCTCTCTTTCTTACACACACACACACACACACACACACACACACACACACACAGAGCATGCCTGCGATTTAAACTCAGAGCCTCATGCTTGCTAAGCAGATGTTCTACTACTTTGAGCCACAACTGTTTCTAGCTTCTTGCTGGCTCATTGGAGACAAAAGTCTGAAGGACTTTCTTGCCTGAACTGGCTCTGAACTGCAATCCTCCTATCTCAGCTTCCTGCACTGCTAGGCTCACAGGTGTGAGCAGCCAGTGTCCTGCTGACACCATGGACTGCAGAGATGGAGTCTGCTCAGTGGCGAGTGGCATCTGTCCTTGGTCTCCAGCCTTTCTTCCTGTGTGGAGGTAACTCAGGAGCAAGGCTTCCTGCTCTCCCGCCAGCTCAGGGCAGCTCCCCTGAGGTGGAAATGGTCACTTTCAGTCTCATCTCTCCCTCTCCTTCTCACTTTTCAAAACTGGGTTTTGTTCTAATTCCAAGTAAGTTCACCTGAGTGTTGTTTCACAAAATCAAAGCTGCTTCATTTTCTTGGATCTTGTGATCTGGAAGACTCTGGCATCTATATTTAATTGCCCTATTTTAACAGTCCCCAGCAATCACATGGTAGAAACATGTTTGGAGCTATAACCTCTAAAAGTTTCAGAGTCTTTGGTGCAGCTCTTTTGAAAAACAAAAACAAACAAAAAAGACTACAAGTCTTTCTTTTAAACACATTTTCTACTTGTTTAACTTTGTGGCACTAACAGCCCTCTTTCCACTTGGAATGCCTTGCTTGGAGTGTTTCCATCTTGAGGGCCTTGTCCAGCATTCTGTTACTCTGCCTGTAGGCAGAGGACTGACTTCCAGGTTGGGCTTCCCGGTTGTCCCTGGCCAGTTGGCTTAGCGGGGGATGTGCTGTCATGGGCCGGTACGGCTCTGCCTCTGGGGCTCTGTGGGGATAACTGTGGGGAAACAGAGTCATCCTATCCCTCCTGCACATGAATGCCTGCCCCTGGCAGATCCTAACACAGGCCCAGATTAAAGAACTGAGCTGGGAGGAAGGAGGCCGGGAACAACTCAAAACCCAGTCCTGAGAAGAAGGGGAGACACTCAACCTTCCAGAAACTAGATGAGTACACAAACAACAAGAAAATACAACAGCCAACTGAACTACTAAAGAAGGAGAGGCGGGAGATGAGAGTGATTCCACACAGAGATGGAAGGCAGGGAGAGCTCATGACCCTGAAGCAGCACACGGCTAGGAGCCTGGGCAATGGGAGGAAGGACTTGGAGCACGGTGAGGACCAGCAGAGCTGCGACAGTCAAGGACAGTGAGAAGCGCTCTGCAGTTGGCAAGGGGCAAGCAAGAACTGCGGACTCAGTCGAAAGATCCCATCTGTGTCTAGCAGAATGAGGGAGAAAAAAATAAGAGCTGAAAGTCTGATGAATGCACACAAAACTCCCAGCAGACCAGACCAGAGATGTACTGTTAAAACAGGGGCGGTGCAAAATAAGCAAATAATATTGAAAGCAGCAAAATTAGAGGGAACCCACTTAGAATGGAAAGAGCAATGGAATATCTGCAGATTGCTCAATGGAAGCTCTCAGTGCATGAAGAGTCTGGAAAGATAGAAGTCCAACTCTGAAGGATAATCCATGTCTACTCAGGCCAGTTTACCCTGAGAGGGTCTCACAGAGAAACAAACACATGATCTTACATCTAAAGGACTGGAGCCTGCACCCCAACCTCACTGGGTCTGAAGAGTAACTGACAAGGGAACAGCATGCAAAATCAACACACAAAGCCAGAAGCTTTTCTCTACACCAACAATGCACAAGCAGAGAGGGAAACCAGGAAAGCAATTCCATTTGCAATAGACTCAAAAAAATAAAATATTTAGGGATAAATCTGACCAGGGAAGCAAAAGCTCTCTATAGTGAGAAGTATAAAAACCCGAAGAAGGAAATCAAAGATGATGTCAGGAAATGAAAAGGCCTCCGTGCTGGTGGATAGGTAGAATGATCTCCCAAGACTGGCTGTCCTGCCAGAGGCTCGCTACAACTTCAATGTACCCCATCAAATTCCCAGTGCTATTCTTCACAGAGAAAACAATCCAAAAACAATCCAAAAATTCATATGAAACCACAAGAGACCTGCAATAGCCAAAGCAAAAAACAAAAACTTAACCAAAACAAAAACAAAAACAATTCTGGAGGCATCACAATCTCAGACCTCAAATTTTACTATAGAACTATCATAACAAAAACTGCTTGGGACTGACATATAAACAGGTATGAAGATAAAATGAAATAGACCAGAAGATTGATAAACAAACCCATCTATGTACAGCCCTCTCATATTTGACAAGAGAGCCAAATATATGTTTGGGTTTCTTAAATAGGAAAACTGGTCTTCACATGTAGAAGACCAAACCGGACCCCTGTCTGTGGCCTCACACTGACGTCAGCTCAGACTGGACCAAAGACCTCAGGTCAGATCTGAAACCCTGCAGTTATGGCAGGAAGGAACAGAAGAAGCTAGAACCCACTGTCATGGGCAGGAACCTTCGGAGTAGAGTTCCCAGGGCTCAGCACACAGAAGAGAGAAGAAGTGGAATTATATCAGAATAGAAAGTTCCTTCACATCCAATGACAAAGTTATGAACTGAAAAGGCAGCCTTCAGAATGGAAGTCTTCACCAGCTACAGATCAGATGAGGGCCTCATATCCAGAATATAAAAGGAGCTCAAGAAACTAACCCTCCTGAAATGGATGGACCTGGAACAAATCATGTTAAACGAGGCAAGCCAAGTTCAGAGAAAGAAAGGGGGCGCATTTTCTCCAATAGGCAGAAGTTAGATCTAAAATACACTGAAATGTGGTAAATTACACAGGGTTCTAGAGACTCATACACACAGTGAGGCCAAATGAGGAAAACACAAAGCAATGCCCATGTGCCTCTTTATGTTTATATAAAATATTATATGCATATACTGAAACAAATTCCAAGACATGAAACCAAGAGAGCCTTATTAAACTTTGTGTTTGATAGTTTTGTGTCTTTTGTTTACGTATGGTTTATTTGTGTCTCTGAGGGGGAGGAGAGGCACAAAACTCAAGGGGAAAGGGGTGAGGAACACAGCCGTGGTACTCACTGGACGCTGTGATGAAGGTGAGCTGCACAACTCGTGGGGGAGATGGGATGGAGGGGCTGGGAGAGAGCGAGGGAAGGGGAGAGAATATACAAAGGGAAATGTCCTCATTATCTGACTTCTGTAAGTGCATTCCCTCTGTAATCACCTTTATAGTAGCAATAAAGTAAATTAAAGAGAAACTAACCCTAAAACTTAATAACACATTAGTAATGGGCAAAGTGGCTAAACAGAGACTTCTCAGGAGGAGGGAGGACAAATGAGGAAATGCTTAACTTCCTAGACTATAAAGGAAATGTAAATCTAAACAACATTGAGTTAGACTGGCCATCACTCAGAACACAAAAAACAATAAATGCCGGCAGGGATGTGGGGAAAAGGAGCCTGTTAAACTGTTAGTGGGAATGGAAACAGTGTATCCACTCTGGAAGGCAGTCTGGAGACTCCTCAGAAGACAGACCTGGGACTGACTGTGATCCTGGGATCGAATCAGAGCAGTACACGCCAGGACACCGTAAGACACCTGCACACCCATGCTCACTGCTGCACTATCCACAACAGCCAAGAGCTGCAAACAGCCCAGATGCCCCACAACAGATGAGTGAATCAAGAAAATGTGGTGCATATACACCATGGAATTTTACTTATCCACCAGAAAGAATAATACTATGACATTTGCAACACAATGATGGACCTAGAAAAATTACATAATGTGAAGTCAGGCTCAGAGTGACAAATGGCACATGTTTTCCTCATATGTGGGGAGTTGGATCTAAAATCTGCACAGACATATTTACACATGCAGCATTATACCCATATCCACACATGCACAGTCACCAAGTGGCAGTATGTTTGCGGGGAGAGTCCAATGGGGAAGCCTCACTCCTCTGAACCACAAACCACTCCACAAAATGAAGATCAGGAAGCTGACACATGTTGGGGGCAGGCAGCTACGAGGGGGAGTGGGCATGCATGAAGGGAGGAGAGCAAGCAAATGCAGTCATTATATTCAGTGTACGCTATGTAAAAACTGACCTAAGGAAGCTCCAGAAGTACTACTAAGTGGGTATGGTAGTACATACCTGAAATATAGCCCTCAGGAGGCAGGAAGGTTTGTGAGTTCAGGGCCAGCCTAAGCTATGTAGTATTTCATGCTGGCCAGATCTGTGTAGTAAGACCTTGTCTCAAAAAAGAATCAAAGCAAGGTGCAAGAGGAGGTGGGAGAACCCTCCTACACTGGGGGTGAGGATGTGAACCAGTGCAACCACTATGCAAATCGGTATGGAGCTTCCTCAAAAGACTGGAAATGGATGCCCCAGAAGTCCCTCTCAGCACTATTGATGTGGGTACATATGACTATACATACATATCATGAATATATAAATATAAAGATTCCAACATATGGTATGAACATACCACAGAGCCAGAGGTGAGCAAATCAATGTACCAGAAATGCACAACTAGGTTTATAACCTCATTGTTTACAGTAGCCACATGATGGAATAGCAGAGGTGCCCAGCAACAGAATGGTGTGATGGTGTATACTAGGGTGTGTGTGTGTGTGTGTGTATGTGTGTGTGTGTGTGTGTGTCCACACATGCATGTGCATGACTATAGATGGATGGACACAGAATATGAATCTAACTAAGGAAATTCTTAGTCGAACACAGTATTAGAGAGTAAATAATTTTGAACCACATTTTGAAAGAGGGTGAATATTGCCAAAATAGATTGCTTCCAACTCTGGAAATTAAACAAACTTGCTGGGGCTGTTTTGGGAAGAAGGAAGGAAGGGGGAGAGCAAAAGAGGGGTGAGATGGGGACCTGGTACAGACACAGAAATGCAGTGGTGAAGTCACCATGTATGTGACGAATGTCAGCTGACAACAGAGCACAATCCAAAAATAAGTGTATACCTAGTGCCTTCTCTGTGTCTGGCACTTCTACCAGTTCTGGAGCAGGCAAGTTGAATGAGGTCCTGACATCACTGAACTCACACTCCCAGTCTAGCAAACAGGAAGGGATTTGAAAGTATGATGCCAGGAATGAAATACTGCCTTCCATATGCACAGCTCTGGTATATAGAGAGAAACAGGGAGAGGGAGAACCTTTAGATAGTAAGCAAAAATCTTCATGAGCAGGTAGCTGAGCAAGGGAGCTCACCTCAGGGCTAATGGCAAAGAAGATGTGAGGTACTGGGTTAAAGGGCAGTCAGGGCAGGTTTGAGAAGACAATGCAGAGGACATTGTCTTGGGTGGAGGAACAAGAATCTCCTACAGAATATAAAGACAGTCAGGAGCCAGATAAAGGGGAACTACATTCTACAGAGATTGCAAGATAAGTTTAGTTTAAAAAAAAGAAATTCGAGCATTAGCTGCTGAGAGAAAAATAAAGCCCAGATGGTAAGTGAAAACAGAGACGTCAAAAAGGGTTGTAGTTACTGGGGTCGAGGTGTGGTCATGTGTTTGTGTAAATAAGAGGACTGGCGGATGGATGGCACAGACAGAGAGACCAGACCTGCCGGGCTGGCTCAGGGTGAGGATGCATTTGGTCTGCATGTGGGGAAGAAAGCTGAGCTCGGTTTTGTTCAAATTTTTGATGAAGTGTCTGCGGTGTAAGAGAAGAGGCTTGGGACATAGGCAGAACTACAGCTCTGATGGAAAAAAAAGGAGGGGTAATGAATTGTAGTTGAAAACAAGAGCCTTTTGGCAAAAAGGAGACAGTTACCAAGAATACTCCAATAGGTAAAGTCAAGGTTAAAACACTGAAGATAACCTTGATAAGAAAAGAAGCAAATGAGAGACAAAGAGGAAGAAAGCAAGAGCCCTGTGAGATGGAATTTTCAAAATTCAGAAGGAAGAGGCTCACTGTTGGGGTTAATTCAAAAGCAGAGACCACTCTTTCCTCCAGGAGACCCCCAAAGCCAGGTCTAGATATAGCCCAGCAGCCTCTGCTTTATGAAGAACAAGCTAGCCTGGTGGCCTGCAGCTGAGGACAGACGGCTGAGACCCAGAGCCAGAGCATGCCCCATGGTGATGAACCTTGCCTGGACTGGAGGCCGCCTTCTGTGAAGAAAGGGTCTAGAAGGGAGGCTGCAGTCCAATCACATACACATCTTGAATTTGTTCTATCGCTCTCAAAAATAAACTATGTTTGCAACAGGCAGAGTAACTGACAATGGGCCAGGATGAGGAATCTTGTCCATGATCGGGCTTTTCTGTACACAAAGGGCATGACCCTCCCTAAGAGGCGGCCACTGGCAATTTCAAACTACCAAGGCTACAAAGAGGCGGGTGGCTATCCGGGATAACCGAGCCAGGGCATGGGTCAGGACGCATGGAGGCCATCACTCAGAGAGGAGACTGGGGCCTGGAGAAGCCTGGGGGGGGGCTCAGGTGGGCCTCTCTCTGGAGGGCCCTGGTGTGGGGTCAGTGGCAGGATCTATGCAGGCCACCTACTGGGCTGGAGGAGGGGTGACAGCCCAGAATAGGCACTAGTTTAGGAGAAAATAGCATCTCCGATGACTCCCTTTGTTTTCCTTTTCTCTTCTTTTCATCAATAACCTCACAGAAGCTCTGACTCACTTTGAAACGGCCCTTGTGTGATGCCAGGTGGCAGCACGTGGCCCCGCCGGGCGGGCGGCTGACCTGCGTAGGGTATGCACAGCTGGCACAATGGGTGATCTTTAGATGGGGTGGTGACACCCTGAGTCTGCTCTGGTGTGGTGGGTGTGTGAGGCTATGGGAGAAGAGGCGCCAGGCCCCGTGCTTTGTGGGGTGCTCAGAACTCTTCCAGTCTTCATTCAACACTAAGAGTCATTCTAAGACGATTCTTCTGGAAGCCTGCGGCTCAGCGCAGCAAGGTGAGCACCTAATCTAGATGGGTGCTGATGTCCAGGAACCAAGTAAACATTTGCACCTCCCTCCATCCCAGCCAGGGCTGGGCAGACCTTGGTGGAGCATGGGAGGAGACACACCAGACAGCAGCAGCTCAGCCACCTGTGCCCAACGCCTCAGTGAAGGGAATTATTACAGCTGCACACCGTTCTCTCTTTAGGCACAACGTGTCCTCACCCCTCAAAAAAATCTGTAAGCTGAAGCATGTGTGAGAGAGGGTGCGTGTGTGTACGCATGTGGATACTACATCTTGATCTCAGGGCCTGAGCACTGTCTTTGAGTGTTACTGCTCAAGGCTGACACTCTACCACTAAGAAACAGCTTCATCCTGGCTTTCTGGTGGTTAACTGGAGCTAAGAGGCTCAACCAGACATTTCTACCTGGCTGACTTTGAACCAGGATTCTTGGCTCTGAGTCCTGAGTAGCTAAGATTGCAGGTGTGAGCCACTGACTCACATTCTGCTTCTGTGGGCATAGACCTACCCTTCAGCTGCGGTCTAGGAGGTCAGAGGGGGCAGATAGATGGGGGGGGGAAGGAGACTCATTGGCTCACTGAGACACTTGTGTCCCATTTAATAGGATGATGTTGATTGGGAAGACTGGGAAAGCATCTGCCAGATGTTATTTTTTAATGAAATTAAAAGCAAATCTGTCTACCTACCTATCAACACTAAAAGGTTTTAAAATAGTTTCTTCATTTGATAAGGAAAAGGTTTTTATTTTTCAGGTATTTAAAGTATATGGATTATATGTTTTAATTATTCCCCTTTTCTTAACCAAATTATTGCTCGTAAATCATATAAGAAATTCATCCTAAGAGCCTAAAATAGAAGTGACTGGTGTGAATACAAAGTTCTTTTGTAGTAAGATAAATGATTTGGGGAATTCTTAACTTCAGAGTTATGTTGATTTCTGAAGCTGATTTCTGAAGTTGACAAGCAACGTATTTTAAAATAAAAGTTTTAAAAGTGAAATAAAGAAAAAATACTAAATTTAAATAGGTTTCCCTTGAGTTGACAGAGGGAGAGAAAAATTAATAACTTACATACTTAAAAGTAAAAGTAGACATAGCTCTGTGTCTCCTTTTAAGTTCACTTAAAATATTTAAAAATTTCATATCTTGGATTATGATATAAAAATGCAAGAATAAAATAGCCTCCTGGCATTTAAGAACTGTAAATAAGCATTCCCATAGCAAAGTTTTCTCCAAAAAGCACAACATAAAACCAACAAAAAAGGAGAAAGAAAGGAAAAAGAAAAAGACAAAAGAATCCCTGGTCCTTGAGTTTGGGGCATAAAGATGATCGCCTAGAGAGTAATCTGAGCAGAAGAGAAGGTGTCATTTCCCAGATGTGCTATGACAGTGCTCACCCCCCAAATCAAATCCTGCTACTCTAAGGCCGCTTCAAAGCCTTCAAATCTCCCCAGTCTCCATAGGTCAACATGTCTGACTTCTAATAAAGCAAATGCACACCCATACATTTGTGTGTCTGTGGGGAGATATGTGGATACACGTGGGACTGTAGCTCTACTGTCCTCTGCAACTTAGGCCAATGTTTAATCCAACAGTAGACATTTTAAATATAATATCTGAATATCACTGTATCTAAAAGAAATATAGACCCAGCTAGGTCTTGCCTGTAATCCTTGCTACTCAGGAGGCTGAGTTCTGAGGAATGCAGTTCAAAGCCAGCCCAGGCAGGCAAGTCCGCAAGACTCTTATTGCCAATAAACCACTCAGAAAAAGCTGGAAATGTCAGTGTGGCTCAGGGGGTAGATCACTATCCTTGAGCACAAAGAAGCTCAAAGACAGTGCCCAGGCCTTGAGTTCAAGCCCCAGAACCAGAAAAAAAAAAAAAGAAAAACAAGACTGAAATATATAAGCAGAGTAACTGTAATCCCGGCACTCTAGAGGCAAAGGCTGAGGATATGCAATTGGAAACCAGTCTGGGTTATGTGGAGAGATCCTGAATAACACACAAAACTTATTCATTGTTTCTCAAAATATGTCTCTGATCATTTCTTAATGGACAAAGAAAAAGAACAAAATAGAACAGATGAGAGCAGTTCAGCTGGAACTATTTGGTTACTAGTTTTTTGTTATTGATTACGTCAGCAGAGATTTGTTGGATCTCTTCCACAATCAAGATTCTATGCTCCATCTTATTTGGGGTGGTAGGCTAGTGCTTTGCTCCATCCAGAATGAATCAGGAACATCCCTGCTTTCTCAAAGATTTTCCAATGCGGGCTGATAGGAGAAGAGGGTGTGTGATGCAGGCGAGAACATGTTAGCAGACTCTGAGGCAGAGCTGGCCGTGGCAAGCACGGGACAGCCAGGCCCCACGCCCAGGGCCTGCAGGACGCAGGAGGCCAGGGAGGTGAAGGGATCTCAGCCCAGGGTCTGGGGAGAGGAAGTGTTGCCTAGGCAGGAGCTGCAGGAGAAGGTTGTGAGCACCTGGCATCTTGTCGGAGGCCCTGGTGAAGGGCCCTGAGTCCTCACCTGACGCTTCGTGGTGAGGACTGGCCTCACTGGAGCTGCCCAGGAGTGGCTCAGAGGCCCAGAGCACACACCATGGGAGGGAATGGGGTCAGGTGTGGGAGGTACAGGGAGGCTGGCCTGGCATGGTAGCCCAGGAAGGAAGGGTTGGAGGAGAGCCGCCCGCAGGACCAGCTCTACAGGAAGCACAGGGCTGTGAGGCAAAGCAGGAAATTCAGGAATACTGGTACACAGAGTAGACGGGAGGCACCAGCCAGCCAGAAACATCCAGAACCCTCAGGAACAACAACACAGAGGAGGTGCTGAGTATGGCCATATGCACAGAAAATGATAAAGATGCTTCATGGTTTGTATTAAATGGTAGGAAGCAGAGCAAGCGAATGAAGTTCTCTGGGACCCTGGAGACGAAGAAGGTTGTTTTAGGTGGACTTGCGGCATGGTGGGCGTCACTTGGGAAGAGATCTGAGTTAGGGTCTCAGCAGGCAAAGGGGCAAGAAGGAATCCCCCAAGAGGAGAGCAAGCAGGGACTGATGCAGGGCCGTGGGTCAGCCGAGGGGGCACACGCTGCCCTGGATGGGAAGACGTACAGCTCCAGTATGCAAGGCCGTTTAACAGAGTGAGGGATCCATTCCTGTTCATGAACTCAAACCATCCAGAACCAAGGAACTGGTTCTGCCTATCGTTCACTGGGTCTTTGTGTGTGTGTGCAGCATGGGAGGAGGAGGAGAATGGAGGGAGGGAAGGAGGGAGAGTGAGTGCTGGTCCTGGAGCTTGAACTCAACACCTGGGCACTAATCTGATCTTTTTTGCTCAAGGCTGATGCTTTAATTTGAGCCATAGCTTCACGTCTGGCTTTCTGGTCGTTAACTGAAGATAGGAGTCTCACAGACTTTCCTGCCCTGCCTGAGTTTGGAGAATCGCGATTTGAAGCCAACCTAGGCAGGAAAATCCATAAGACTCATCTCCAATTAACCAGCAAAAATGCCAGGCGTGGTTTAAGTGGTAGGGCACCTGAAGCTAGGGGAGGCTGTCCTGGCCCAGTACTGGCAACAAAAAGTGCTCAAATAATTTTCTGTCCAATATGCCTCCTGATGTATTTTGGCCATTTTAACATCATAGAGTGGATGCTGAGGGTAAGGGCATTGGATGTCACCCCAATGGATGCCTTCCAGGAACACACGTTTTACGTTTCTCTATATGAGTTAGGGCACCCGGGTTATTAATGAATGGCTACATGGTCCAGAAAACCTTCCTCTTCTCTTTTCTTCCATTGTTAATGAAAACAAAAACCTAGAAAAGCCAAAAATCTTCTGCATTTTCTGAATGAAACACAAGCAGAAATTCCTGAGTGAGGAGAAGGCTGAAGGGAACAGAACCTGACCTGGAGTTCTTGCCACATCTTTGCTTCAGTGAACTTTACATGGAGACAGAGGAAGGAAATTGCACAGCAATACAGAAAGCAGCTCAGCATTCTTGCCAAGACTACGTTTTAGGCTACAAAGGAAAAAGTTAACTCTGCGCTAGGTGCCATGGGCTCCTGCTTGTGTCCCTAGACACTCAAAAGCCTAGTTTCAGGCTAGCTAGGAGGCAAAGGCAGGGAGACACCATCTCCAAAGTGACTAGCAAAACACTAGGCTGGAGGCATGGCTCATGTGGTAGAATGCCAACCAAGTGACCAACGTGAGAAAGAGCACGGGGATTCTCAGTTCAAACCCCTGTACCAGCAGGGGGAAAAAAATTGGATATGTAAAGAAACTTGCATTAATACACTTTGTTGACTTTCCAACTGGCTTTGTTTTAATGACAAAGGCAAGACAAAATTGTAATTTTATTATGGAATAAATGATACATTGTTTTCCAGTGTTCTATGACAAGAGAGAAAATGCTGGGAGAGTTCTTTAATTTCTTCTTTTCCTATCCAGAACATTCACTAACTGCCTCTCATTTTCAGGCAATGGCTCTACAAAATTAAGTATGATTTTCCTCCTACTAACAAATCTGCAAACAACTCTTCAACGAGATCTTCTCTGTGAGCTGTAGTGAATGTGATCTCATTGAACCTAATGTGCTTTTAATAGTCTCTTTGGCAAGATGTTGATATTAAGAGGGGGAATGAAATACCCATGCTATCACCTTGAGTTTGCGATTATGCCTTGTATGTAAGGGCTTGAAACGCTTTGATCCCATTCTCGCTCAGTGTTTCCCTGAACTCTAGGGCCAAGCATGCGAGGTGCAGATTGACTCTGGGAGCTCAGCTGAGTCCAGGGCCCCTGCCTGTCCCCCACCCTTCCCCAGGATGCAGCCAGCCCTCTGGCCAGCCAGGGAGCCTCCAGGGCCCACTATGGACCTGTCCTCACTAGCCTCGCCTCCTCGCTAGCTCCCATCATGGCCTGTCCCCTCACCTGCACGCCGTCAGAGCCGGGGACGTAGCTGGCTCTCTTGAACGTGTCTGTGACATTCCTCAGGATCTCCACAGACATCAGGAGGTCGCCTGCATAGAAGTTCTTTCTCTGGGTCAGGTCCAGCAGTGTCTTGGTGACCTGGGACATGCCATCGCCCGCCAGCGTGCGTTGCCCCTTGGCCAGGTGCTCTTTGATCTGTGGGGTGAGAAGAGGAGACCGGCCTCAGGCTCTTCACGACCTCTGCTCCACACATCTTCACCCAGACCTGGAACCGCACTGTCCTCAAGGCTGTGCAGTGCCCCACAGAGCCTGGAGTGCACCAGCACACAACCCATGAAGCAAGCCCTCCATTCTGCACAGCCCTGCTGGACTGGACAGAGCGTGTGGTTCAATGCACTGGGAAAAGGAACTCTAAAAACATTTTTGCACAGAGTTAAGCATAACGGAAGTGTGAGAAGAAATAAAAAAAAATACCAAAACACAAGCCCTGGAACTGGGCGTCGTAACTCACTATAGTCCCAGTGACTCAGTGGTTTTAAGGATCATGGCTGAAGGCTAGCACTGGTCAAAGCCAGGAAGACGTCATGTCAACAAGTACAACAGGCATGTGGCACAGGCTGTGTAAAAGGTCTGGTAGAAGGATAGTTCAGGTAAAACCTGAGAGACTTCGTTCTTCAACGAAGGGCTGAGTATGTGGCTGAAAAGGGAGAATGCTTGCCTAGCAAGTGTGAGCACGTGTGCTCAGACTTCAGTGCCACCAAAATAAACAAAACTTTTAACCATTAGTTTTAATAGCTTTTTATCTGCTTTAAGTAAATATTTTTAATCTTGGTATAAGAAAATGCCTCTCAATTTTAAAAGCTTGCGATGACATGAAAGAAAGGTCACTTTAGTTTCTTTTTTTTTTTTTAGAAAAAAAAAACAACAAATAACCACAGTGCAAAAGAACAAAAACTAAAACCTCTCAGCCAGGTTTTCCATAGTAGAATGAACCAGTCAGGTGCAAATTGTAAGGTAACTAACTGGTGCCCAGAGAAAAGGATGTCACTTTTTGTATTTGTTTGTCTCACAATCAGGCCTGGGGGCAGGGGGGGGGAGAACGTATCACACAAAAATGGACAGGTGAGAAAAGACAGATGACATGGTCATTTCATGAGTTCAAGGTCAGCCTTTGTCTCCACACTGCTAAATTTTTAGTGGAATTTAACAATGAAATGATCAAGAACAACCACACCAGAGACATGCTGAAACATAAAAGCTGAAATGCACAGTTGTGATTCCTAATCATGAAGAAACCTGCCAAAATACTTTAAAGAATGGCAATCAGGCTGTGCACCAGTGGTTACACCTGTAATCCCAGAGACCCAGCAGGCTGAGACCTGGTGGTTACGTCTGTAACCCTAGTGACTCAGCGGGAGATCTGAAGGATCCTAGTTGTATCCACACTGGGCAGAAAAGTCACTCCATCTCCAATTAACCAGCAAAAAGCAAGGCTGGAGGTATGGCTCAAGTGGTAGATCATCTGCTTAGCAAGTTGGAAGTTCTGAAGTCAAACTCCAATATCATTCTCCCACTCAAAAACAAAACAAAACAAAAAAAGCACAAGAATGACAACAAACAAACAAATAGCAATCAATGTATACATACTAGGAATTTTCTACAGGTCACATTCTTTATAAACATGATCTTAACACTCCTCCATGTTAATCTTGAAAGCGCCCTAGAATATTTCAATAAAGGGAAAAATCTTCTGAGATCTAGTTCTCATCCACTGCGTTATGCTAAAGCACATAGCATCTTTAGACAGCTTCCTTCTCCAGGTTCTTCTCCCTGTCTCTCTGCTCCCCTCAGAGGAGATGCTCCCTGATCCCGTTCCACTCCGCTCTGCACCAGCCAGCGATCTCTCTGGCTCTGGCCCAGCTCTGGAGACACATTATCAGCTTCCTGCAGCGACATTAACACGTGCCATCTCACACCAGTCAGGAAGCGCCGGCCCTCACAGCTGACCTCCACTGCTGTCCACTGCCAAGCCCAGGCCAGAGGCAAGGAGCAGGGCTCTACCACCTCACAGCCCGCTCACACCGCACCTCAGTGTCGGGTCAGCGGAGCCAAACTGCTAGGGCATGCTGGTGTGCACAGGTCAGCCGGCATGCTGGTGTGCACAGGTCATCTGGCATGGTGGTGTGCATACCATGAAACCTGGACGAGACCAGTCCGGGCAAAGAAGTCTGAAAGGTTGCATCTCAAAGGAAGAAACTTGGTGTGTGTGCTTCTGCCCAGCCATGGTGGAGAAATAGGAGTATTATGGGCCAGTCCTGTGCTTGGATAGAAAGCTTGCTTCCCATCTCAAAAATAACCCATGCTAAAAGGCTGGAGGCATGGCTCAGGAATAGAGTGCCTGACCGGCAAGTTCAAGGCCCTGAGTTCAAACCCCAGAACATCTAATCTAAAAAAAGCATGTAAATCTCTGGGAAATGTTTTTCCTCCTCAAGATTCCTGTCAGTGTTGTTATATTTTCCTTTAAAAAGAGAACCATATAGACATGTTTTGTTTGCAGAAGGTACTGGGCCCTCAGACCCTTGTACCGGAGGGCAGTCGTTCTTGTCTGGGTCAGCATCAGACCCGAGTCAGGACAAAAGAACCTTGCCAGCTGGTGGATGAGCGGTCCCTGGTCCAGGCCTCACACGCAGGGCCTGAATTCCATGACCTGCTCCTGGGATGGCCCTCCGGCTTTATCTGAGAACATACCGGCACACACACCTCCCCACCCAACATGCTTCATAGCATTCACACAGGGTATAACGATGTTCAAATTTGGATGACACACATTTCTGTCTAGAACATTCTGAGTGGAAAGATATCTTCCAGTTTCTAGATCGTCATTCACAGGACAAGTGAGCTGTGAGACATTCTTTTCTTACCTCAGCTCTGCCTTTCCAAGGCTTCTTGTAGAATGACAAAGCCAAGTCTCTGTGCTAAATTATTCTTTTCTTTTCTGGGTTTTGAAATTCATTATAAATGGGTTTGCTCATCTTGCTTTTCTCTATTTCAATCTGTTCTTTATCTCCCCCGACCTTTCCTTTGTTCATGATCTTGAGGCCTGGACACTGAACCTTAGCTTTTTCACTAAAGACTAGATGAGCCATTTGAGTCACAGCTCCACTGGTGGCTTTGGCTTGTTATTTGGAGATAAGAGTCTCATGGACATTGCTGCCCAAGTTAGCTTCAAACCTTGATCCTCAAATCTCCACTTCCTGAAGTCAGTTATTTCTTCTTAACCCCTGAAGCTTGAGTGAATTGCAGATTTACCAGACAAATCCTAGCCCCAAGCTAGAGTAAAGATTAGTTTGTTAATCCATGACTCAGAGCTTTGAGAAAGCGTCCAGGAACTACTTGTGTGTGAGGAGCCTGCCAGTGTATGTGTGTGTGTGGGGGGGGGGGGCGGTCAGAGGCCTGAAGCCCAGAGCTCCCTGAGTTCATCTGACTTCACAGCCTGTAGCCAGGTCTCCCTGAATTCAGCTGACATCCCACTCTTCCACAATCTTCCCCTGTAGCTCTGGCCTTGCCTCCTCTTGCTTTTCAGCTTGGCTACAAATTCAGTAGTTGAAATAAATGCTTTGCCTGCTCTATTTATGTAGAACTCTATGTAAACTATGAAAGTTAGTTTGGGGTACCCACTGTTTCACTGCTGGTATAAAAATGCTAATATGCACCTGTCAAAATGTCACCATTTGAAGAAATGGAACAGCCCCTATTTGCAGACGACATGACCATATATCTAAAGGACCATCCCCTAGTTACTAGAGCTGATCAACAACTGGCAAAGGAGCAGGATACAAAATTAACCCATAAAAATCAGAAGCCTTTCTATATACCAACAATGCACAAGTGGAGAAGGAAATCAGGAAAACAATTCCATCTGCAATAACCTCAAAAAAATCTAATAAACTAAAGGTACAAAATATATAAACTATATATATGCATCTATCTATCTATCTATCTATCTATCTATCTATCTATCTATATACATACATATATACCATAACACTTTGAAGACAGAAATAAAAGATGATATCAGGAAATGGGAAGGACTACCATGTTCATGGAGAGGTAGAATTAACACTATAAAAATGGCCAAACTGAAAAAATGATGTACACATCAAATGCACTCCTCATCAAAATCCCAATGACATGCTTCACCAAGGTAGAGAAAACAATTCAACAATTCATACAGAGCAACAAAAGACCTCAAATAGCCGAAGAAATTCTCGGCAAAAAAAGTCATTTTGGTATCACAATCCCAGGCCTCAAGCTCTACTAGAGAGCAATAATAACAAAAACAGCTTGACACTAGAACAAAAACAGACCCAAAGACCAATGGAACAGGCTGAAGACCCTGAAATAAAACTATATACTCAGAGTTATCTGATATTTGATAAGAGTCAAAGACATAGAGAGGAAGAAAGACAGCTTCCTCGATAATTGGTGTTGCAACAATTGGGCATCCTTATGCAGAAAACTAAAAGTGGATCCCTGTTTATCACCATGCACTAATAGCAATTCAAGGTGGATCAAAGACCTCAAAGTCAGACCTGCAAGAGGGAGTAGGAGAAACACTAGAACTCACAGATATAGGCAGAAACTTTTTGAAGACTCCCAGGGCATAGCAGAGAGGAGAGAGACTTGACAAATGGAATATGTCAAAATAAAAAGTTTCTGCACAGCTAAGGATATAGTTACTCAAGTAGAAAGACAAGCAACAAACTGGGAGAAGGTATTTACCAGCATCAGACAAAGGCCTAATACCCAAAATATAAAAGGAGTTCAAGAAACTAACCCCTCCCAAACTAATAAACCAATCATTAAATGGGCATGGGAGCTAAGGAGAGTCTTCACAGAAGAAGAGGTAAAAATAACAAAGAAACACATGGGAAAATGCTCACCATCCCTGGCCGTTAAGGAAATGCAAATCAAAACAGCTGTGAAGTTCCATTTCGCCCTGGTTAGATAGGCCAACATTGTGAATTCAAACAAATGTGGCAGGGATGTGGGGAAAAGGAACCCTACTGTACTCCTGGTGGGAATGTAAACTAATACAGCCACTCTGGACAGCAATCTGGAGGATCCTCAGAAACTAAACATAGACCTTCCCTATGACCCAGCCATACCACTCCTGGGCATCTATCCAGATCATCATGACTCAGGATACCATAAAGACACCTGCACACCCATGTTCATTGCTGCCCTATTCACAATAGCCAAGCTATGGAAACAGTCCAAATGGTCCACAGTAAGTGGCTGGATCTAAAAAATGTGGTACCTAGACACCTCCATTACGAAGAATAATATTATGACAGTTGCAGAGAGATGGATGGAACCTAGAACAAATCATGTTAAGGAGGTAAGCCAAACTAAGAGACACAAACAGTGCATGTTATGTCTCAGATGCAGGGACCAAAATACCCTGGGATGTGATAAATGTTACAAGACCCTAGCCATCCACACACAGTGAGACCAAAGGAGGATGCTCTTAGGGGAGGAACACAAAGGCACAATGCCTGTGTGCATCTGATCATACCAAATAATATTTATAGAAATGAACCCCAGGAAATAGGAACAAGAGGTATTTTTCTTTGTTGCTGTTTTTCTTTTTCTTTTTCTTTTTATGTCTTTGGGAGGGTAAGGAGGGCACAGAAATGGAGGGACAAAGGGTGAACAAATGCAGCAGTGGTACTCACTGGACACTATGATGGAAATGAACTATACAACTTGTGAGTGAGGATAGGAGGAAAAACTTGGAGAGGGTAAGGGAAAGGATGACACTGTCCATGTTAGGTCTGCCCGGAGGGTACAGCCCCTCCCCTTTCCTCTTCCTGAAAGACAACAGGTGGTCTTACAGAAAATCACCTGCGTGAAACCAGTCATTACCTGACTGTGAGTCAGCAAAGGACTCAAGGATCTGAGGTCACTTCCCTATCCACTGAGGTCATTTCCTGAACAGCCCTGGTCCTGCTTCCTTTGGACAGTGGGAGGTTCCCAAGACTCTGAGGTCACTTCCCCATCCACTGAGGTCTCTTCCTGAACAGTCCTGGTCACACCTCCTTTGGAAAGGGAGAGGTTCCTCAGACTCTGAGATCACTTCCTCATCCAGTGAGGTCACTTCCTGACCAGCCTTGGCCATACCTTCTTTGGACAGTGGGAGGTTCCCAGGCTCTGAGGTCACTTTCTGAACAACCCTGGGCCTGCCTTCTTTGGATACTGGGAGGTTCCCCAGACTCTGAGGTCACTTCCTCATCCAGTGAGGTCACTTCCTGGACAGCCCTGGCCACATCTCCTTTGGACAGTGAGAGGTACCCAGACCCTGAGGTCACTTCCTCATCTAGTGAGGTCACTTCCTGACTAGCCTTGGCCATGCCTCCTTTGGACAGTGAGAGGTTTCCACGTTCTGAGGTCACTTCCTGAACAGTCCTGGTCCCGCCTCCTTTGGACAAAGGGAGGTTCCCCAGACTCAGAAGTCACTTCCTCATCCAGCGAGGTCACTTCCTGAACAGCCCTGTCCATGCCTTCTTTGGACAATGGGAGGTACCCAGGCCCTGATGTCACTTCCTGAACCGCCCTGGTCACACATGCTTTGGATGGTGGGAGGTTCCCCAGACTCTGAGGTCACTTCCTGAACAGCCCTGGTCATGCCTCCTTTAGACAGTGGGAGATTCCCAGGCTCTGAGGTCACTTCCTTAACCACCCTGGTCATGCCAGCTTTGGATAGCGGGGGTTCCCAGGTTCTGAGGACACTTCCTCATCTGCTGAGGTCACATCCTCCCCCCTTCCCTATATAATCCCTCTCTCCCAGAAGTTCCTCCGTCTTTTTATGGGGGGGGTCCGGTGGGGTCTTGAACTCTGGGCCTGGGCGCTGTCCCTCAGCTCTTCAGCTCAAGGCTAGCGCTCTACCACTTGAGCCACAACACCACCTCTGGCTTTTTTCTTTTTGCTTATGTTGTTCTGAGGAATTGAACCCAGGGCCTCAGGCATACAAGGCAAGTGCTCTACCACTGAGCCACCTTCCCGGCCCAAGTTCCTCCCTCTTTCATATCTTCTTTTCTCTCTGCACACATCCACCTCATGTGGGCTGGCAGTTTGCTCTCCCCCCAAAAAACACGTGCTCTTTATCTGACTTATGAAAATGTAACTCCTCTGTACATCACCTTTATAATAATGATAAAAGGGATGTCATAGATCTTGTCTCTGCTCCTTCACACATCTTGCTCTTTCTGTCTTTGACTCTTTCATTTTGTCTCTGACTCTGTTTCTGTCTCTGTCTCCCTCACTGTCTCTGTCTGTCTGTCTTTCCCTTTTGACACACCGTGGTTTGACCTCATGGCCACTCCCTTGCTAGGCTGGCATTCTATTACTTCAGCTAACTCTCCATTCCCTCTATAGATTTAAATACCATCCACAAATTCTACTGTTACGTTGCTATCTCTGCTTTCTCCTTCAGGAATTCTGTCCAGGTAACTGTAATCAGGGCATAATCGGCACTTTCAAACCTCATGGAGTATTCTTGCTCTATCTTATCTTGTCCCTCCCAAGAGTCACCCCTGGCCTGGTCCTGGTCCTGGGTCACCCTGCTGTCTCTGGCACACTGGGCCCCACACAGAGGGGCTGGTCAGTGCTTGATAATGAGCTCCAACCAAAGAAATAACCACCACCTCTCTTTTCCTTTGGCAGCCATAATACTGAATTGTTGACCTGATAAAAGCTGCAGTTCAAGATCATTCAAACAAAGAACATGTAATAATTGGGAACTTTTACATGACAGACTGTCTTTAAAACACATCAAACTGACATGAATAAGCAAGTGATTTCAGAAATTTTAAACATCTAAAGTTACATAATTTCTACCTCCAGAGACTAGCAACATAAAATGCTACCTTTGCTAAATACCTCACATGTTGTAGTCAGAGACCATGCATGTCACGTGAGGTATGTGGCAGGTGTGGGTTTTTAAGTTATCTTCACTGGCACCAAGACTGGTCAGGGTGCATTCCCTAGTGCCGAGCTCCCAGAGCGTAGGTATACCAAGATTTGAGCCAAGGCAGTCCTGATTGTAGTCTATCTGCTTAACTACTCCAGGGATGAACTCAGGCTGTATATAATACTTCTCTTAAAAATGACCAAAATATGTACAGGTGCAGTGGCTCAAGCCTGTAATCCTAGGTACCCAGGAGGAAGATAGTAGTTCACTGTCAGCCTGGGCATAAAAATTTGTGAGACCCCCCCATCTCACCCCATAGCTGCTGCAGTGCACCTGCCCACTGTCCTCACTGACACAGGAAAGAGTGAGTAGGAGGGTCAGAGGCCAGGCACAAATCAAGATCCTACCTCAAAAAGAATCAATGCAAGAACAGGGTGGGAGTATGGCTCAGGTGGTCAAGCACCTGCCCAGCAAGTGCGAGGCCCTGAGTCAAAACACCGCTAAAATTTGTGAAGATAGTTAAATATTTAGAAATGATTCTCAGCTCCGATGTTTGAAGGAAATGTCCTTTGCACACAAAGAAAGAAGAGAATGGCTTGGAGCAACTTAGTAGATGAGGTGGGTGGGGTCAAGTGCTTGAATTAACACTGTTATGATATGTGAATGTTTCAAAACCATTCACCAAAGCCAGCGCCAGTGGCTTAAACCTGTAATCCTAACTATTCAGGAGGCTGGGATCTGAGGATAGCGGTTGAAAGCCAGGTCGGGAGGGAAACTCCAGTGAGACTCTTATCTCCAATAAACCACTCAGAAAACTGGAAGTGGCACATTGGCTTATGTGGTAGAGGGCTAACCTTGAGCTAAAGAGCTGAGGGACAGCGGCCAAGCCCAGAGTTCAAGCCCCACGACTGAAAGAAACCCAAAACATTTACCAATTCTATAAGATTATTTGATGTTAAGAATATTTGTATTTTCCAATCTTTATACTTGTAAAAAATAACATTCAAACATCAAGAAAATCAAATAACTTTGGAAGCAGAGTTCATAGCTTTCTGCACATGTAAGTGACAATTCTGGATTCTTGGCACAAGAAAATCAACATTAATAAAATCCTTATATATCCTAATATATCCAACATAAGTTAAAACCATAGGCACTAGTTTACCAAATCCACATTTCTTCTTGAGTCTAACCACAGTAAGTCTTTAGATTTTCCCAGACATACCTTTTTAATGTAGTAGTTTTATTCAATTGGGGAGAAAACCCTTCAGGATTCATGTAGAACTTGGTTTGTGCTCTGGCTTTTTGCTAGTTAATTGAAGAGTCTCGTGGACATGCTGCCCTGACTGGCTCCAAGTTTTGATTCTCAGATCTCAGCCTCCTGAGTTGCTAAGATTAGAAGTGCGAGCCACAGGCTCTGTGTCAAAAATAGTTTTAGAGTTTGACACATGAAGAAATGCTCAACCTCTCTAGCCATAAAAGAAATGCAAATCAAAACAACCTTGAGATTCCCTCACCCCAGTTAGAATGGCTATAATCAAGAAACTCTAATAACAACAGATGCTGGAGGGGATGTGGCCAAAAGGGAACCCTACTGCATAGTTGGTAGGAGTGTAAACTTGTTCTTCAACCACTCTGGAAAGCAGTATGGAGGTTCCTCAAAAGATTCCACATAGAGCTCCCCAATGACCCAGCAATCCCACTTCTGGGCATTTTACCCAAACGATCACAGACAAGGCCATACTAAAGCTAATAGCACAACTATGTCTATCGCAGCATTATTTACCATAACTAAGTTATGGAAACAACCCAGATGCCCCTTAGTAGATGAATGGATCAAGAAAATGCGAGATACACACACACACACACACACACACACACACACACACACACACGTGAATTCTATGCCTCTATCAGGAAGAATGACACCGCCCCATTTGTTAGGAAATGGAAAGACTTGGAAAATATTATATTAAGTAAAGTAAGCCAGACCCAAAGAAACATAGGTCCCATCGTTTTCCTTATCTGCAATAACTAGTTTATGTCTAGGACAAGCAGCAAATGTCAAAAGCTATGTACATATGAACATATAAGATGATGCTAAGCAAAATGAAGCCCAAGATAGGAACACAAGAGATTTTATCTTCGTTGCTGTTGTTTTTGATGTACTTATAATGTGCTATGTGTTTTTTTTTGTTTCTTTTGTATGTTTTTCCCCCATGGTATAACCCGTTTTCACTGTATTTGATTCTGGTGCCCTGCATCTTGTATATGCATATTTTCTAATTTGGGGAGGGGAAAGGAAATAACAAAATGCTGAAATAAGGATATAGGTTGACCCATTGTAACAATGAGATGTACAAGACACTATGTTGGAAACAAACTTTACAACTTTGGAGCAGCGGGGAATAGAAGGGAAGGGGGAGAGAGGAGTTGAGGAATTGGGGAGGGAAGGGATGGTAGGAGAAAACAAACGATGAGGTAACAATGCTCCATAGGAACTGTACTTATAACCTTACTCATGTAACTGTAACCCCTCTGTACAGTATCTTTACAATAGAAATATATAGTTAATAATAAAAATAGTTTTATAGTTTATAGGTTTCCATTTGACGTGACAAGCCTCAATGATGATTCTGACCAGATTTCAACCCTCTCTGACCATTTTTTTCTACAAAGTCCAATTCCTAAGTTTCTGTATAACTCATGTTCAATGTGAAAGGGGACAGAGAAATGCTCACAGTGCTGAGGGGCATCAATGAACAGATAATAATATATGCAGCTTCTGGTCAGAAAGCCATGCATTTTTGAACTCTGTCAGCAGGTAATAGCAAGTCATTCACTTAATGATGGTATTCTACTATTAACACCTACCCTGTGTTTCAAGGGAAAGCACAGATAATGCCGGTATGGAAAAATAAAGATACAATTTTGGTTCTAGAATATGTGTACTTCAGGGTTAGAGGTGTGGAGTACCTGACTAGAATATGTACACTTCTTTTTTTTTTTTTGCCAGTCCTGGGCACTCTCTCTGAGCTTTATTTGCTCAAGGCTAACACTCTACCACTTGAGCCACAGTGCCACTTCTGTGTATGTGGTACTGAGGAATTGAACACAAGGCTTCATGCATGCTAGGCAAGCACTCTACCACTAGGCCACATTCTCAGCCCCTTAGAATATGTACACTTCTTAAGTGCTTGTATTTTTAAGATAGAGAGCTTATATTTACACAAATAATAAAAAGCAATGTATGAGGGAGGAAAAGAGGAAGGAGGGAGGGAAAGAAATAAGGAGGAAGGGGGAAAAAGCCAGGTAATTGAGAGCAAGACTGGCCTAGGAGGAGACTGACTTTGGGGGCCTACGGCTGAACAAGTATCTTGGACGCTTATGAGGTTCTAAAAGTGCTGTTGAGTATTCTCCCTGTGTGGGAAGCTGAGGAGTTTAGGAAGTGAAACATTTAGGGTAAGAATGTCTCGCTTGATGGGTCAGCAGATCACTGTCGGGGCCTGTGGAGCATGAGACTGAGATTTCCAGTTTCTGGAGGCTCACTGAATGGACAGCAGGTGCTCACACAGAGCTAAGAGCTCGCAGAGAAAATGAGGCCGTCTGCTGTGAGGCCCATGTAAAAGGCATCCCATCCTCCTCCTTGTGTGGAATGTAGGGACATGGCCTCCTCCTTCTTCACTTCCTGGCCACCATGAAATGGCTCCCATCATGACATGATTAGACCCATGCCACAGGCAATTGTCTGTATCAGTTATGATTTAAACTTGGAGCCAAAGTAAACCTTTCTTCTTTTCCTGTGGATTATCTCAGGGATTCCGCACAGTAACTACAGGCTGCCTACACCCAGGCCCAAGCGCTCAGTCCCTGACTGGACTGAAATGCTTGTCCTCTGGCACGGTTGAGGAACTGCAGACAGGGCCACTGTCTGCTGAATGACAGTGCAGTCCCAAGGTCTGCATCTGCCTTAGTGTGACACACCACTAAAGACCGTCAAGTGTGCAAGGCCTGAAGACACGTCTGACCATGAGAAGGAACGTAAGAGACAAAGGCTTGGAAGGGAAACACTGGGAGAAAATGAGGAAAGTGATTACCTGACTCATATACCTATAACCCGTCTGTACCTCACTTTACAGTAAAAACACATACAAGCACACCTGCCAATTAGACACTGTCCTGCCCACTCTGGTGCTCCTTGTGGCTCTGGGCTGGCCTGTGCTGCCCAGTGATTCGGCGCTCCAGGGTGTGAAGCTTCCCTGGTGGCCCTGGGGGGGGGATGACAGCGGTCTCTGATAGTGACATGACTCCCACTTGGAAACTTCCAAACAAAATGTAACCCTGCTCCAAACACCCAGACATCAGACTCGGGAAGGCTCAGTGCTGAGAGGGAAAGAGCAGCTGTTTTTGCAAGCTTAAGCCCGGTCATCTTTTGTGAGTAATTAAGTTTCTCAGGGTCAGTGAACCAAATTTGACACCTGCATGACAGCTTCATCAAATCTCGCCCCCTGAAAAGCTCCAAGTTTTCATTTAAAAATGCATTCTTTGGGGAAACAAGGCATGCAGTATTTAACACAGAGTAGATTTGATCAGAATACAGAGTTCTACCCTTACTGATAAAATTGAACACCAGGTTTTGCTTAGCCCTTCCCTAGATTAGAAAGGAAATTTATTTGTTCATTTAAATAGGACTCATAAACCCGACACTAGACCTGGCCTTCATAACCTGGCTCTTTCTGTTCTCTTGCTTTCTGACCACTGGGCTTTTTTTTCCCCTCAGAGATCTCACTAATTTCATTGTCCACCAGAAGGTTAAAATTTCATGCAGCAAACTTGGCAAAAAAAAAACGTGCAGAGTGAATAAGGCCGAGGGCAGTACCTACCGAATGCTGCAGGAGCCGGTAGTCGTTGGAGATGCAGCGTGCGAAGCTTGGCTGCTCCCAGAAGGCCACTCCCTGGAGACTGAGGGAGCAGCGGCGGCTGGTGGTGCCTGCGGGTCGGAGAGGACAGAGAGGGTCAGAGAGGGTCAGAGAGGATGCTGGTGGTGAGAGGACAGAGGGGGTGGGAGAGGACGGAGGGGGTCAGAGAGGACACAGAGCAGCTCCAGGTCACTGAAAGGCAGGTGGAAAGGGGCTTACACAGCTTTCCCTTTAAGAAAAGCACTGGAAACTGCTGTTTCAACTACGTTTATAAGGTGCCTGAATCACATTGAGAAATCATGGCATCGGTGATATTTTCTGATTCTCTTCCTAGGCTCGACTTACGAGGCTGTTTATGACAAGCTTCATCCGCTGCTTAGGGGACAGATGTGTGCATGGCTCTGGTCAGAGGGAGCATGGGGAAGCCAGGCTCTCCATGGGCTTGGTTCCACTGTACCTGTTGCGTTCAGCGGACACTGATTGAATGCCAGGTCTCCTGCTGGGGTCCGCCTCCACACCATGGAGATTAGATAGTCCTCTGGGCAGATTTCGTAAGGTGCTGCAATTTAGAACACACACCGAATGTCAGCAGGATTTATTTTCCTAAATCAACACTCCACAAATGCACCTCAAACTGTAGAGTTCTTGTGTGTGTGCACATGGTATATGTGTGTGTGTGTGTCCTTGCATTGGGGCTTCAGCGCAGGGCTTTCTGCTTTCACATGGCTTTTTCACTCAAGGCTGGAGTTCTACTACTTGAGCCATAGCTCCATGTTCACGATGGTTAGTTGAAAATGAGTCTCAGAGACTTTTCAGCCCAGGCTGGCTTTAAGCTGTCATCCTGAGATCTGCCTGGCTCTTCTATCTTTTTTGAAGTATATTATTTACTGAAATGTTAGGGACATTCTCAGAAGCAAGAGTCCACAGGTTGCACATTGCTGTCTGCAAATGGTCTCAGTGGCTTGTTTTTATAAAGGTAATTTGGGATGGGCTGAAGGGGAGAACGAGGGCAGAGGTGGTGACAATCAAGATACGCCGTCCTAGTGGACTGACGTGCTGAGTCGGCATTTACCCCTTTGTGCAGTTAACAATAATTTATTTATTTATTTTTTGGGTCCGGTTGTGGGGCCTGAACTCTGGGCCTGGGCGCTGTCCCTCAGCTCTTCAGCTCAAGGCTAGCACTCTACCACTTGAGCCACAGTGCCACTTCCGGCTTTTTTTTTCTTTTTGCTTATGTGGTGCTGAGGAATCGAACCCAGGGCCTCGAGCATGCAAGGCAAGCGCTCTACCACTGAGCCACCTTCCCAGCCCCAGTTAACAATAATTTAAAAAAATGAAATACATACAGTCATTTGGAATTGCCTATAAACACAAGCACACCAAAGAAGTCCTGCCAATATTCTTGATATTTAAGAATTTTAAACAATAAAGGATTGTACCTGTATATACTCATATCTGTGCCTCTGTGTACATGCACACATACGTGCATACATACAAAGTCTTTTTATTATCTGTAACAACCATTCTTGGGTTGTATGTGTGTGCCAGTCCCGGTTCTTGAATTCTGGGCCAGGGCACTGTCCCTGAGCTTTTTTACTCAAGGTTAACACTCTACTACTTGTACAGCTCCTTGAGTGGAGCCATGGCTCCACTTCTAGCTTATTTTTTATTTTTGGTGCTTAATTGGAGATAAGAGTTTCATGGACTTTCCTGCCCAGGCTGGCTTTGATCTCAGCTTCCTGAGCAGCTAGGATTATAGGTGCATGCTAACAATTATTCTTTTTTTTTAATTTAATTTAATTTTATTTGTGAACATATTGTACAGAGGAGTTACAATTACATGGGCAGGATAATGCGTACATTTCTTACCAAGCATTGCAGCCTCCTCCTTTGTTTACCCTTCACATCCCTTCCCAGCCTCCCCCTTCCCCCCCAATCCCAATCTTTCTCCTTCCCCCCCCCCCCGCACCGACGTTGTAAAGCTCGTTTTGGACATGACAACTTTAACAATTATTCTTAATAGTGTATCTGACACACAAAAGTTTCTCAGAATAAACAAATGAGCAAATGAATATTTGTATGGTTACGTAAGTGCCTAGATAGAGGAGGACCTAAAAGGTAATGAGCAATGATGACAGAATTACATCAGAAATGACATGTAGCCCAGCAGGGAAGGCCCTGGCTTGGATGCCTGAACTTCAAATGATGATGATGATGATGATGATGATAATGATGAGGATGATGATGTCTGAATAGATAGATGTGTGAGGCTTGCTCAGAGAAATGCTTTCCTTTTCAAATAATATTCTATTTAAATATGTGATGATCTACTGGCACCAATTCCTCTTCAGATTTTGCCAACTTAGACAACTGAGATACAGTTACCCATATGTGAAGAATGTAACTGGCCACATTCAGTCCTGACACTGCACACTGTTGTAATTGCCTCAACAATGAGTGTTTGAGCCCGGGGCTTTGAGGACAGGGCATTTCAGAGCCATGGGTGTCATCTTGCGGATCCCAGCTCATCTCTCTCTGACAGGATACTGAGACCTGCAGGCAAAGGTTCTTGCTGGTGGCGAGCAGCCGGGTCTGTGCAGGCCTGGGTCATGGAAGTGACTTCCCGCATCTCTCTTGTCATCTTAAGTTGTCCAGGACAATCTCCTCTGTCCGAGTGCACGTCTGTACGTATTTCTTCCAGGTTCTCATGAGCACACTCTTGGCTCTGTCCCAACTCTTGGAGGCTGGGCTTAGGGATGGTCCCACAGTGGGCTGGGCCTTCGCCAGTCTCATTTGCACATGGTGTCCTTTTCTCCCTACTGTGCTCAGCCTCCATCTTCACTCATGGGCTTCTCCTGAGAGCTCTTCACACTGAACTCTTCCCTTCTTGAAAGGTAAGTCTTAGGAAGCCATTCTGTCCTAAGTGTCTGCTGGTCCTGAGGGCTTTTACTGTCTAGGGTCCTGTACGACATCACCATACTTTAACTCATCCTTGTGTTAGACACTCTGCCCTCGGACAGCTGAAACATCTGTGGTCACATCGGTGTCATCCTGCTAGTGCTGCCCAGCTGCTAGGCAACTGCAGTCCAGCTAAGTGCTCCCAGCTAAGACTTAGAGATGGTTCTTTCCCACAACATAGGAAAGAAGGGGCAGGGAGGAGAGTAAACATTTACTATTTCAGATGTCAAAAACCTTTATTATATGTTAAACCCAGAGGAGAACACAGTGCAGATGAGGGACACCTGGCCAGGTCACTGTGTCCACCCCCATTCTGGGGCTATGCCCTGCTCCCCAGCCCCTCAGAGGAGCCTGGCTGGTCACCACACAGGACAAGACTGCTGTGAGGACAAGAAACCCTCCAGGGGTCAGGACAGGTTTTGTCACTAGACTGGAATGGTGGATACCTCGTGAGTCAAAGCACAAAGCAACAAAACAGAACTCATGACACAGTATGCACAACGTGGGCAATGTCAGGGAAGTCTCTCTGGATGCCCTAGATCTCAGTAGAGACTGAAGTAAAGTCTATGGTAGCTACCTCAAGCAAAGCATGGGAACCTCATGCTCCCCCTCATGCGATCTGGGCAGCTGGCACTGGCCACCGCCTGTCCCAGCCTGGGGAAGCCACGTGGCCGGCTCTGTTGCTGTCACTGGCTTCTCCCCAGGTGACCACAGAGGCTCAGGGAGTGGTGCTAAAGAGCCCAAGTGACAGGTTCAGGAAGAAAAGGCAAGGCAACCAGACAGGTCAGGGAGGGGGATAGGCCCTGGAGAAGCAGAAGATGCTCACCATGCCAGGAAATACAAGCCGTGGAGACAGGCAAACGTCAGCCCTGCTGGAGGAGCAGGGCTGCAGTGAGCTGAGTCTGGATGCAGGTGTTCACTTGTCATACTGTAGCTGCACCTCCTCCCCTGCCTGTCTCCAGATGCACACTAGAGACACTATAGCTGCTTCTCCTTCCCTGCCTGTCTCCAGCTACACACTAGAGACACTATAGCTGCTTCTCCTTCCCTGCCTGTCTCCAGATGCACACTAGAGACGCTGTAACTGCATCTCTTTCCCTGCCTCTGTCTCCAGATGCACACTAGAGATACTGTAGCTGCACCTCCTTCCCTGGCTGCCTGTCTCCAGATACATATTAGAGAACTGTAGCTGCACCTCCTTTCCTGCCTGTCTGCAGTTATACATAGAGACACTGTAGCTGCACCTCCTTCCCTGCCTCTGTCTCCAGATGCACACTAGAGACACTGTAGCTGCACCTCCTTCCCTGCCTGTCTCCAGATGCACACTAGAGACGCTGTAACTGCATCTCTTTCCCTGCCTCTGTCTCCAGATGCACACTAGAGACACTGTAGCTGCACCTCCTTCCCTGACTGCCTGTCTCCAAATACATATTAGGGAACTGTAGCTGCACCTCCTTTCCTGCCTGTCTGCAGTTATACATAGAGACACTGTAGCTGCAACTCCTTCCCTGCCTCTGTCTCCAGATACACACTAGAGACACTGTAGCTGAACCTCCTCCCCTGCCTCTGTCTCCAAGTACACACTAGAGATACTAGCTACACCTCCTCCTCTGTTTGTTTCCAGATATACACTAGAAACACATATGGGTTTCTTTCAGATGCCTTTCTTGGGTCTTGGAATAGCAAAGCTGAATGCTGGGTGGCATTTGGCATTTACATACACATGGCTACTCCATGCATGGAGATCTTCATGTGACCCTGCCTGTACTCCACTCTCACTGACCCGTGCCTCACCCATCCTCTCCTCCTGTCTCAGGTCTGATGGTAACATCTACAGCCCATCCCCACACTTGAAGCGATCTGCTCCACCTGCCGCTCATCTCTCAATCTTCCAAGAGTTTCTGACCCAGGCTTCATCCTGGCCTGCTTGAAACATGTATGGCTTCCTTCATGCTCCTGCCTAGCCTGTGGTGGAGAAAATCAACTCCAACTCTTTTCTCAGGATCTTTCAGTCAAAGGGAGAAAACAGATGCAAAACAAGAAGTGACCAGGTATAAAAGTGAGGCCCCCTCCCCCTGGACAACATCTTGACCTACCAAATGACCAGACACAGAAGAGGTATTGGTTCAGAACTTTCTGCCTGTCCCTCCCCAGCCCAGTACAGGCTCCCAAAACTGTCCATCCATGACCCTGTGGGGAGGATGGGAATCTCCAGCCAGTCGGAATGCTGTAGGACCCAAACAATAAAGTGTTACCTTCCAAAATACCTCAGTATAACAGGAGAAACCAATCAGATCACCTCATTATAATAGGAGCAACCAATCAAAGCACAGCCTGAGTATACGAACCCATAGACTCCAAAGCACTTGAGAACACTCACATAGACACATGAACGCACAGATACACACATGGACATATATACAGATATACATGTATACAAATGGACACACAGGCACACACAAATACAGGGACACACATGGATACACACTGACACAGATACACTCAGGGAAACACACACAGACACACAGAGTGGCACTGACTTTCAAGCAAGATCCTTTGCTTCTGAATAAAGAACTTCTCTTCCTTCTTCGGTTCCTGAGACAAAGCGAGGCTCCCAGGAAGCTATAGTGGGCTGCAAAGCCATAGAGAAGTCTCCCGTACTCGTCCAGAAAACTCCACGTTTTTAAAACTGTCTTCTGTCCCCTCAGTGAGGTTTGAAATGCCTGTGCAAAGCCTGGTGCTGTAGGCTCTGCTGCGTCCTGCCTCCGTCTTGCAAGAAACCCGAGAGTATGACTGTCACACAGAGTGTCTGGTTTCCTTGCACGTGCGTTCCAGGCGTACCTGCCCCTGGGGACCTGTGCATAGTCCCAGGCCTGGCCTGGCCATGCCCACCAGCAGGGGGCGCCAGGGGCACTGGAGGAATGACTGGCCGCACAGGGGCTGGGCACTCTCACCCCGCCTGCCAGGCAGGCTTAGGGCCTGCTTGCTTCTCAAGGCATATTACTTAGGTGGAAAAAAAAAAAAAGTCTTCCTCTCCTGTAAGCATGATGTTTTCTGCTTAGGATGGGCTGTGCCTCGGGTTTCATCAGCACCACACTCAGCTCGATCCTCTTCACCCCTGCCCCACTGCCTTCCTGCTCTGCCCGGGTGCCTGCTGCCTCGTGCTTATCCACTGTTCCATTCTCTAAGACCCCTCCTCCATTCTCTAAAACCCTGCCCATCACCAACATGTCTTTATGTGTTTGCTCTGTCTAGAAAATCAGCTCTCTTCCTTACACACTATCATGCAGAATGTCTATTTCAGATTTCTTATAATGGAATACTCCACAAGTGAGGGCCCATTTTTCAATTTTGGGCATTCTTAAGAGGGAGATCAGGGAGAACGAAGATGATTCTAAGAGCAAGGATCTTTGTGTGTGTGTGTGTGTCTGTGCATGCGTGAATGTTTATATACATGTATCTCTCCACAAGTGTATGTGTGTGCACATGTGTGAACCTGAGTATACATGTGTGTGTATGTATGTGTGATGGGCTCACAGTAGTCAGCCCGTCTCAAGCAGAGTTTCACCACTGTAGCTACACACAAAATTAGGTCAAAAGCATCTTCCAGGTATCAGCTGTTGACTATCAACATGCGGTGGAAGGGTACAGCAGACGTGGTCAGATCGTGGCTGTGACCGTGTGGCCTCTGGGAGGCCTACCACATCGCAGTGCTGGTGAGGGCGGAGCTCCGCCGAGTACTTTGCCAATCAGGCCTGCATGTGCAAAGTGATGCCAACCTCTCTGCAGTCACACAAAGCAACGCCAAACCAAGCCAAACCAATGTTTCTAAACCAAGGAGATCATCTATGAAGCCTTAGAGTCACTGTTGTTCTTGGAGACAGACTGCCAGCACACAAGTGATAAAGTACAAAGATGGCAAGCGAGTCAGATAGAAATCGCCACCCGGCCTGGGGCCTCCTGCTTTTTAGTAGTAATGACAAACCAAACTTTTCATCCAAGATGATTTGACATTCTTTGAAAATGATGCCTATAAAATTAATAAAGTTAACATGTCTCTTTATGCTTATATCAAAAAGTAAAATGGTCTAGTCATTGAAATAGTAATTTAGAATTTTCTTCTATTTCAGGTTATGGAGTCCTCAGTATTGGGAATCTCTCTGGATTCTTCTTAGAGAGACTTCTGGAATTCATTCATTTAATAAATACTAATCATGGACCTATGAAGTCCTGGTCTCGGTTAAAAATTACACACAAAAGGGCTGGAGAAGGTATGGTAGGCCCTGGGCAAGGGGTACACCGGCCGCTCTGGGGTTATTGTGGGAAAAGTGGCCAGCGAAGGATTTTAAAAGGGTGTCTACAGGAGTGAGGAAGGGGCGAGGGAGCCACAGAGCCGCTTTCTGAAGGTCACGGGACAAAGGGAACAGGACACGTTCAAGGAACTGGAGAGTGTGGCACTGGATGGTGAGGAGGAAAGTGAGAGTCTTGAATGTATTCTGAGGGCACAGGAGACAATGCCCTGCCTCCACTTTGGAGGAGGGAGGGGAGGAAAATGAGGGGGGAGGGAGAGGCCCGGGCCGAGGCTAGGGAGTGACAGAGCCTGATCCGTGAAGAGGCAGAGCGGGCTCACTCCCATGGCCCAGTGGAGGCCTGAGGCCTGGATGATGGACAGAATGTACAGAACTTCCATCCTGGGCACCACCAGCACCACCACCACCACTGCAGGGAGGTGAGTGTGTGACAGTCTCACCTTTGACACATGCCACACCTGGGGCCACATCAACACATAGCTGGCACATGGAGCCAAAGCTCAGGTGAGATACGACAATGAAAGAGGAAAGAGAGACAGAGACAGACAGACAGACAGACAGACACAGACCTGTGTTAAAAATTTTCCCATTTGGGGGCTGGGAAGGTGGCCCAGTGGTAGAGTGCTTGCCTTGCATGCATGAGGCTCTGGGTTCGATTCCTCAGCACCACATAAGCAAAAAAAAAAGCTGGAAGTGGCGCTGTGGCTCAAGTGGTAGAGCACTAGCCTTGAGCTGAAGAGCTGAGGGACAGCACCCAGGCCCAGAGTTCAGGCCCCACAACCGGACCCAAAAAAAAAAATTTCCCATTTAACGTTGCCTACGTGTATTTTGTAAATTAGAAAATTTGCATTTAGGCTCAGGCCACTCTCTGTGTGCCAACAAAACCAATTATTGTCCTGCAATAGGCAAGACTCTTGTATTTTTATCTTAGCAAAAAGCAATCGCAGCCCTGTTCCTCAGCCCGGAGAGCTCACTGCTCTCCCTAGCACAAGGATGTAAAAACTCATTTGGAAGATACAACTGTACTTGAAGTCACAAGTATGCAGTTAGCAAGCTCCCTTAAAACAAGGTAGCAATTACCTAGAGATTAGCTGTTAATCTGTCTATTCAAACTGATTTTCTGTCTCTTAAAAATAGCAGAAATTATACAGGGCTTAAATCAATTTGATGTGGAAAATTAGTTTTTACCTCATATGCTAGAATTTCATCATTAAAGAGAAATTGATTCTAAACTAGAGAGCTGAAATGCAGGAAGAGACAAAAGTGTGTGCTATTCATGACCTTACATTAAGAATTTTACCTGCTGGCAAATCAGGAATTACTATGTTTTGCAGCCTCTTAGAAAGTTCATTGAAAGAATAGCAAAATTCAATTTTGAAAAATAATTCCAAGTAACTGCCAAGAACGTTATTTGTCTAGTTATTTAGTTAACTAGTGACAGTTCTGAGGCTTGAACTCAGGCCCTCGTGTTCTTGTTAGCTTCTGTTGCCCAAGACTGGTACTCTACCACGTAAGCCGCACTCCACCTCTGACTTTTTGTTGGCTAAGTAGAGATAAGAGTCTGGGGCTTTGTCTGCTTGGGCTGGCTCCAAGCCTGATTCCACCCTCTTGCATAACTGTGATTACAGCTGGGCCCCACCAGTGCCTTGATCAGTTTGATATGGGAGCTACTCAAGAGCAGGCTTGAAGGTTCATTTACATCCCTTTGTGTATTATTTTAGGAGCTTCCAAGGAGAAAGGTAATCCTTGGCCTTCTTCAGCAGGACCATAGGTGGACGATGATGACCTGGGGACACAGGGAGCGGCAGGTGGGTGGACAGTGATGGGGACAGGGGTGGGTGGGAGGGGTGGACGGTGATGGGGACAGGGGTGGGTGGGAGGGGTGGACGGTGGTGGAGACAGGGGTGGGTGGGGAAGTGTGGACATGGCAGAAGATGTCTCCATGAGGGTGGAGATGACTGGCTGCAGGAGGACATCCGTCCATCCCTCTGTCTGTCTGCCTGAGGCTCCAGCATCATCATGAACAAATCAGGGACCTATCCCAGCAAGACAGTCTGCAGTCAATAGGACTGAGATTTGAGGACAGTAAAGACACTTACAGAAACTTACATATTTTGCTTAAATCTAATACATCAACTATTTCAAAGAAAGATAATGCTCCAAATTATAGGTGCCAATTAAAAGGTACGTGTGATTTGAAAAATTCATCCAATTAAAAAAATACACCCAGAAATTTGAAAGAGGAAACGATCCTAAAGTGTTGGCACTCCTATCTTAGTCAGGGCAGACTTTTACGAGCAAGTGATCATACCTATGACACAAGTCATGGAAAGTCATGGAAAGCTATGAAGGATTCCTGTACATTTGTCACGTGATGAAGGCCACTGAATCATTCAGGGACAATCATCAGACAAGCCATGCAGAGGTAGAACATGTGGCTGGAAAGACAAAGGGTACACACACGGCTGCTTCATAACTGCCATCGGCTACCATGTTTTATCATTCATCCCAGAAGCAATGGCACATTCCAGACGTGACTCCCTCCTGTATGGAAGGCCTCTAGGCAAAGCCTAAGCACTACCAGGCTCCACAGCACATGTCGCATGATCCACAGAGCCCCCTCTAGGAAGTGGCAAGAGGAGAGGAATGGGGACGGTGGAGGGAGGGAGGGGGGCCCAGGGCAGGAGCCCAGGCTGAGTGGGCAGTGTAGGGAAGGCACCCGGCCCCTCTCACATGGGAAGATGGCGGTCATGGTGTCTGCACACAGGGGATGCACGCTGCAGCCAGAGAAGAGGGCGGGGGAGGCAGGTGATCCACGGCTTGTGGTGTGCAATGAGAAACGCCACAGGTTAACATTCACCTTTACTGTCTCAGAGATTGCTGAAGACAAAAATGGGTTGCATTAATTAAATTGTATTTTTACTTCCATAATTTAAAAAATTGATGCATAGTTCCTGAAATGTATCGTTCATTTTATAAAGTGAGATAAAAGGAAGAAATCACAATAGGAATGTTTCTCTACTTTTCTTCTCAATTGAAAAATAATCCACATGTTGCCAATATTTCTAAATTAGACAAAGTCGGGTATTAGAAGGTTACTATGAAATTTCCTTTTGAAATTTTTGTCATGACAGAAGCTGTGAGAATTCTCTCATCTGATGAGCAATCTGATCAGAAAAATTGTGAAAACAACTATCTCCACAGCAACAGGCCTGGGTATGGCACAGGCTGTACTGTCTGTCCACCCGGTCATGCAGAACTTGCTTCAGCCTCTGAAGTTCAGCCCTGAAGACTCCGAGGCCTTGCTCTGGAACCAAAGACCGCGCTGGGAAATGCTCTTAGGGGAGGGCTGTGTGCTCTCCAGTGTCAATATTGGCTAAGCTGGGCTGACACACCCCCTCTCTCAAGGTGGGGGGTCTTGATATGCCCCATCTGTACAGAACATCTGAAATGATTTTGTTTTCAGAAGACATCTGAGAACATTCAATACAAAAATAAACTCACTACGTGGTGCCACCTGCTGTCGATGCTGGGCTCATTGATCGGAGGTGAACCGGTATGAACAGCGCACTGTGACATTGTTTATAATGTTCAAAGCATATCTGCTGAAGACAAGCTGGAATTGTAAAAACTCTGCAGAAGCCAACACTTTTTCACAAAGCTTCTGGATTGCCACCTGACCACAGAAATCATCGTGACTCTAACGGAATGGCAGGAGCTTTGAAAAGCACGAGCTAAGATGGACTTGGTGATTTGGAATAAAAAAGGTGAAGCTGATGTCTACTGCAGGCAAATAGTTCAGTGTGGATCCGTGTGAGATTGAACAATGAACATTTCATTGGACACATCTGAATTTCTAATGGTAAGTTCACCCTTGACATGCAGTAGTGTGCATAATTATTACACTCGCGGGGTGCTTGCAGCTTATGCTTGTGATCCTAGTTCCTCCGGAAGCCAAGATCTGAGGATGCAGGTGCGAAGCCAGAAAGGACCATGAGAAACTTACCTCCAACTAACCTGCATAGAACTGGAACTGGAGGTCTCAGTGGTAGAGTGCCAACCTTGGGCAAAAAGTTAAGTGAGCGTGGCTCACACTTGGAATCCTAGCTACTCAGGAGGCTGAGACTGGAGGATCATGGTTCAAAGCCAGTCCAGGCAGGAAAGTCCATGACACGCTTATTTCCACTTAACTACCAAAGAAAGCCAGAAGTGGAGCTGTGGTTCAAGTGGCAGAGTGCTAATTTTGAGCAAAACAACTCAGAGAGAGCTGAGTTCAAACACCAGGGCTGGCACACACGTGCATGTGTGCACACACACAGAACCAAATGAGAGCCCGAGGCCCTGAGTTCACACACACACACACACACACACACATACACACAGACACACACTTATCACACTTGTCTCTAACAAAGAAAACGTTTTCACTGGAGATGATCTACCCCAAGTACTCTACCTAGGACCTGATGTGCAAGAAAATCCATGTGCACCAAGACCTCCAACTTTCCCCACACCCTGCCTTCACACTACAGATGGGTGGAACATTCTCCATGTGGGCACAGTACTAGCATCGTGCTGGGAGCACTCTGCACATGGGCACAGCACTAGCATAGTGCTGGGGGTACTCTGCACATGGGCATAGCACTAGCCCCATGCTGGGAGCACTCTGCACATGGGCACAGCACTAGCACCATGCTGGTGGTACTCTGCATATGGGCACGGCACTAGCACCATGCGGGGAGCACTCTGTGGCAAGGAGCTCCTGCCAGGAGAGAGGTGCTGCTGATGTGGCAACAGGACCACAGATCTGCTTCCCCTGCTTCTGTGCAACAGGACAAGTGTGAACTGGAGAGCTGGGCATTGCTGGAGCATAGCTAACCACCCTTGATTCCCAACTAGTCAACAACCCCCTCTCCTTCCCCAGCTGGGAAGAGAGGTCATTTTGCTTGTCACAGTTCTTCACAAAGACATGGACCAGACCATCTCTATTTCGATGGCCATGGTTGGGGGAGCAGTGCCTTTTCATTTGCAAAGAACCACAACTAAAATAAAACTTTACTCTCCTACTAAGCAGGGTGTCAGCTTTCATGGGCAGATCCTGGCTCCTTCTGCTTCCTGGTTTATTTGATCACATCGTTGTTACTATTCGTTGTGTTGTTTCACTTCGATAGGTCATGACAACCCTATGTAGGGTCTACACATCACCCCCATGGCCATCATTGGCAGCCTGTGAGACATGAAGATTCGTGGCCCCCAACTAAATCAACAGAACCAGAGTAACGAAGGATCTGGCCAGGAGGGCATTCCCGCAAGCACTTGTGATGATTTTGAAGCAGAATGAAATTTGGGAATCATTGTTTTGGAGAATAAGAAGAGTAGGAATATAAAGGAAGCAAGCTTTGTGATTCTTACTACCAAGGAAACAGAAAAGCAAATTACTCAGAAATAAGCTGAAGTCTCTGTTGGTATCTAGAAATGAAGCTGTTTGAAAGGCATCACACAGAGATGGAGAGCTCTTAAATGCCATTTGTCTTGAGATTTCAGTGTGCATGAATGTATGTGTGTGTGTGTGTGTGTGTGTGGATCACATTTACTAGATTACAGTGTACCACATCCTGACATCAAAGTACTAGAGTGTAAAAGACGTAACTTGGATTCCCAACAGCACTGCTGTCCTCCACGGGTATACATTTAGACATAAAAGTCAGAACCGTCGCTACATCCTCGGACCAGGCTGCCACTGCTTGGCACATGCATGATGTGGCAATCTTACTTTGCAGGTTTTCCTAAGTGGCTCGGCCAGCAGAATTTACTTAACATTTGCAGACAAAGCAACTGTGGTTCCAAGAAGAGAAATGTTATTTATAAATCAAATGTAATATTTACCTGGAAGTGGTCAATTCCAACTTAGCAATTAATGACTACAGAGTGATAGATCTTAGAGAGGTGTGTAAACAGTGTGTCCCTGGGTGCAGACAGGGAAGTCCAGGGAAGCAGAGTGAATGTGAGCCCAGCCAACAGTGACACTTGCTTACTAAATAATTTTAACCAGGAAAAATAATTTTAAAATAGTATGTTTCACATTGTGGCGATTTCACAAAACCAGTAAAAATTATTACCGTCCAACTGTTTTAACTGCCACAGCCTCAGGGTGAGCAACGGAAATGAGATTAATGTGACCATTATTTAGTGAGCTTGACCACTTTAAAAATTGGGCACTTAATTATCTTCCCTTTAGCTATTCTATTTTCCAACTAGCAGTGTTCTTAAAAATAAATTTTTCATCCCTCTCTCATTCTCTTTTCTCATGAAGACAAAAGGAATCTTATTTGTGTCAATGATGCTAATTCAATATCCTTTTTATCCCTGTACCCCAAATAAGAAATCATATCTTGAGAAGTTTTATTTAGTTTTCATTTCTAATAGACATTATATCAGCTCATGAGCAAATCTAGATAATTAATCATTTTTTCATTAATTATGAGAACAAAGAGGTAGGTATATTTTATTTCTCCTTGACATGAGTGGGTCTCTTATGTTGCATTAAAATTAAGTGAGGCATAAAAATAAATAGTAGATGCGCCCAGAAACTGCAAGAAAAATTAAGAATGAACAGGACTAAAAATAATACTAGAAGAAAAATAATGTTTTAAAGGAAACATATGCTGAGGCTTTGTTATTGACAAAAAAAGGAAAATGCCTTAGTAAATATTGTGGTAATTTGCAAGCTTTCTGAGTTATATTGTTAATGAGTAAATCTGAAGCAAGTTAATCGTTGAAATTAGGAACTCTACCCTGCTACTCACTAAAGTACTATGCAGAAACTACAGAAAAGAAAAGCAGGCTTAGAACTCAGTGTAGAACTCAGTTGGCAGAGCTGCACTAGAGCGAAAAAGCTAAGGAGCAGCATACCAACTCTGAGTTCAACCTCTGCTGCTGTCAGTCAGGATTCTATTCTGTGCTGTCAGGCATTGGAATAGGTAGCCAGGGCTGTGGTGGCTAACACAATCCATGTTAACGTAAAAGTGTCAGATGATAACACATTCAGAAGTCTGCCCTTGCATAAGCAGTATTCTGTAATGTATCTGTGCTAATTCAAGAATTTAGTTTCATTATGAGACAATTTTTATCTTCAAAATAATTATTGGTCCTTTTCAAATCACATTATTGGAAAGGGGAAAATAAATATGTTTATACTACCCCCCCCAACATAGGTCTAATGTAAGAAATGTTTTCAGTTTCATGTGATCACTTTTAACCTGTCTTAAATCATAAAAGCCCACAGACAGGCTTAGCTGGAAAGGCGGCACAAGTTCTTTCTGGTAAGCAGATTTGTAAGTTGTTTTTCAAACAGCAGGTGGCAGTCTTCGTAAGTGTGATTGCACTTGGGCTATCTTCACCTGTGTACATCAAGCAGGATTTTAGAATGTGGAAGAACCTTAGGAGATAGGAGTGGTTTAAATATTTCAAATCTTAAAACGGTCTTGTTTAATCACACTTTACTGTTCTCAGGAAATGTCTCTCTTGAAAAAAATACATGTTTTTGCTTGACACTTGTTCATTTTTGTGGAGCAGCACAGGGATTTCATCGTGATACCTGCACTGGTTTCCCACTCACTCAAACTCTACATGCTGCTTATTTCTCACCACTCTCAATTCACATGGCCTGGAGAATTAATACACTTAATTGTAGAGCTCAAGCTCAAAGAAAATCTGCTGACTCGTAGCTCCTCCTAGAGTCCAGCTGCTGTTGGTATTCTTGCTGCTGAACTGGGAAGCATTTTTAGAATTCTGATTATGCACAATGACAAAGTTTTGATTTCTGAGTGCCTCTTAGAATAACCTAGTTTCTATAAATGGATATGGTCATGTTAGAGGCAGGAGTATCTGGCTTCTGAACTAGAAAGGAGCCCCACAGGCAGCTGTGTCTCCCATTACCCATGCATCTGGACAGCCAAGGAGATGCAGCCTGGACCACAGAGCTCAGCTCTACTAAATGCAGCCCATGTGTCTACATCTCCTTATGAAATCTTAAGAGCTCATCCTGTTATCCACTATGTTCATAGCATTTTTGGTTATGGTATTATACTAAAATTACAATTACTGAATTTTCTGTGTGTCATGAATATTTCACAACATGCATATTTCTTTTTACTGTAGGTACTAGGGTCTGAGCTCAAGACTTCATGATCTTGCTTGGCTTTTCTGCACAAGACTGGCATCCTACTCCATGAGCCATACCTCAACATCTGGCTTATTCTTTGCTAACTGGAGATAGGAGTCTCACTGACTTTTGTGTTCAGGCTATCATTGAAACCTGATCCTCAAATCTCAGCCTCCCAAGTAGCTAGGACTACAGGTGTGAGCCACTGGGACCCAGCTTGGTGTATGCATGTGTTTAAGAAGAAATCTGTCTTTCACATCATAGAAATCTGTTCACTATAGTCTGACCATTTCTAATCTTGCATTCTTTGTAGTGCTATGTGTAAAATCTTCCCCCCCCCCCCCAGGGCTGAGGATGGAACCCAGGGCCTTGTGCTCGCCAGGCGGGCGCCCTCCCGCTGCGCTAAACTCCCAGCCCCTATATGTAAAATCTTCTAATGCAGCATTATTTCATGTCTTTCATTAGTAATCGAGTAGCTACTTCTGTTTTAAAAACGTTTCTTGTTTGAATTTTCTTTTCGAGTGGAAAATGTGGAAAGGGACATAAATGGAGAGTTCCAGGTCATTCTTTAAGCTGAGATCAATTAGTGTTAGAGACCAAGCGTTCAGATTTCCACAGCGTTGTTTTATCTTCTAGGTTACCTGATGCTGTCCTGTGGCTGTGTAGATGACTGTCTGGGGCCACGGGTCTGCGCGGCCCCTGCGGTCTGGCCACACCTGAGCCCCCATCTCTCACCCGGGCGCCTCTTTCTTACCCGGGCACCTATGACCCGGAGCCTCTTTCTGACCCGGGCGCCTGTTTCTGACCCGGGCACCTCTGACCCGGAGCCTCTTTCTGACCCGGGCACCGCTGACCCGGGCACCGCTGACCCGGGCGCCTCTTTCTTACCCGAGCACCTCTGACCCGGAGCCTCTTTCTGACCCGGGCGTCTGTTTCTGACCCTGGCGCCTCTTTCTGACCCGGAGCCTCTTTCTTACCCGGGCACCTCTGCTCACTGCAGCGCCGCACTTCTTCCCCCGCGCCGTCGCACTGCTGCCCCGTGACCGCGGCCCCCTGGCAGGTCCGGACCCTTCGCTCCCAGCCGCCGTCGCAGGACCTGGAGCACCCGCTCCAGTGACCCCACTGGTTCCACTGGCCATTGGCTGAAAGACAGGGGTCATGGTCAGTGGAGCACGCCGCCCCCGGAAGCGCATGCCACACACGGGGTCAGCCTGAGACCCGCCCACTGCTTCTCCGGAAGTGCCTGCCACACACAGAGTCAGCCTGAGAACCATTCACTGCTTCTCAGGAAGTGCCTGCCATATATGGAGTCAGCCTGAGACCCGCCCACTGTCACCCGGAAGTGCCTGTGACACACGGGGTCAGCCCGAGGCCTGCCCGCTGTCCGCCCCTTCAGCTTTGGTCCGCGGGTCCCCACGGTGATGTTCCGAGTCCTTCTCGGCCCTTGGATGGCTGTGCACAGCAGCTCTCCAGTTCTTTCCTCTCCGACAAGTCCAGCGCCCATTAACTTTGTTCATCTCTGAATCTCCTCAACTCCCGACTATGGTGTATAGAACGGGCTTGGTACAACCCCCGTCACTTATACACACACCCACACCCACACCCACATATGCACATACACACCCACCCACCCCACACACATATGCACATACACACCCACATGCACATACACACCCACACACATATGCACATACACACCCACCCACCCCACACACATATGCACATACACCCCCCCCCACACACCTTACTCCATGACTGTGGCGCGCCTGGTGGCGCCCTCATCCCCTCACCCCCGCAGGCCCAGCCTCACCTGTGCACTCTGGGTTGTAGCACTCTCTGCTCTCGGCCCAGGGCCCTCGGCACTCGGAGCCCCCGTGAGCCGCGGCTGTGCACTGCCGGCTTCTCTGCTGCGTCCCGTTTGAGCACGTGACAGAGCACTGGCTCCATGAACTCCACTCCTGCCACTGTCCATCGACTACCCAGGCAGAGAGAGAGGGAGAGAGAGAGTCATTCAGTGCAGTTCAACAGCACAAGGTAAGATCACCTTTGCAGTGAACCTGTCAACAGATTCACAATTGAAAACCACCAGGTCACCCTGGCATGAGATTTTACTACTGTTCCCCGAATTACTGCCACCTGCTTTCTCACACCTATTTTTTTAGTACCCACAGTATCTATTTTGATTCACTTCTCTCTTTTTTCAAAAAGAAAAACAACTCAGCATTTAAAATGTACACGCCCTTGAGCTAGTCCTTAGAACATTGGACAGTAAATTAAATACTGAGCAGTTCAACAGAGAAGTTACATTTGAGAAAAGGAATCCCTAAAAATAAGTTAGTTACATGCTAAATAAGCCAATTATAGAGTGTGTTGCCAAGATTGATTTCAGAACGCTGTGAGAGAAGAGCTCAGAAGAGCTGAGTGCTTTCCCTCACAACTTGAGGTTTCAGCAATTATGGCGAACACTGGGAAAACTGAGAGACAAGGCTTGCTGCTGAGGAAGCAGGAGTACATGCAGGATGGAAGGAAGACCAGTGCCAGTGGACTCCAGAGAGGCCCAGCATCGAAGGGCTTTGGTTGGCTTCATTGAGAATTTTGGCCGCTGTACTCATTAAGGAGCCAGGACATGTCTTAATGCATGAGTCCATGATCACATCTAGTAGTGGGTAGAGAGGAAAAGGTCTAAGGTAGGGCCAGGATATCTGGTGAGATTGGAAAGCTACCGAGGAAGGATGGAGGGGGAACTCCAAAAGAATGGTCTCAAGAAACAAAGCCGGTGATCAAGTAACGGACCCACTCGCAGTACTGATCACAGCAGTTCACAAGGCTATGGAGCCTGGCTTGTCTTTACAGATTCACTTAACCATCACTCATTTAATCAAATGATTTTGATAATCTGTTAGTTAGAAGACATGGTGATGCATGTTAATTAAAAATAAAGGAAAATAGACACAAGTTCCAACTTCAAGATTGTAATATTAAGGACATCAGGTGGTAAGAGAAAGGTCAAAGCTAAAAACATATTTTGTGTCTAATGGTGTAGAGACAGGATCACCTTAGCCCAAGCTGGCCTTGAACGCACAATCCTCTTGGCTTAGCCTCTTGAGAACAGGGATTAGAGGTGAGCACCACCACTCTCAAGAGCAAACACATGTCACAGGCAGTGTTCAGGGCTTTTCGGACAGAGAAAATCTGTTTGGGGAGCAGATAGTATGGGAATAAAGTGAGACCAAATAGTTCAGACAAAGGAAATGATACCACCAAAGGCCAGTGCTACAAACAGAAATGAGCAAAGGACGCAGTATAAAACACCTGCTAAGAGCAAACAATCTCGCATGTGTTATGAAAGCCCTAGAACGTAGCCATCTTAGCTTTCCCAAAGATTTTCCATGGTAGAAAGGCTGTTTGATCATAGGTAAAAGAGAATTTACCATACTCCAAAGTTCTGACATAAGCTAATGCTGTTATAAAACAACACAACAACTCAAAACCCTGTCCAAGCAAAGCAGAGGCTGGCAGAATCTGAGGAAAGACTTTCAACCTAATTTCAAAGCTTTGTGTGTAGCTATTACATGGTAGGTTGTTTAATAGCTATCTAGCTGTACTTAATAAACCTTCTCTGAGATTAAAAATCACAAAATGCCACTTTGATCATTGCATTCATGTAATTTTAGCATCTGACTTTATTAAAAATATTTGATAAAATCTGTAGCCAATGTAGCATATGTACCAGACAGAAAAAGTTCTAGTAAATTAGTAGAACATTATAAACCATCAACTTACTGAATAGAAGTGCAACTTTTCAAAGATAAGTCTCATAATAAAGCCTACATTACAAATCTTTGTTATTCTAAGACATATGAGAAGGGTTTGCAACAATGAGATTCATACCCTGAACATTACAAAATAGTTGGCAAAGAAATGTGCAAGCATGTATATTACTGAAAGCATCCAAAAAGCAATGTGCAGATAAATGATGCCAGCTTAATCTAAGTTGATAAAAGAAGGAAGGAACTGTGTTGTGTCCTTGAATGTTTTGGGTTGCAATGCCTTTTACCTCTGATTTGTCACAAGTGTAGAAGTAACATGCACTGGATAAGGGAGGGCAGGTTGAGGAAATGCACAAACCCAATATGGATTCTGGAGAAAGGACAGCTTGGCAGTTTGTAGTTTTATAAGGATCGAGAAAGGACTGCTGAAATGAGATTAGGGAAAAATGAGGAAAAAAACCCCCATGTTTTACTCACTAGATTTTTCCTGAGAGATGACTTTGCTTCACCATCAGTGAAACAAAAATATAAGGACTTTAATTCATATATCTGTAGTATTTGTTGTTCAATCCTTTTTGATAATGTATATATTTTACATCTTGGCTGAAGCTCAACAATAAATTGATATTTGGCTCCTGAGTATAATATGATATTAAATACCACTGGGACATCATGGAAATATTTGGGATATGAAGTTTTGTTTACAGTCAACTACATAAAAAATTAATAAAACTGAAGATGCATCTGGTGGGTGATATTTTTTGCTATTGTACTTAAAATTGAAAATTGGAAAGTCATTTTATTGAGCATTAACTGCAGACAACAGGAAGACAGTGAGATGAAGGAGATAAGAGGATGTCAGTTCCAGCAGGCCTTGTACCCGAATCCCAGATTGCTAGGAAAAGCAAGCAGAGGAATCACTCATATGCAGCTCTGGGCAAATACTGAGGTCTAGCCAGCTGTGTGCGTCTGGGGAAAGAGAGAAAGCTGGGGACACTGGAAAGAAGGGATCAGATGGTATGCAAAAGAAATTATAGGATTCTATTGACCTTGTGTAAACAAAGGAGACGTAGATCTACAAGAGGGTTTTAATGCAGAAAAATGACATAGTTTATCCTTTTACATTTATTTGAAAACAATCTTGCTGTTGTGTATTCAGTGCTTTGTGCAGGGGCCAGGATACTGTGAAAAACTAGGATTCCATGTTGCTGTCAACTTGGGCAGTGGAAGCTACTATTGTTTTAGAAACAGGAAGATGAATTTGTGTTGCTCTCTAGATGCACAGATGATAAGTTGCAGGGAGGGTGTGAAGAAAAATAGAATCAGGTTGACTCCTTTTGCTTAATAAGGTAGGTAAAGAGTAGATAGGTTTACTGAACTATTATATTAGTGTTCAAATAAATAGGGAAAGATATTCAGCCCAGAAACCAAGGTGTCAGGTTTTATGATATTGTTTTAGACATAGAATTAGACTGTAGAATTAAACAGAATTTGTTGCAAATTGTGCGTCTATGGTTTAAAACAAATTCAGAGACTTGACTACTTGTTTACAGTAAACTAACTACAACTCCAAGAATTTACATAGACTGAAAATGACATAGGAATCCAAAAGAAAGTGGAAGCAGCTATGGTTATGTCAAATAAGACAGCTTCCAAACTGGAAGCAGCAAAATGAACAAAGAAGGTCCTGTACAATGATGAAGGGACCTATCAGCAAGAAGAAATAGCAATTCTGAATATTTATCCAATATCAGACCACCCAAACCAATGCTAAATATTATAGGCATAAAGGAGGTGAATTCAAATACAGTAAGAGTTGGGGACTTCAACACCCTTATTTTTGGAAAATCAACAAGAAAACAGCAGTGTTAATTTGTACCTGGGCTACATAGAAACAACAGACAGCTATGTACTATGCGCCCCGAAGCCTTTGATCCTCTGCTGCAGAAAACTCACCCTCCTCTGCTCAGAGAGTAAGCTCTAGGACAGCATGTGTCACCAGATAAAGCTCAAGAATTCAAGCTGTGTTGAGCCATGAATATCTTGTCTACCTACAATGTAATAACTAGAAACCATTGATTTACAAAGCCACCCAGCCTTGGAAATTATACCAACAGATATAAATTAAACCCCTTACTTTTGAAAAGCCAATGGACTAAGGAATAAGAAAGATCTTAAAATATTCTTGAAACAAATGGAATTGGAGGTACAGCCTGCATTACATAAAAGACAGGACCAAAGAAGTTTACAGAAATCAATGCTTATATATAAATGGCAGAGGACCCATCTGGAGCAGACAGCCTATCACCACATCCCAAGACTCCAAAGAAATGAGAACAAGCCAAAATCAAACTTAGTAGAAGAAAAAAAGTCAGAAAAACAATACATTATTTTATTTAAAGAGACTAAAAAACAATATACAATGTCAAAGACAATATAAAAAGCAAAGATTTGGTTCCTTAAAAAGACAAACAAAATAGACAAACCATTATCTGGATAATAAGACTCAAATCAATGAAATCAGAGACCAAATGGGAGACATTAGAGGGGACACCACATAAATAAAAAAGAATCATTGGAAGTTATTAAGAATCATGTCGACAAACTTCATGACACATGGACACATGAACAAATCCCTGGACACAAACATCTTCCCATGTGTGAGTCATGAGGAAATAGAAAATCTGAACAGATCAATAACAAATAATGCCATTGGATCAAGAACAAAAAATCTCCAGTAATAAAAGACAAGATGATATCACTTGAGTTTGGCCAAACAAATGAGGAACTGCCAAGATGAGGAGGTAGTGAAGTGGCAGAGCTCTGGCCTAGCAAGGGCATCATCTGAAGATGATCTTAGATACAGAAAACCTCAAGGACAATAGCTGAAATCCTAATGGAAATAACTAATTCAGAAAAGTTGTGGGACACAAACACATCATGTAAAAATCCTTAGTGCTGTTACATACCAATACCAAAGTATCTGAACAAGAAATCAAGAGAGCAATTCTATTTCTAATAGCTACCAAACAACAACAACAATAACAACGAAAACCCTAGGATAAATTTAACTGAAGAGGCAAAAGATCTTTACAATGAGAACAGTAGCATACTTGTGAAAGAAATTGAAGAGGACACAGACACAGAATGGAGGGACATCCAGAATTCATGAAGTGAAAGAATCATTATTATGACAAATATACATAAAACCCAAGGTAGCCTACAAATTCAATACAAACTATTAAAAACACTAATGGAATTCTTCACAGAATGGGAAGAAACACCGTTAATGTTGGGCTAGAGGTACTCTCAGTACTCAAAGCAATATTGAGCAAAAAGAACAAAGCAGGTGGCATTGCTCAGGTGAGTTCCTGTACAGTGCTGACCTGTAAGAATCAAGAGGCAAGAAAGCCACCCCCTCATCCACTGCAGGGGACAGGACAGAACTCCCAGAAGTAAACCCACAGATCTATGGCCAACTAAGAATTCAAGAACGTGAATTCCGGAAAGGACAGCCTTTTCAATAAATAGTTCTGGAAAAACTGTATTCACACAAGAAGAATGAAATCAGACTCTTACCTCTCATCATTTGCCAAAGTCAACTCCAAACATATTAAAATTTTTAATGTGAGACCTAAAGCTGTTGAATATGGTGTTGCTTGCTTGTCTTTAATCTCAGTAACTGGGAGGCTGAGACCTGAGGACTAGAAGTTCAAGGTCAACCCAGAATACAGTGTAAGGCTCTGTCTCAAAAATAAACAAAATGGCCAGATGTGGAGGTACTAATCTGTAATCTCAGCTACTCAGATGGCAGAGATAAGACACTGGCAGTTCAAGACCAACCCTGTGCAAAAGACAAATTCCTATCTAGAAAAAAGAAAGAAATTAAATACAAAACGTTCAGATCATTAGAATGGGCAAGAAGTTCTAGACTAGACCCCAAGCTCCAAAGACAGGAAAATAAAATGTCTGAATGTGACTGCCTCGAACCGCAGAGTGGGGACATCTGCAAACTGCACAGTGGGCAGGAAACAGCGCACAGTGAAGTGTTACACCAGTGTGGGCAAGGAATTCCTAAAACTAAGGATTGAGCAGGAAAATGGAGAGCAAACTGGAAGAGACAGGGCACCACTTGGCACACGCTGCACTATAACATGCAGTTTCTTCTATGCTAAGCAGGTTAGAGCGAACACTTCCTTGGGACTTTTCAACTCCAAATGCCCATTGCATTCAGAGTCATTCTACAAGGGGGCAGGGCGGGTGTTAGGAATAGAAAACGGAATGGCTGTGTGTAGAAGCAAGAGGAAAGCCAGTAATCAGACTGTATCCACTATATGCTGATGTCACATGACATAGGTGACCCTTCACTGCAGCAGTGTGACAAGGTGCCCAGGGGTTCTGCACCCAGACAGCCAACAGGACAAAAGGCCATTGCGTGGCCCTTACCCCACCAGATCCCCAGAGATGAAACCATGCTCAGCGTGGATCACAACTGCCCTCTTCTGGAACCCACTGGGGAGCATGGGTCCCCCTCCCCCTCCAGGGTGGAACATGGCCAGAGGAAGGGAGGGGAGAGCCCTGTTTCAGTGATGGTAGGGGTACAGGCCAGCTCCGATCCGCAGGGCGCCAGGTAGCCAGAGGCCTGGGAAGAGCTCTTCAGAAGGCAACAGATGAGGAACAGTGGGCTGAACGCTTGCTCCCACACAGGCTGAAAAAGCCAGAATCCCTGCTTTCTACCTGCAGGGTTAAAATCACTTAAAATTCCCCATTGTTTTTAAAAGCAAAATTGGATACATAAAAAGGGGGTCGTGGTAAGGTTCAAAAGGACTTAAAGAAGCTGGCAAGGGAATTACAAAGTTGAAATGATGGAAAATAGTAAAAATAAAACAAGCCAACATGAATGAAGACACAAAAGTGCAAAAATCTTACAACCTTGGAGTTGGAAGATGACCATTATAATGTTTAAAAATCCAAAATGAAGAAAAAAATTGCCATACAAGAGAGGAGAAGGTTAAGAGGTAAAATTCAAATCAATTAAAAGGCAGGCTAATGAGGCCGCAGGTTAACAAGGCCGGATTTGTGTGTCAGATGTTCACAAGGCTGTGCAGAGACAAGTGCGGGCTTCGAGGCAAGATCAGGTGAAGGTCAGGCCTCTTTGCACTGACAGCCTGTACCAGACAGACTCCCTGCAGAGGGCTGGGCAGGACGCCTCACACCTGAGGTCAGCCACGTGGAAACCTATTGCTCTAAAAACAGAGCCATTTGCATCTGGGATTGTCCTGGGAGCTCCCGCCTCTCTCAGCAACAGGCAGGGCTACAGGAATGTGTTTCTCAAGTGGGGTGCCCGCCCAGATAGACATGCCAGGAGGGGAATCCCCCAGCTTTTGACAGAGCCAGGGAAGGGTGATAACCTGACCTTCGTCCAGTCTCTTAGTATCGTAATCCTCATACAAATCTTGATAAACCTCCTCCATTTTATATCAAATTTGATATATGCAGGGTACCCTCACCTAATTTTAATCATAAGGGCCCTAGGACATAAAAGTTTAATAAACATTAACTTCATTTCACAAATATTGCCTAAGTAAATATTTCCAATTGAGTATTGCAACTAAAATCAAATTCACTGGTTCTGAATTCCAGACCACGTTTCCCCACTAAAACTACATTTAAACTAAACCTTTTCCCCCCATAACACCTAGTTACATTTAGCTTTGCATATTTCAGTGTGCAAATGGGACTTGGTGACACAGGTGTTTCATTATTTCAGTCTTGTGTCTGTTACATGACTGTTACGTAGCTGCTTTACCCTCTCATTTGGAGTATATCAATATATAGCACACCACATCACCTCAAAGACACAAGTAAGAGCCACAGTAAAACCCACAAATTAACAAATATATTTTTCCTGGCTAATATGAGTTGATGTACTTCTTAGATAACCGAAGCAGGCATTCCCTTTTTCTAGAAAATATATTCAGATAGTTGAGTCATAGAATTGTCCCCATACCCTACAGCAGCCAATCCCGAACAAAGTTCCTTTTGTTAAAAATTTCCCTAAATCACATCAAAGAAGTTGGATTCCTAAATAAGTCTCTTTCCACACTCGAATTGACAGCACAGTTTCCTAGGCTGGCTTTTCCACACCGCCAAGAGTAACAAACTCACCTTATGATCTAGGCGAGTGCTGGGTGGACAGCACCAATAAAATAAGACAACGCTGTGCTGTGAGTTCTGCCACTCTCCGTAACTTTGTCCTCTCAGCTGTCCTATGTGCTCAGAAATACCATGTACACATATTATGGAAGAGTAAACAAGAATCTGCAGTAAATGTCTGGAGGTATGTGTGTGTGCACGGGCACGTGCATGTATGTGTTTGTATGTCCTTATGTGAATCAAACCCTTCTTCAGCACATTAGTTCATCACTAAACAGATGTAGAAAATGTGTGTGCCATCCCAGCTACTCAGGAGGATGAGATCTGAGGATCACGGTTCAAAGCTAGCCCGGGCAGCGAAGTCCGTGAAACTCGGGAACTATGGTACCGTGATGGTGGGGTGCCTGCGCAGAGGGGTCTGTGTGTGAACTTCCTGGTTCCTTGCTTGGGCGCCCGGTCCTGGGATCTATTCGGTGCGGAGCCTGGGATGCTGTGGCAGCGGCTGGGGCCAGGGCTGGGGCAGGGGGGGGGGTTGAGGGAGAAGGACAGGGCATGCATGCATGCGGAAGGTGGAGTCTGCGTCCCCGCGGCCCCCTGCCGTCACTCCCCGGCCGCCATCTGGTTCTCTGCAGACAGGCAGGCGTCCTTCTGGCCATCTGTGGCTGGGCGTGCACCTCTGCGTGTGCGCATTCTGCCCATGGTTTCTGAAAGTCTTGAGCACAGAGGCGGACCGCGCGCCGGCTACAGCCGCGTGTCCACGTTGGGACGCGTCCTGACGGCCGCGGGGGCCTGTCCACGGGGACGGGAGGGGCTGGGCCTGTGCGCGGGGAAGGCCTCCGGGAGATGGCCCAGGCCTGTGTGCCGGGAGAGGAGCGGGAGAGGAGCGGCTGGGCCTGTGCACGGGGCCGCGGGCAAGCCAGGCCGGGTCCTGAGGAATGGAGGCCATGGCCTGGGCTGTGCGGGTCGGGCCATGTCCCTGCTGCCCCAGTGTGCGGCGTGCGGAGCACGCGTAGAGACCAAGGCCACGGTGTGAGGCCGGTGACCACGATGAGGGTCCTGAACCCAGGATCCCCGAGGGCACGCGGGCTGAGCGCCTGGGAAACGTGGGTGCGCGTCCACGGAAGTCCCAGCACGGTGACCACAGGCGGGGACAGGGCGGGCGGGGACCGGGAGGAAGGACGGGGAGGACGGGGTGCTCACCCGGGCACAGCGCGATGTTGCACGGCTTGTGGTGCGTCTCTGGGCCCTCGCACGGGCGGCCCCCGTACTGTGGCGGTGAGCAGGCCCGCGTGCGTGTGCGCTGGCCACGGCCGCAGGTGAAGGAGCAGAGGCTCCAGGGCGACCACTCCTCCCAGACGCCGTGCACTGCAACAGAGAGGGCAGGCAGTCACACCGCGCGGCCCGCCGCCCGCGCCCTGCATCCCTCTGGCCCAAACCCCGCACCCCGCGCCCGCACCCGCACCCACAGACCCAAACTCCGCACCCCATTGGCCCGCACCCTGCATCCCCTCCAGCCCGAACCCTGCACCCTAAACCCAGCGCCCTGCACCCGCGCCACACAACCTGCACCCACACCCTACGCCCGCACCCCATGCCCGCGGCGCCCGGAGCCCAGAAAAGGACTGGCTGTGCACGCGCCATGCGCCTTCGAACCAGTAGCCTTTGGTAACCAGTTGCCTTCTTTGCCCAGCACATAGGATCCCGTGCCAGGGTCGCGTCCACCAGGCTGGCTTAAACCTTCCAGTCAGACATTAAAAACCACCAGCCAGTAGGGGACACCCTTAATGCTGAGGATTCGGGTTTCTAATACATCTTGAACCCTGGGTTTTGTGAAATCCCAAAGGGTTTTCCTTCTGAACTCCCTCCCCTCGCCTTCCACCAAGGAGCAGGGTCTCTTCTGTGACAGGCCAGACCCTCCTCCCCTCTCCTCCTCCATCCCTCTCCTCTCCCCTCCTCCCTGTTCTCTCCATCCCTCCCCTCCCCTCCTCCCTCTTCTCTCCATCCCTCCCCTCTTCTCCCCTCCTCCCTCTCCTCTTTATCCCTCTCCCCTCCTCCCTCTCCTTTTTATCCCTCTCCTCTCCCCTCCTCTCCCCCTCTCCCCCTCTCTTCTCTCACCCTCCCCTCCTCTCTTCCCACCTCCATACATGCAGGGCACCTGCAGCTGGCGCAGTGCAGGGGAGCACAGGGCTCCTGCCCTGACAGCCGCCCACCTCCACCCTAGCCTCTAACACACTCAGAAACCCTGCAGCCCACAGGAGCGTGAACATAACTACATGCTACATTCCAGCAGAAATGAAATATAATTCGCATTTCATCACCGTAAACACCACCAGCCAAGGTGGAGGTCTTTTACCAAATATCAATTCAAACGTTAGATCTCTTCTTTGAACCCCCAAACCACTGCTCTCACCCCAAGTCTCAGTGCTTGGGCGAGTGCGCATTACAAACAGAAGAGCTCGGGCTTTGGTGTATGCTCTGAGAAGTTTAAGACTTCAAACTTCTGAATAAGAAGGGGAGTGAAAACGAATGGTAGAAAATGACAACAGAATCTCTTTGGTGGAGTGTGCACAGTTCCACACGACAGGAGTCATGGGAGAAGTCATAATATTTCTAGCCTCTTCTCATTTAGATTCCAGCCAACGTGATATTGAAAAGCTTAAATCTAGCTAATTAACAATTGCATTGCATACAGCTTTTTTTTTCCTTTTTGCTGAGATTAGTTAGCATTCACTGGACATGCTAAACATTTTTTTAAGGTTACATGTCCTCAATAAATGAATCTACATTAACCACAATGTACAATAATAATATACTATCCAGTGAAAAAAGCCTTTTTAAAATAATATGAGACACATGAAACCTCACCTCATATTATTTTAATAAGGCTTTTTTAACTGAATAGTATATTATTAATGATTTGTTCTTGTGGATACTACTAAATTGATAGAAATTTATAGTACTACTTTATAATGTTTACACGTGAAATTCATAATATGCTAAAGATTAGAAGTTCTCATTGTAATAGAAAAATTATTATATAAGGTCTTTTATTCTTCAGTAAAATATGGAAATCTCTCTGGTGGATGCAAAATTTGGTACCAATGACTCCCTGGCACTGAAATCACATTCACCCACTTCACAGTGCTCTTCGCCTCTGGCCGGGCCATGCCGCCCTGTGTCTTCATCCTGCTGAGCAGATAACTTGCACAGAACACACCCAACAGGCCGCCTGCAGACGTGCCGTGCACATATGCGCGTGCTCTGATTTAGCTGGGCCAGAGGTGAGGCACTCCCATGAGGGGAAGGGTGTTCAGTGGGAGCAGGGTGTGAGCTCTGCCAGGCTGTGCAGAGCTGGGGGGGCTGCGGTCCCTGGCCAGGCCACTGCCCGCTGTAACACAGATATCATCTGCAGACACGTTTGGAAGAAGGCAGGTGTGCTAGACACCGAGGGGTGCAGCCAGGGACCCCACCAAGCTCACACCCTGAGGGACCAGCAGGCACCACGCCTGGCCCAGCAGGGCCACAATGCCCAGGGACTGCGCAGATGCAGAACCTGGAGCTGGCCACAAATGCAAACGGGAAGATGCACACCCTGGTGCTATGGCCCTCTGCTACATTCAACTTCATTTATCCTCTACTCTCCTCTGAGTAAGAACTGCTGATGAGGAGAAAACTGTCAAAGCAAAAACTGCAAATCTTAGGATCCATAGGCAAAGTAAGAGAATGTGATTAGATGTAACGCTATTGATTAATCATTGAGCATGCAACTTATAGTAATACTTAAATATAAGCAAGCTCCAGTGTCATCATTGCATTTGTTCTGTGGATTTTGATTTTAATATTGAAATTTGTCTTTTTCTTATGCCACTGTCTTTAATTAAATGCCAAAGAGATTAGTTTCACAGAGTCTGAGACAGTCAGTTACTCATTCATGTCTCAGTTATGTGGAGAGAAATTTATTATTTTATAAAGGAGTTTACATTGTTTAAGATAATATTTCAATTTTAAACTATTTTTAAATTTCACTTGTTCCTAATTTTCGGGACACATTAGATTGACAAACAAGTGAAAGTTGTCTCAGGATGGCAGATAACAAAAGTATTGAGCACTGAATATGCCATAACAAGACAATGACCATTTGCCAGAAACCTGACTTGCTATAACTGGATTCCTTGAATACATTTTTAAAAGAAGGAAGTTATCAAGTTATTTTTCATATTTGGAAAATTAAAAATAAATCAACAAGACTAACCTCTTTAATTGAGCAAATTGAGCTGTAAGAATGATTTACATGTAAGCTTCTCTTATCAACATTATGCAACTTAATTTAGAAAGACAAAAACTTCATGTATATGAAAGCAAAAATTAACTAGTAGTTATATACATTTCTTCTGTAGAGGTAAAGTTAAGAAGTTTAGAAAGCAAAGAAATCTATACACAAAGTATAATCTCAGTTTAAAACAAATTTGTCCATGTGGTAGGCCTAGAACTAGGGCTTGAACTCAGGGCCTGGGCAATGTCCCTTAGCTGAGGTGCTCAAGATTTTTGCTCTACCACTTGATCCACACCTCCACTTTCAGACTTTATCTGGTTTTGAATCTTGATTCTCAGATCTCAGCCTTCTGAGTAGCTAGGAGTTTAGGGGTGAGCCATCAGTGCCTGGCTCATTTACTGTCCTGTTTTCAGAGGTATTAATTATTGATCTTTTCTTGATAATTACATATTTTCCCCCTCAGAGCCTTTGGTTGTATGTTTAATTTTGCCATCATCTACTGCTCATCTTGTTTCTTACTTCTGCTATCAAGTGACTACCTGCCTCGTTCCATCATGCTGCTTACTGTTCTGTCACCAAGTCCTGCTTTGATTTCCTCCAGTTTCTCTACTGGGATAAATACATTAAACATAAAATTTACTATCAAAGCCATTTTAGTGTTTAATCCAGTGCAGGTCTTTAGGCAGCTTCATACATCTGTGAAACCGAGTCTCAGAACCTCCTTATTTTGTACATCTGAAACTCAGTATCTATTAAACAACTCCTTTAAACTTATGTGTAATGGATCACATTGACTATCTGCTAGGAAGCAAGGCCTGCCCTCATTCATCCATGCTACTACTTGAGCCACAGCTCCATTTCCAGCTTTTTTGTGATTAACTGGAGATTAAAAAACAAAAACAAAAACTCATGGACTTTTCCTGCCAGGGCTGGCTTCGGAGTACAATCCTCATATCCCAGCCTCCCTAGTAGCTAGGATTACAGCCCGACCACCAGTTCCTGACTCTACACTTGTTTTAATCAAGTGCAGAATCTGCAAATGGAGATCACCCAAAATTGTATGCATGCCTTAGCTGACAATCTCTTTCCAAGGGCTCCACAAAGACTGCACACGCACTAAGGAAAAGCGCACAGTCCCCAGCCATGGAATGCTCAGGCAAAAATACAGGTCTGGCCAGACACTAGTGGCTCAGACCTGTAATCCCAGCAGCTCCAAGGCTGAGATCTGAAGATCAGTCCCGCAGAAAAAACACCAAGTCTCTTATCTCCAGTTAACCAGCAAAAAGCCAGAAGTGAAGGTACGGCTGGTAGAGAGACAGCCTTGAGTGAAACTGCTAAGGGACAACCGCCAGGCCCTGAGCACGAGGCCCAGGGTCACATAAATAAAATGAAATGAAGTAAAATAACTAAAAGGAAGTGAAATAAAGGAAAATAAAACACAAGGGAGACAGCTGAGGTGACGCTATTAGAAGAGGTAAATAAGAAACTGGCATCTGCAGTGGGAGGCCACACGCAGCAGTGCGGCCAAGGCGTGGTGACAATGTCAGAGGGAATGAGCAAGGCGCACAGGTGAGGCATGACACAGTTCAAGCACATCCACAGGGAGGTACTGCTAACACTACCTGGACAGAGGGCAGTGTTATTGCAAACCCGTGACTCTCTTAACGGACCGCTGCAGTGAGTCCCGAAAGGTGAGACACAAGTTCTGGTTCGCACCTGCGACCCTTGACCGCAAGTCACAGAGCACGGGCTCCACGGAGACCAGTCCTCCACGCCAGATTCACCTGCGTGCGAGACAACAGACAAGCGTGAGACACCACCGCCCACCACCACCCCCCGGGGCATCACTGTACCACACGTGACATTGTGACATGCTTGAATAAGCCAAAAGCAAAATTATGACAGTACAGCAAATAGACAAGGAAAACATTTCAGAGGTAACCTGCCTTAAGGAGGGGTCCACACCATGCGATACAAAGACCTGTATGTGCCATGACCTTGGTGACAAAACCCTCCACAACTACCCTGCTGTGTGTGTGGACACTAGGCGGGCTCTCATCACGTGTCAGGAAGGGTGACAGCAGAGGGCATCTCACTCTGCTGGCTTAGGATGCTATACTTGGGTGGCAAGAAGCAGCAGCTACATCTGTGCCCCTGCTGTTCTGGTGCACAGGAATGGCTGTGCCCTGCCCTGGAAGTCCCCTGCATAGCTCCCTTCTGACATGACCCACGGGGGAGCTGAGGGCTGGAGTCTGTTTGTAGGGTACTGTGAGGAACACTGATACATTTGTCTAGTCAATAATTTACTGTGGGTGAGACTCCTTTTTCAGCCTGTAATAGCTACGTGTTTTGTAGTAACCTATTAAAGTCCTTCTGCTGCTGATTCCTCATGATCTCAGGTAGAGAAGTAGGATTTTTAAAATTGGAAACAAACAAAAATTCCTCAATATGTATTAACTTGTGAGGGAACGGCAGTGTACTCCACATAGGGCTCTGAGAAGCCAACTGGTGTCTGCATGCTCTCCCGCAGCTCGCGTCTGGCCAAACTCCTGCTCTCTGTGAACACTGAGTCAGGGCTCCAAGGGTGTTAAGAGTTCCAGATGCCATCGCTGGGGGCTGCTACTGCTCTTCTGGCATCAGGACCAGGGCAGACTTTTACAACTGATTCCAACAGTTGCTACTGTTGTCCTCAACTTCAACTGGGTTTTACTTGGAGCAGGAACTCTTTAAGTTAGACAGGTATTTACTGGCTGGGAAAAAACTGTACAGGTGAGGTGTTTCTGAGAACTTTGGTCCACTGATGATAGAGACCTGGGAGTGAACTTTGTTTCAGAGATTCTGTCTAGATTTTGCCTCTGAAATACAATTCAAAGGATACAAATGATAATCAGCCTTCTCTTTTCCTTTTTAGAGTAAATGACATGGGAGTCCTCGTATGTGCCACTCAAGGGCAAGCTAGGCCAAACATGGATACTCTCAAAGACAGGAGTTTGGCCCAGTCTGTGACTCTGTTGTGCAAAGGAGAGAGCCAGCTAATAGAATGCATACTCCTGAGGAAGGGGTCAATCTCACATCTGGTGAAATCTGCTGAACTGGAGGCTGAGGCAGCTCCCGCGTGAGCACCAGTCCACGGACACCCTCGGGTCTGAGCATTCGCTCCGTGTAGCACTATGCACGCAGAGGCACGAGTGCTGGCTCACTGAAGAACGGATGCTCAGCACACGAAGCAGGGCTCTCCTTAACACCGTGAACTATGTGAAGCTTAAAAGTTCTTCCTTGATCATGCCTCAGTTTCTGTCCTATTTCACCTGGACACATTTATGTGTAACTAACTTCCTGCATGTGCTTGGCTGATGACGCAAGCCGACTTGGAAGACAGGTTTCATAATTGGTTCTTTTACATCCGATTATATTCCTGCCAGACAGAAACATCTTCATTTCAATAAGGCCAATGGTAGGACAATGTTTGAAAAAAAGTAGCCACATACATATATATGTTTATGTGTACTGTGTATATTTAGCAATGAAAATTTGAGGCTCAAGTTAGAAAAAATATAATGTGTTTTTAATGATTTCCAACCTGTTGTAATGAAGTTACATGAAATATAAATATTATGATTTTATGATATTGATTAAGAGCCAGAAAATTAAAAGCAATGTGAGTTCTCTAATAAGTGAAATGACAAAGGTTATGAATAAAATTAGCTTCATTTGCCACAGAACAATTGTTCTCTTCTGCTTTCACTGTTATCATGACAGAAAAACATATTTGAATTAAACCAAATGAAGAGCTAGGCTCAATACATACTTTTAAACAGACTTTTGTGTCCATGTGGCACATTCTGTGCCACTGTGAGTATCTGGCCCTGCATTAGGCTGAGCGGGGAGGCTGGACCGTGGAGGCTTACTCGATGCTGCTTCCCTAACACCAAAGCTTCTTGTAGAACAAAAACAAATAGATGGAATTGAACTAAGGGAACTGAGTTAAATTCTGCCACTGTAATTGTGGTCTACCTACCAAAATGATTTCATTCTAACACAAAGGCTACCTTTTCAGGTGGTATTTTCCATCAGTATTTCTTAACGCTATGCTTCTTCCTTATCCGAAGTGTAGAAGCCCTGCCGTTGGAATTCACTGGTTTATGGTGGAACACAGCTCAGGCATCTTAAAGACATGTACTTGTGAAGTATTCAACGACATGTAGAGGGCACAGAGCAGACTGTGCCTCACAGGTTTCCTGGGAGATGTCAGATGCACTGGAGCCTTCCCCGCCTCTAAGAGATGTCGTGGGTGCAGGGGAGGCATCAGACTCTGTCCCGGGAGGAAACAGCAGAGCCAACGGGAAAGTTCTGCACATGCAAGGTCTGTGTTTGGTGGGAAGCTACTGAATGTCCTAAGCTCGTGACATTATCAAAATACTTTATCCCTGTGAACGTCTCCAATCAAATGGGATGTATCTACTTCCCAGTGGGCCTGTATTATGCAAAGTAATGTGTGTGAGTGCATTTTAGCACACAAACAAGATGTTAATGTAACATGTTGCTAGTATGTTAAAGGAATGGGATTAGAAACACACACTTTTATTTTATTTTTTCTATTTTAGGTAACAGGATATTTTGGCCTAACGTGGGCTGTTTTCCTTGTGACACTAAATATGTTTACAAATTCATTTGATGTTAAAAGTTGGTCATTGAGACGTTCTCTTTAATTATTACTCTGTATTCTTGTTCTCAAATTACTGTTAAGAAATTTTTATCAACCGCACCAGTGTCTTGGTTTGAAAGAGAAGTCATATAAATTTAATTTTTATAACATTTAATGCCATCTGCGTTTGTTTAGGCGACATTAACACCTAAAGAAAGTACTCAGAAAACATTTTAAAAAGAAATAGCCCTTTCCTTTTTTAGTTTTATAAGTGCCTAGCATCAAATTCTGTATAATTAAGAACTAGTAAATAATAACAAGGTTTCACAGTCTCAGCTCAGTATTCTAACTTATTTTTGTTTTGTGTGTGTATGTGTGTGTGTGTGTGTGTGTGTGTGTGTGCATGTGCATGTGCATGCGCACATGCGCACCAGTACTGGGTCTTGAACTCAAGGAACTCAGGGCCTGTGCACTATCCCTAAGCATTTTTTGCTCAATGCCAGAGCTCTACTACTCGAGCCACAGCTCTATTTTCAGGTTTTTTAGTAGCTAATTGAAGGTAAGAGTCTCACAGACTTTCCTGTGCATTCTGGCTTTAAACCACGATCTTCGGATCTTAGCCTCCTGGGTAGCTAGGATCCCAGGTGTGAGCCTGAGGACCTGACTCTAATTTCTGTTTTATTTATTTAATTTTGTACAATACTTGGGCTTGATCTCAGGCCCGCACACATTTGCTTGGCTATTTTGCTTAAGGCTGGTACACCATCACTTGAGTTACACCTTCACTTCACTTTTGATGGTTAATTGAAGATAACTTAGCATCCTGGGCTGGCTTCAAACTACAATCCTCAGAACTCAGTCTCCTATGTAGCTAGGATTACTGACATGAGCCACCAGTACACTGCTCCTAATTTATTTTAAAAATAACTATATATAAGTATATATTTATGCTTAACACTACTTACTTCTAAAGCATTTCTGGTTTAAAATGGAAAGAATAATCAATATACATTTTGCTTATGAATTCAGCATCCAATCAATATTTTAGAACTTTAATTTTAAAATGTGTTTCTTTTTCTGTGTCATTCTTAATAACATGTGGAAATGATTTTATGGTTGTCATGAATCTAACAAACATTTTGTCTCTTTACAAAATCATGTGTTACTACAAATAAGAACTAGACACAACACAATGGAAAATAATGAATAAATGCAAAATCTGACAATATTTTCTAAGAAAGGCAATGTACCTTGAGAATTGAATTTGCTTTCAAAGATTTTGGCTGGAAATTGTGAATGTTCTGGTTACATTTTGCAAGCAAATTAAAAAAAATGGAATCTGAACAAAAACTCCTGGCCAAATTGTATAAAATTTCATATGCAAGCTAATTTTCCTACATGAGTAGAAATTAAGAATAACTGTTTTCCATTTTACTCCTTGACTTATCTGAATTTTCTCCTGCAAAAATAAAGACTATCTTTTCTGATCCTGCTGATATTTCTCCAGGAGAGAAGCCCTGCAAGGCTGTCTACTCAGCCTCTTCATTTAGAGTCAAACATCTTTAAATCTGTTCCATGGCTGATCATTTTGCTCCCAGAATTAGAGCAAAATGTTTAGAATTTTAGGAACTGGTCTAAACATGGTAATGCACTTTTGAACTTGGCCAGGCAGGTAATAAAATAGAAATTGTTGTTTCTTTTCTTTAACAAGAAGGAGCATGAAAACTCAGCTGAGAATGTTTTCTTCATTCCTGTCTTTGACAACTGTGTTTTGATGATCTTGTTTCAAAACAAAAATCCCCCCAAAATATGGCCTTGTGGAATTATTATAAACATTCAGCCTTGGGAATCTGACAGGTTCAGCTAATCTATTGAAAGGGACTGTGTATCTCTTATCAAAAACACAAATTCAGTAACATTTGCATTTTAAGTTATAGATTTGGGCAAGTGTTCTGAAGAAACATCATATAAATACTGAGGACAAACCTATTCTCTGGGGGGATTTCATTAGACAGAGTAGAAATACCATGTGAGAGAAATGAAAATTTATTCATTAATGCCAAAACAGCTCACATTTACAACTTTATAAAGACCGAGATAATACTCTTCATTTAAAATTTCCCCAAATAAAGTTGAGGGCTATACACATTCACAACACAGTTTTAAATACTTTTTCATTTGAAGGGATACCACATGCAGTGACCTGAATGGAACTGTAGCCCACTGATTATGACAAAACAAAGATGAATGCATATACTTGATTAAACTCTATAGCTAGAGGATTAGCAAAGATTCTGCATATTCAGAATTTAATTATATGTATTAATTTACACATTATTTGTAATAAGGCAATTATCGGTCATGTATATGTAGGTGTTTAAAATAATTTGCCATTGAAACTTTTATAATCTAGATAGTCATTTTTGTTGACATTTAACTTTTTGAAATCTATTTCAGCTTAGTATCTGAGACTATCAACTTTTTTTTTTACTATTTAGCTTATATAACCAAATTCTTTTCAAATCAAATATTAAATTATTAGAATGTTTTAACGTGTGTATATATAGACAGACATTCAAGTAATATTAAGTAATATTTACAGGCTTTAACAGTTGAACAAATCATTCATTGCTAAATTTAATCCTCTAAGTCCTATTTAAATTCTTGAAAGTCTTATATCAATTAATTATTGAAGAAATAAACTTTATTATTTTTCTTTACAAGCTTAATAACACATTTTAATGCTTAATTATGTGTCCGTGTGTGCCAATACTCGACTTTGAACTTACAGCCTTGTACTCTCCCTTGGCTTTTTTGCTCAAGGCTGGAGTTCTACTACTAGATTCACACCTCTGCCTCTTGTGGCTGGTTAAATGGAGATGAGAGTCTCATGGAGTTTTCTACTGGGGCTGGCTCTGAACTGTGCTCCTTAGACCATAATGACCTGCTTAGCCAGAGTTACAGGTGTGAGCCATCAGCGTCAGGCTACTGACTGTTTAGCAACAGGGAATACTAACATGTAAAACCTAAATATCTAACACAAAATAATCTTTATACATTGTTTGTGCATTTTTCAATTCCAAGCTACTTTATTTATGGACTTTAACTGGTGACAAAAAAATGACTAAAAAAAAAAATCAGCTCCAAAAACGGACAGATGTGCAGCACAAAATCATGACAACATGCAGTGGTTCCATTAAATTAACAACAATAAATAGGAAAATGTAACTAACGTATTACCAGTTTGTGCCATAAATTTAGCAGCATCAGCTGGCTCCTGAGGGACCCTTTTTTCATGAACAGATCGAGGTCGCTGACTTTTTATTGTATGATCTCCCATCATTCCAAATTCTAAAGACAGAATAAAGGTATATGAAAGCTTGTGTGTAGACATTTCTCACAAATTACATTACTGTCTCATGCATTATGTTCCGGGGCATAGCTAGAAGTTATTGCAAAGACACAATGCTAAATTTTCTAGACTAGTCTGCTTGTACTCAAGTCAAAACCTGCAGACATGAACAAGATTGTAAGAAGCAATAATCACAGTCAACAAAGATACATCGGGTGTTAGGTCAGATTCACTAACAGAAATACTGCATTCTACGCTGATAATATTCTGAAGCAATATGTCAGAAAGACAATGCAACCATACTGTGTTAGTGGTTGTTTTCCAGAGAGAAAATCCTCACTGGCTGACACCTGCCTCTGCAGACGAGGAATTGGCCCCTTGGGTTTTTCAGCACTTATCTAAAGGGATGAGTAATTCTTTTTAACTTCTCTTGGGAAGGAGGGGACAGATTCTCCCTACATAGCCCCAAGCTGGCTGGCCTCAAACTGGCAATCTGCTTCCTGAGTGCTGGAATTGTAGGCTGGAGCCACAATGTCTAGCTAGAAGTAAGTAATTCTGCAATCTAACTTTCCCAAGGTTAACATTCATATAATGGATTATTTCACTATTCAAAGATGACTATGTTCAGTATCTCAAAGGCCCACAGAAAACGGATATTCTTGTAATTCTCATTTTCTCTAGGCCTGACTCAAATAATCCCTTGTCCTTGTAATCACAGGTAAAACTGATTTCTCTTGTAAAAGCTGTATTCCAGGATGGAGAATGGGCTGGGGTTTCTATTTAAGCTTTAAAACAAATCCCTTAGTGGGGGAAAGGAAAATCACTAATTGCACTCCACTCACAGGTGGGTGGAGGGGGGAAGAAGTTGAAGAAGAGAATGATTTCAGAGTAAAATATTTCTAAAACCCCATAGACTTGAACTTTCTGTACTTAGAATTCTGAAAGTTTTGTGTTTGCTGATATGCATGGTAAAGCAAATTTAGGAGAACCAAAGCCTAATGCATGGAGTAACTTGCTGGTTCTGGGTTGTAAGCATGTAGGTGAGGTGGAGAAATCCCCCTTGGACAGGTACCCTGGGAACTTCCCCCCTCCCACCACAGAGGTCAGAGAGGTCAGCTCCAAGAATTGTAATGGCAGGGCAGCCATTTTACCAGAACCAAAAAGGTCAAAATTTGGGGATGCAAAAGCCTAGTTCCCTCTTCTGTTTTTCTCTTACTAATTTTAAACATTCTTCTGTTAAAACATGAGAACTAATTTTGCAATGTGTTTTGTAAAGCTCTAGTCTTTTGTGTGAGAAAATCATAAAGACTCTTTGTGTGTCCTGAAAATTTACCATAAACTCTTGATACCTCATCAGCCAACCTGCTGGGAATTTTGTGTGGAAAGCCAATCTGAGAAGACATGCCCTGGGAAATTTGATGAATTTAAATAGGTATTTGTTTTGTTTTGCCAATTCAGATTACACCCAAAAGAGAAAATGGAAATTTTCATAAAATGTCATTTGATCTGATAAACTCCATCACTCCTTCCCAGCACTGCCAACATCCTTCTATTTCCTTGTGTCTACGTGTGGTGCTTGAGCTAGTTTACAGCAGGCTTCTAACAAGAAGTATCTATATACAATTGAATGGTTTGTGAAACTGGCTATTTAGAATGTTTTATGTACAAACTCCTAATGTTTACGTGTTAAACCAATGGAATGTTGTTAAGACCTCAAATTGCAAAAGAACTCAGCAATATATGTATTTTTTAACATGTCATCTCCTTTGCTGTGGAATTTATATAATTCAGGTGATGCCTGACATGTATACCTGCTTGTGGTCACTGTCTGTGTTTCATCATGAATTGTGGCTTTAATGGTTACACTATGGTAGTTTTGGCAGCGAGAAGGAAAAGGAAGCCAGCATACTTATTATTCCAGATCTACAAATTCTGAATCATATATATTATATAACCTGGTTTTGGTTTGCTCACGTGTTTATTGCTTGCTGAGTGGTATTGGGGTTTGAACTCAGGGCCTTGAGCTTTGGAAAGGCAAGCACTCTGCCACTTGAGCCATGTCTAAGCCCTATCCTGCTTTAGTTTTTTTTCAGATAGGGTCTCATATTTTTACCCCAGGCTTTTTGCTGACTAAGATTCTCCTACCAATATGCCTGAATAATTGGAGAGATAGGTAACAGGCAAACACCATCACACTCAGCTTGTTTGTGAAGATGGGGTCTCACTAAACTTTTACTAGGCTGGCCCAAACTTTGACCTTCCAGACAAGTCTCTCTCTAGTAGCTGGGATGAAAATTATGCACCACTGTATCCTACCTTAGTAAGCCATTCCTATTCTCTATAGAAGCATGGGGACAATCTGAACTCTTTCCTGTAAGGGAAAACAAAGCATTTGTGCAGGGAGTAAGTTCCAATGTTTGTGTTCTGGGTTGGCAACTGACACTACTGTAACTTTAGTAGAAAGTATCATGTTGAATTTTTAATGATTTGTTATAAATATGAATCAAATAAAATGTACATTTATCAAGTTGAATTTAAGTAATTTAGTTCATCTCATTTGCTGGAATGCATTTCTATATTTCAAAATATTTATAATAGAAATTAAGTCTCCACACATCTATCCTACTCATTACAAGATAGGTACTGATTGTTCTATGAACAACAGAGCTGACTGTCACCATATTTAAGAAGATTTTTAAAAAATTTATGAATTATTAATATTTGAACATTGAAAGTATAATTGTTGATGATTGTCAATGTAGTTTACCAGAAAATTAATTTTTCAAAAGTAAGTATGTGACCCTGACATAAATTCTCTATAAGATATACAGTGGCATAAATTTCTATATTTTTAACATGGGGAAACAATACAAAGGCAGTATTTTAAAAATATTCTGGGGCTATTACTCCAGATCTAAAAGAACTGAAATTTATAATTGAAATATGCAAACTGTTACCTACCCAGTGAGGCTCTTTTACCAATGTTTCTAGTCCAATTGATAAAAGTAAGTCTTATTTGTTTTAGTGTTCCAGGGTAAGATTTAACAAAAAAATTACATTTCCTTCCAAATTTCATACTTGATTATCTTATAAACATTGATGTGTCTTTCATAATGTATAACTTCTACTTATAATCAAGTAAAAACCTATTGGATCATTCAAACTTAAGAAAACAGCAAAGTATTGTTTTTACAATTGTTCATTATGGTCTGTGGTAAACTTTTAGTATATTGTGCTTTTTGGGTAAGTTTCAAAAGTTGGTTCACAGTCAAACAATTCTGCATTGGCAAAGATAATATACTACATTAGTTACATGAGGAAATAATTCAGCCAAATAAAAAGATGACCGGCTTGGGTGAAAGCAATGGAAAGCAAGTTATGAAATCAAATGAAATAAGGAGTAGCATAATATTGTGAATGTGCTGATGAAAATGGAGTTATTTCCTATATTTTTATGCTACGCTGATGTGGGTAAATAACTTCAAGAATAAGATCCACATGACTGACAGTGGCCTTCATAATCTGGGATATTTTGCCCACATATCTTTCGCTGTGCTCCTTGCTGTAAGCAGTCCTGCCTTGGCATGAAAGAGACAAAGGTCCACCAAAGAGAGATTTGGGAAGTCTTTGGCCTTAAATCTAGTCTTGTGTCTCTTCCCTCCTGCAGGTTCATAGAGCCATTAAAAATAAATAAGTAAGTAAGTAAATAACAGACTTTAGATTACAATGGTTGGTTATGATGCTTTTGTCTGAAAAGCAAGGTTTGTAATAATGGATGTCTTAATCCATTAAAAAGTTAAAAATCACACATGTCCATTTGTTATTACACCATTAAAAAAACATTTTTACACACTCAGACAAGGATATCATCAGATAAGTAGATGACAGTCATCTTCGCAAAAGCCTCCAGCATTTCCATGGGAACCTCCTAAGCCCAACCTCCTAGGCTCTCAACAAGCTCCCAGATTTATGTGCTGAACACATTCAGAGGCCAAACTCTACTATTGTTTGTCATGGCAGGGGCCAAGGGCTGCTCACAAAGACCCCTTGAAATAAATCCCCTACACCCCTGCCTCCACAGACTGCGCCTCTGAGCTATCGGCCACCCGCCCACAGGAATGGCTTTGCTGACTCCCAATTCCTGTTTTGTTTTGAAAAAACATGGAGTTGCATTTTAACTCTTAAATTAAGTAACTTTCCTTATTATGGCACCATACATAAGTGAAAGAAAGTGTGTCTTATGAAATCAAAAATCAATTCTTGTTCTGTGTGTAGACAGAATTCAGTATTTATTTACTAAATGGCTCATCCAAGGAGCATTTGCTGAGGGCGTACAAAGCCAATTATTTATTAAGCACTAAATCCTATGTTTAAAACTGCTTATTCAAAATGCACATCACTGTCTATTTAGGGTCATTCTTACAACTCAGTCTGGGGGGGGGAATTAGAACTTTATACTTGAAAATTATTTACATCAGCTTATGATTACCATGATCAGAATTTCTGCCATCAACAAAGCTTATTATCTACCATTACATCTACCATAACATTCATATTATATTTAAAATTTTACCTCACTTACAACTTAAATCTAACTGCTGTGAAGTAAAGATTTTAATAATCATTTATTAGCTACTGAATATGCACTAAGGACTAAAGAATATAAATAAGACATTTTCCTGATATTCTAAAGTTCACAGTCCAAAGAAATTCACTAAAGAAGTATTTGAAATATGTAAAAGTAACTTTTCCTAAATCCTAGAATACTTTCTCTATACAATGATTTGTAATACAGCTCTAAAGAGCAGATACAGCTTTTAAGTAATTCAACTGGACAATTGAGATGATATCATTAATTGAAATCTAAAGGAAAGAATATCAGATACATTATTTGTTGGGAGAAGAAAAATCCAATCAGAGTTGGCTTAGGTGGGAAAGCTGTGTAAATTCTGTTCAGAAACAATCAGATATTCTTAGAAAGATTTGCTTTTACATATTTTACATCTGCATTTACGAGTATAAGACATCAAATTTACTTATTTCGTATTTATTGGAAAGAGTTGGCCCACTGAGTTTGCATATAGGATTTTTTTCTCTAATGTATTTGATAGTGTTATAGTTAGTAAAATAACTTATATCCCCAATATTTTGGTTTACTTCTGACTTCTGAGATTTTAATTTTAATTCTTCATTGTTTTGAAATAGAGGCAGCCTTGAGAATCCACGTCTTCTCACTCTGAGCATTCTGAGTGCTTACCATGCCACACAGCATATCCGCTAATGTGGATGGGTGAGTGGAACACTGCCGTCTCCACAACCAAAGCATAATGAATACTGAAACTGCTCTCTATTACGGGGGCACTGGTGGCTACACAGGAGGCTGAAATCTGAGGATTAGGGATCAAAGTCAGCCAGAGAAGAAAAGTCGGAAAGACTATTCTCTGAGTAACCACTACGCACACAAAAAGAGAACAGGGGCTGGGGGTTTATACCAGCAGAAGGGCGCCTGCCCGGCGCGTGCAAAAGGCCCTGGGTTCGGTCCTCAGCCCTGGCAAAACTAAAACAAAAACAAAAAGAGAACGGAACAAAACAAAGAAACAAGTAAGAAAAAAAAAAAGGAAATTGGAACTGCAGTTGTAACTCAAGTGGTAATATAACAGTCTGAACACCAAAGTTCAAGGACAGTACTCAGGGCCTGAGTTCAAACCCAGGAGTGGCACAAAATAAAAATAAATAAAAAGAACAAAAAATGGTCCTTACTGATTATGAATACACTCATTTCATTTCCCCAAAGAACCCAAAGAAATGGAGTAAGTGGGGAGACAAAACCTTCCAGCCAATTAAAGAATTAAAGTGATATAAGTTAGTAAATATTAGAAAATACTCAAAAATAATTACGTTACTTAGAAAGGAATATTATGAACCTAAAGTTCATCATTAATTTTCAAGTGGTTAACTGCTTTTCCTTCTTAGAGATCATTTCTTACTTAATTGCCAGATTTAGATATCTGACCACAGGAGTCAAGATCCTATTTTGTGCATTAATGAAACAAAATCTTGTTTTATAAAATATTCCCACAGAAATGACCTTTTTATGTAGAAGCTAACAAGATGGATAAGTTTATGGTACTTTCAAAAACTGGGCAAAGCATACAATTGGCAAAATACTATAAAGCTAAGGAGAGTTTGTGAAGTTCAAGTTGAATTGTGTAACTTGCAAACTGTCTGCCATATATATTCAATAAAGTGAAGCTATACTTTAATTCATCTTCATACTCGGTAGGAGCATTAATTACCTATAATGATGTATTATTTTATAAGTCCTTGAACATGTAAATTACATGATAAAATATCAGTGATAATTCCAGGAGATTTAGTATTAAACTCTAACATGCTCTGTTTCGTATTTATACTGTCTGTCTCCAGGCACTGGCTGGTCAGCCAGCGCCAGCCCTGGGTGAGTCCTCGCTGGGCATGGGCGGGCCACGTGGGAGTTCACCAGTAATAGTCAACTCTGCTCTCCATGGCTGCTGGAGAATTATGGAAAGCCAGGATCAGTGGGTTACTTGGAACTTGTTTTATTTTGACTTGTTTATATAAAGAGGAAAATAAGTGTACAAGTGTGTAAATGACACATGCACCTCAGCAGTGACAGCAGCTGAATGCCTTTCCTTTCGGCCTCAGGCGCTGATAAAATTAGCTTCTCCTACAAACTGCGGTGTGTCCTCTCTGTCCTCTTCTGTCCCCTCATTCTCTGTCCTCCCCATCCTGTCTTCTCCATCCTCATCTTGTCCTCCCCATGATCTGTCCTCCATGTCCTCCCCATCCTGCCTGTTTTCTCTATCCTCTGTTCTCCCCGCCCTGCCTGGCTTCTCCATCCTGTCCTCCATGTCCTTCCCGCCCTGCCCATCCTCCCTGTCCTCTTCTGTCCTGTCCGTCCTCTGCCCTTTCCATCCTCTGTGTCCTCCTTGTCCTCCCCATCCTCTCAATCCTCTTCTGTCCTTCCCGTCCTCCCCTGACCTGCGGGGCTCGTTTCCCAGAGTGTTCCCAGACTCCAAAGCTTTGCAGAAGGCGGAAGACCAGGGCTCCCACTTCCGCCAGGAGCTCCGCCTGGGAATGGGCTCCAATCAGAAGGGAGCCTCCATGTTCGTTCTCCAATCAGAAAGTCCTTTGGAAGGAAAGCCCTCCTGCTTCGACCAAGATTGGAGGGAGGGACAGGAAAGGGAACTGGGGGCCTGGAGGAGGGATGGTGGGATGGCTCTGGGCTCTCTTCTCCACTACTTCACCACCTAGCATTTGTTTGTAAGACAGCATTGTTTTCATTAAACACTTTCCAGCCTTTTTAGTTCTTTATTGGCAAAGGCAACAAATTCCACCCTAGACCTTAGCTGAGACCTGGTGGGGTGAGGTCATGATGGGCGGTGCGCTGCCAGGCCTGCGGGGCCTGGGCTGCGGAGACCCGGGGAGCAAGGACCAGAGAGCCCGGGGACAGAGACCCGGGGATTAAGGACCAGAGACCCTGCAAACAGAGACCTCGCTGGGGCAGAGACCCACAGGGAGCAAGGACCAGAGACCCCGCAGGAACAGAAAGTCCCGGGGAGCAAGGACCAGAGAGCCTGGGGACAGAGACCCTGAGAGCAAGGACCAGAGAGCCTGTCGGGACAGGGACCCGAGGAACAAGGACCAGAGACCCTGGGGGACAGAGACCTGGGGAGCAAGGACCAGAGACCACGGGGGACAGAGACCCTACAGGGACAGAGACCTAAGGAGCAGAGACCAGAGACCCCGGGGGACAGAGACCATAGACATTCACAATCACTGTCCCTTCACTCAGAGTTTGGCCAACAGAGGCCAAACCTCTGGTACCTGCAGCAATTCACAGTCCCTCATAAATTTGGAGGAAAGTTATTTGTTTTTAGGAGTCACCCTTCTCCATATCCATGAGCAGGATGCTGGCAAATTACACGCATATAATCCTAGTTACTCAAGAGGCTGAGATCTCAGCATCATGGTTCAAAGACAGCCTGAGTTCAAAGCCAGCCCAAGCAAGAAAGTCTGTGAGTCTTATCTGCAGTTAACCATGAAAAAGCTGGAAGTGGAGCTCAACTGATAGGGCCACTCAATTGAGTGAAAAAACTAAGACAGAGTGTCAAGGCCCTGAGTTCAAGTTCCAGAGCCAGCATACATACACACACACACACACACACACACACACACACACATTCACACACACACACTAACACGCGGTGTTAGTGATGTTTTAGCTTGATGTTACGATAGAGTTTACCATCATATGTACTACAGGAGGATACATTCATTGAGAGTCTTTAATGAATATAATTCTCATAAGTTAGAGGCTGTCCCATGAACACGAGGCCACCTTACAGACTGGGAGGCTGAGGGGAGGCCGGGCTAGATTGCTGTTCTCATTCACCCCTGTAACCGAAGGCATCGTCATGCTATTCCAAATATTTTCTCAAAGTTTAGCAACAGTCGTGATACCATAGGTGTGGCCTGACTCTCTGGCGCCCACATCCACCTTCCCCAAGGCCACCTAAGCTGTGCCAAACTCTCCAGGTAGTCTCAGCTCCTGTGAGAACAAGCTGCTGTTAACTGAGTGTCATGATACTTATGGACTCTTGCCATTCAGGGACCTCACTTAAGCACAATCCACATGGAGCCTTTTTTCCTTTGCTAGCTCCCTTTCCCACTTCCCAATTTCCTTTTCTGCCTGGATAAAGGTTCTGAGCCACCTCACCTTCCACATTCATCTCAGCCTGACACACTCACTAAGAGTTTTCCCCAGGAAAATGGAAGTTCTTCATTTCTGGTTCTTCAAGGGTGCCTTCGAAAGCATTTCTTTCCATTTCCTTCCCTGAACAATTCTCTTCTTTGTGACTGAAATTGTTCAAAAGAATATCCTCTGGTTCCTCTCTTCCCACTCACCTAGCAATGTCAAGCAAGCTGACTTCAAATTTCCTTCCTCAGAAGGAAATGCTCTCTGGAAAGTGGGCTGCCTCTTAAAAGCTGTCACGTTCAACTTGATTTCCTTCAGCAGTTCATACCCTCCCGCCCTCCCCATCCCACAAGCTCTCTTGAAGTCCTCAGCTCCTGGGCTTTAAAAAGTGACACAATTTTAATTTTTCCTCCTCCTGAATGTTCTTTCTTTTCTTTCATTGCTTTAGCAATTCTTCATCCATGAAGTATGAATTTGCTCTTGGGTATCTATCTCAACAGGATCTCTCTACAAAATCCCACCTATTCCTACACACTGAGGTGTGGCATTTAGACCAAGAGGTGTGGTCTGACTCTCCAGAACCCACACCTATCTTTCACACAACCACCTATGCTGTGCCAAACTCTAACAGACAAACTTAGCACCTGTGGAAACAAATTAACCTGTCCTCGGGACAGCCACTTCTCCTTATGCATTGCAAGTCACTTAATAAACATACACTGCCCCAAATAAACATTTGATGAATAAGTAAGCAGTGAAATAAAAATAAGTTGAACAGAAATCGTGCAGAAGGCTGTCTTATATTTATGAAAGCATCTTGATGGACCATTTGTGTATGCAAAGGCAGGCGTTAACACTTGGTGCAAAAAAGTTGAAGCTGTCTAGGTTATTTTGTACTCAGTACTAGTAATAATTAGATGTTTATTCAGCTGTTAGAGAGAGAAGGTATAGCCTACTTCGATCAACTGAAAAAAAAAGGATAAGGTTAAAAAAATCTTGGCGGAATGGAAACAGAAGGGAAAAAGTGTTGAGAGAATAAAATAGAGAGGCAAGCTGTCATGGTTTTCTTCACGAGCTTCAAAGTGATATTAAGGCAGTGACTCATGCCTGTAATTCTAGTTAATTGGGAGGCTGAGATCAGAGGATAGCAGTTGGGAAGTAGATGAGACTCATCTCCAATTAACCACAAAATAGAAGTGTGGAATTTTGACTCAAGTGGAAGGGCACCAGCCTTGAATGAAAATGCTAAAGGACAGTGGTCAGGCCCCAGTACCAGTGCACACACATACATAAAACTAACCAATATTGATAAAAGTGATATTTAGCTGGGTGCCGGTGGCTCATGCCTGTAATCCTAGCTACTCAGGAGGCTGGCATCTGAGGATCTCGGTTCAAAGCCAGCCCAGGCAGAAAAGTCCATGAGACTTTTATCTCCAATAAGCCACAAGAAAACTGGAAGTGGCACTGTGGCTCAAAAGGCAGAGCGCTTGCCTTGAGCTGAAGAGTGCAGTGATAGCACCCAAGCCCAGAGTTCAAGCCCCATGACCGACAAAAAAAGTGATATTTAAGTATTAATGTATATACTATGCTGCTGTAAAACAGTCTTTCTCCCATTTTATTAAAAGTCTATTTTCCTTTGAACTGCTTAAATGTAGGGGTTTAAAGAGGAAGACAGTTTGCAATGCAAAATTGAGTTGGAATATATCCAATATGTAAATACATCCAACCCCCCACACACATACACACACACAGGTATGTATACCCTATATATCCAATATATAGCTAGGTTGGAATATATCCAATCCTTCCCTTGTCAGGTCTGAGATTATCCGGTCAACACTGAATTTCTAGTTCTAGACGACACCACAGTTCTCTTCAAGCATTCCTTCACGTTTATAGTCCAGTTAGTCCTGAGAAAGCTGAATGAGGCACGTGGAAAGGCCTGACAACCTCAGTTGGGTAGAAACTGATTCCAGGTCTTAGGTGGCACCAACGGGCGATGGGAATTACCTGTGATCCTTCCCATGCCAGGCCATGAGAATTACCTGTGGTCTTTCCACGCAAAGGCTCTGACACAGCCCAGCAAGGGTCTAAAGTGATGTGCTCAATGTCATCAACTGGCTTTACAGAGCTGGCAGCCCGGCAGCCAGGGTGCACAGTGAAATTCAGGGCTAGCTCTCTGTCTCTGTCTGTTTCTCTCAGTGTTAGGCTTTAACTGTGGGCCTGGCCTTCTTATGCATCCTGGGGCTCTATCACTTGAGCCTTTTCACTTCAGCCTGGCTTTTTGCTGGTTAATTGGAGATGCAATCTCAAAGGCTTTCTGCCAGAGTTGTCTTTAAACCAGAATTCTCCAGATCTCCGCCTCTTGAGTAAGTAGCATTACAGGCTTGAGCTCTGTACAGGGGCTTGGGTGCAATCTCTCTTAGATGACAAATCATTTTTTCTCCTCTGCTCCAGTCTTCAGATGCAGTATTTTCTCTTGCTGGTCAGTTACAATGACTTTATCACCACAAAATAGAAGAATGAAGATTTATTTGCTTCGCAGGAAATATGTTCTCCTTTGAATTGTGCTTATTTTTTAAAAATATTTCATTTATGGATAGACCTTTAAGCAAAATAAGCCAGGCTCAGAAAGGCAACTGCCATGTTTTCTCTCATATTTATAATTTAGACCTAAGAAAGAAGACATGAATGTAACCAGAATGCTAGAGAACATGATGGAAGCAACACAACCTGAATATGTTCCGTGATGGTATGAAAGTACCTGTGAAAATGAAAAGAATGTTGGAGTGGTTCAAGAGAAATTAGTAAGAGAGAGGGCAGATAAGATCAAAATACAGCTTATGCAAATATAAAAGTATCACAATGGAACCTTTATGTCCAATTAATAAATGTCAATAAGCCTTTTATCTGCCATTTCTAAATTAACTATAATCTTTCTTTAAATCTACAAGTTCTTATTATATCTTTACAAGGAAATTGTTTCAATGTAGCTTCCCAGCTGAATATATTTGGTTTAAGAGAAAAGAGATTTAAGGGGGTTGCAAAGGGTTCTGGTTTATATGAGGAAAACTGAGTGAGACCACATTGGATATAACTTTACCAAACTTCAATGAAACCTTGATGAGGTTTTCTTCCAAAGCATGGAATTCAGGATCGTTGATGACTTAGCATTTAGCTGGGATGTGAGTTTTTTAAAAGGCATGTTGACAAAGTAAAATACACACAAACAAAGGTACTTAGAAGACTAGGTATGAATAGCCAAGACAATCCACACAAGAACAACTTTGTGACAGGTTCAGTTTGGGGCTACATCAAAAAATACTGACTGTGAGTACAAGCATGATATGAATAAGTTCATACTACAATTAGGAACTGAGAACATTTGGCTTGGGTATGATTTTAAAAAATAGTAATTGCACTTGAGTGTTTGGAAAGTGGTCATGTAGCAGAGGAATTAGAAAGAAATCAGTCATCTGGCTAAGGAAGAAAGTCTTGGGGAAAACAGAACAAGTCCACAGGAAGAATTTCCAGCCATCATTCAAGCTCATTCCTAGAGGGAGCAGTGACCATGGCCAGCACTGGTACTGGGTCCTTCCTCTTCCCACCACAGTGCAGTGGACAACAGGCGATTCCACAGCCTGTCCTATGCCGAGTCAGCTCTGATTCCTTGACTAGCCTAGGATTCCCACCTTCTCCTCTCTGCTTCCCATCAGTTTTAAACTTTTATCATTTCCAAAATCCTTCTGAGGGACTGTATGTTGGCACACACTAAAGATACTTACACTCCCATGTGTGCATGGACTGTTCACCAGGGAAACGCTGGGAATCAGTCCAAACTCCCATCTACCACAGAATGGCAAAGGGCAATGTGAGGTGTATCTCTCTATATCTCTATATCTACCTGTCTGTCTACCTATCTACATGCAGAGAATGGAATTCTATCATGTTCAAGAAAATGGATGGAAATGGATATCATCATGCTAAAAGAAATAAGACCGACTCAGGAAAACAGAAATCGTGCATGTGTTCTCTCAGATGCATGATCTCCACATTTATAAACAACCGTAGATGTAATATTTGTGGGAGGACAAAAAGGGAGAAGGGATGGGAGTGTGTCACACTGATCACAATTTACACACATCTGCACGACCACAGAATAGTGAATTAGAATAGTGAAATAATAGTGAAACTGCTTAAAAATTGTTTAAAAAAAGTGGGCTGAAGTGAGACAAAGAAGATGACTAGAGGCCTAACCTTGAACATATACTGTACACATGGGTGTGTCAGAGTGAAGCCCAGGTAGATAATGCACACATCACACTGTGTGTCGCCAGGGGCTCAAGGAAAGCCGTGTTTGGTTAACACTCAGGCTGCACTCTCAAGTACAGGGCCAGATGCTCAGAGGGGCCACCGAGACACCTTCAGCTTTAATGTCTGTGTCATCTGTGCTTTGATTGTTTACATCTCGGTACCATGAGCCGCCTTAGTGTTGGGCGTAGTGAATGGGCAAGTGCCTGTCCAGGAGTCCCTCACTCCCCATTGGTGCTGTAGGCTTTACTTCACACTCTCAGGAAAGCAGAATAGGGCAAACTAAGGAGGCTCGGCTCACAAGGTGAATTGATATAAATTTGTTCTAAGAAAAGAGGAAAGAATGTTCATCTTCCAGTGTCATTAACATGAGATTGGGTATAAAAGAAATACTTCAGTGTACCAAGTCACAATGCCTCACACATAATGTTTTTACCCTAGGAAAACAGATGTTTTGAAAACTATGATTTTACCAAAAGTTGGTTTTGTGCACATGAACAGATGAATTCACTCTGGTGGAGCAACACCAGGGCTCGAACCCAGGGCCTTGCACTCATCAGGCAAGCGTTCTACCACCTGAGTCATAAAACCCCAGTTTTTTCTTGATTTCCTTCTCTATTTTTTACTGATAGGATCTCCTGCTGTTTTATTTCCAAGTCTTGCCTTGAACTGGATTCTTTCTACTCTTGCCTTCCAAGAAAGTAGAGAATTTACATTGTAAACAAAACATTGTAGTCATTCTTGAAGAATAGGAAAAAATTAGATACATTTATACATTCATTCCCAAAGTTAGTGAGGTTGAAAACATATTGATTTTACTGTCCTTTTCCCACTGTGTTTTCTCACTAGTTTTAAAAGCAAATGTTATTCTCACCACAGTTTTCCATTCTTAGTGGCTGGCTGAGAACTGCTACGCTCCTCTACCGGGCACACAAGTGGCTTATCACTCACAAAGGTGGCTTTTCACTCACAAGGGTCACCCCTGAGTCACACAAGAAACTTAGTTTTTCTGTGTGACAGTTTGTGTTTTGCTCAAACCCTAAGCTTTCAGAGAACCAGAATTTTCCATTACCCTGAAACACTAAATTGATCTCAAAACTAAACTTGGAAAAATATTCTTTCAGACATTAAAAATAAAAGAAAGCAAGAAGCACAAACAACCACCACATGATGCTTGATATTAACAATGACCTTTGGGTAGCAAAAAGAAAAAGTCATTTCCCAAAATCTTACATTCAAACTTTCCCAGAAACAAATTTGCAATCAAATAGACATCACCAGCTAAAAAAGTAATTGCTAGCTTAATTTCTTTTGCAAATTTCACTGACATTAGTGAAGTTAAATGCACAGCCTAAGTAGAAAGGCTCCATTCATTTTCCTATCGGTTCTGCTATACTGCTGTGTCTAGTTTGATAACTCCAAAATGTACATTTTCTTTTAATTGTCAAACTCACTTCTCTCACAGGCTTTTCTGAAGGCTGAGAGAATCCCATACTGGAATGCAGATGCCCTCTTTGAGTTGCTCACTCAAGTACTGAAGTTGGCCATGTGCTTTCTAGCTTGACCTTGGCTTTTGTACTCTGAATTTCACACCAATTCCACAAAACCACTTTAGTGCTGACCCTTGAGACCAACACATAAGTGAAACCAGCAGATACACAGTGAGTTAGCATAGAAAGGATCATTCTAAATTAAACTGTGAACCTACAAAAATAGGTGTCAATGATTTTTTCCTTCTGCATTTAAATGAGAACATCTACATTTCTTTAACTCTTAAATGCATTGTCCTTAGAAGAATGCAATTGGTTAACTTGTTTATACTAGTGTCAAACAAATATCTTATTCTTCAACAAGGGTAGACATAAGAGAGAGAGAAAGATAACATGTCCAATCACACTATCAGACATCTAGATTTATGGCTGAGAGTGTATTGCAGGCCCTTGTTCTTTGTTCTGAGATACTTACTTTGGGTGTTCCTGTCCAGTTTCCTCACAGGAAATGCAAGTTGATAAAATGTACATTACCTGCATGTGACCTCTGCCACATGCACAAGAATAAATCCTCTCACTAATATAAGCAATCTTCCAAATTTTAGGCTCTCCCTATTGGGTACTGCATTAGACCAATAAGTGGAGGGCAGAGTTACAGTACTAAAAAGACAGACTACGGAATGGGAGAGAATCTTTGCCAGCTGTTGGGGATGTAATGATCAGAATATTCAGGAGCTGAAACACTAAACCAGAAAGAGTCAATAACCTAATTAATAAATGATCAAAGGAGCCAAGTAGACCCTCCTTAGAAGAAGTTGTGCAAATGACCAAAAAAATAATGCATGGAGAAAGGTTCGGCAGCTCTGGCCATAAAGGAAATACAGGTGAAAGCAACACAGAGACCCCACATCACTCCTGTCAGAATGACTGTCACCAAAACCATAACAGCAGCAAACACAGGTAAAGGGTGAGGGGAAGAAGGAATTCCGATGCACTCTTGGTGAGAGAGTGGAGTCGAGCAGACATCATGGAAGGCAGTATGGAGAGCCCGCCAAACACTACACACAGAACTCTCCCATGGCCCACAGCCCTGAGTATCCATCCGAAAGACCACAGCTCAGGACGAAACAAAGGCGCCTCACACCCCTCTTCACCAAAGCAGTGTTCACTATATTATGAAACAAGACTGGAAGCCCAACCACCATGAATGAACCAGATGTATGTGTCATGGTGATCAAAACAGATCATAGGAGTCTGGTGCCAATGGTTCACATCACTTAATCCTAGCTACTCGGGCATCTGTGAGATCTAAGGATCATGGTTCAAAGCCAGTCAGGATAGAGACATTTATCTCCAAGATGAGGGACGTGGTTAAAGTGTCAAGAGTACCAGCCCTGAGAGAAAAAGCTAAGGGACAGCATCCAGGCCTTGGGTTCAAACCTCAGCACTCACACACGCATGCACATGCGTGTGCACACGTGCGTGCGCACACACACACACGATCATGTTATAGTTTGTCACAAAATACATTAGTCTGCTTGCAGTCTTATAGTATTGTTTTAGTCTATAAATCAGGAAGTCTTTTTCTTCAGGTCTGATGGACAGGAAATAAAGAGATGTCTCACATAATAAAGAACAGACTAACTTGTTATCAATTGTTCTTAACACTAGCAGCTTAGGAAGGGATTTTGTAAAGTCTGTGTCTGTTAATGAGAGGCCTGTCCCAGAACACAGGGAATTTGCAAAGAAGTTCAAGCTGATAGGAATTTATCTGTATGTCATGTCAAAGTATAAAACGTGGATTTGAGGAATTCTTTAATCATTTAGCATAACCCATCCGTGTTCTAGGCCATGCATACATTTCTAGCTGAGAGTTTCTTGTTTTTCTTATCATCCAAATAGAAAAGGCTGGTATGATTATAGTAGGTTAAGTGGTAAGGATGTAATTTTCTTTCATTTTTAAAGCAAATAATAGAGATGGTCCCTCTATTTGGCCTTATTTGAGTGGGATTTTTATCTTTCTTTTTGCTTTCTCAATATTCTATGACCCTCTGTATTGATCACAATTTTGATGTTGAAATCAGAGCTAACGCTATCAGATCTGCTAAGTTATCCTCTAAATTCTCTTAGTGCACAGATATTTAGTTCATATTGAACATCTGTAGCATCATCGTGGTACAGTTGACAAAATTCTTTGATTAGTGATTCACAAAGGAAAAAGCAAACAAGCTGTAGTCTTCTAGAAAGACACATGCTTAATGAAAGAGAAATTAAAATGGCTCGACATTACCATATGTTAATCATTTCCTGGGCAGAAGAAAAGCATTAGGACCAATGGCTTGACTTACTGTCCTCTAAAGGTTGCAGGGAACAAGTACTCTGCTGTGGTTTGGATTTGGGGTTTGGTAATCCTCCCCGAGGAATGAAATATTGAATATTTATAGTTGCAATCGTGAGTCAGCAAAAAGAAGCAGGAATTATAATATGTGATTAGTCACAGAGAGCATTTGGAATACAAATAAGAAAATGTCTGGCACAGCCGGGCAGCGTAGAAGACTCAATAAATAAAGAATTGCCAATAGAATACAACTTTAAAGATTATTTTGTGAGAACTTCCATTTGGCTAGTTAGAATAACCGTTTTCAGGACTGCTGACCTTGCATGTCAAGTGTGAACTGACTGTCGTGTGGACCTTGCCTGTGTGTGAGCTCACTGCCCCATGCTGACCTTGCATGTGAAGTGCGAGCTCACTGCTCTGTGTGACCTTGCATGTGAAGTGTGAACTTACTGCCCCATGCTGATCTTGCATGAGAAGTGTGAGCTCATTGCCCCGTGTGACTTTGCACGTGAAGTGTGAGCTCACTGCCTGGTGGTTCGGTCCTGTCTGCCTCTCTCCCTAGGGAGCAGTCTGCGGTGGGTTTGAGGCCTGGTCTCCGGGCACTAGCTCCATGTGGCCCCGGCTTCTTTTTGGCGCAGATCTTCTAGCAAGCAGAGAAGGCTAGGGCCTTCCACACCTGAGATTGAGTTCTAAGAAGGGGAACTCTCCATCCCCGATCCCACACACCCTCTTACACATTCATTCTAGAGAAAGGTGATGGCCACGTGTGAGCCATGGAGAGGCTCAAAGCCTCGTTCCCACATGAGCCAGCCTGAAGGAGGTACTTGTGCTTGTCCTCAGATGAGGCCATGTCCTGGCTGACCACGGCCTCACAGCCCACGGCCTCGTTGCCCACAGCCCCATTGACCGTGGCCTCACTGATCACAGCCTGATCATGGCCTCACTGCCCACAGCCTCGCCAACCACAGCTTCACTGCTCACAGCCTGCCCACGGCCTCACCACACACGGCTTTGCTGACCACGGCCTCACCGCCCACAGCCTCACTGACCACAGCCCCACTGACCACAGCCTGACCATAGCCTTGCCGACCACAGAATCACTGCCCACCTGACCACAGCTCCACTGACAATAGCCTGATCACAGCCTTGCTGACCACAGCCTTGCTGACCACGGCATCACTGACCACAGCCTGACCACAGGCCTGCTGACCACAGGCTCACTGCCCATGGCCTCTCTGCCCACAGCCTCGCTGACCACAGCCTCCCTGCCTACAGCTTCTCGGCCCACTGCCTTGCTGTTCACGGCCTTGCTGGCCATGGCCAACTTTTCTGCCACAGAACTAAACAACCAGCCCTCAATACTGATTTCCCCAGTTCCTAGTATGCAGCCAATGGGTTTTCATGGAACTGTTTCACAGAACTTTTGGTTACTTACTTATTATTCAACACTTTAATTGTGAACATAGCTATTTGATGCCCATAAGGTTGAAAACATTGTGATATTATACAAGCTATTTGAAGCCCATAGGGTTGAAAACATTATGCTATTATACAAAGAATTAATACATTTAACCAAAATTTACCGAGAAGCTTCTGTGTAGATGGCATTGTGTTTCATTTTGTTATTTTTTTTTTAAAGCCAATACTGGAGCTAGCACTTAGGGTTCCATGCTCTTACTTAGCATTGCTGCTTAAGGCTGGCACCATGCAGTGGTTAATTCAAATGTCAATTCTTATTTTTCTGTTATTTACTGTCACATATATATTTAGTGATCTCTTAAACTCTTAATTTTATGGTAAGTTTATAATATAAGAATATTATAGGGTTGGGAAGGTGGCTCAGTGGTAGAGCGCTTGCGTTGCATGCTCGAGGCCCTGGGTTCGATTCCTCAGCACCACATAAGCAAAAAGAAAAAAAGCCGGAAGTGGCTCTGTGGCTCAAGTGGTAGAGTGCTAGCCTTGAGCTGAAGAGCTGAGGGACAGCGCCCAGGCCCAGAGTTCAGGCCCCACGACGGGACCCAAAAAAAAAAAGAATATTATAAATATAAGATTCATTGGAGTGAATTACTATTTAAACTTTACTAGGTTTATCTAATTCTCAGAGTTGAAGTAGAGGTTAAACCTTTTATGTACTAATATTTTTATTTTCCATTCTAATAATTTCTTTTTTTAAATAAGTTTTTTATTGTGAAAATACTGTACAGGAGGGTTACAGTTACATGAGCAAGGTAATGAGTACATTTCTTATCAAACATTGTTGCCTCCTCCTTTGTTTTCCCCCTACCATCCTTTCCCTCCCATCTCCACTACACTCCTCATCCTCCACTCCCCACCCCCAATAATTTCTTTAAAAATTTTCTGATGAGACATAAAACTTTACTACATTTAATTTCTCAATATTCAATTTTATATTCCATTCAGCCTGTAGTTTCATACATAGATATTATAGTAACTAGTTAAAATGGAATTTAACTAGTAAATACCTTTATCTGTCATAATAGTGTGTGCGTGTGTGTGTGTGTGTGTGCGCGCGCGCGTGTGCACACTCATTCACTCTAGACCTGAGACTTGAACTCGGCATGGTCACTGCCCCTGAGCTTTTTGGTCAAGGCTGGTGCTCTACCACTTGAGCCACAGCTCCATTTCTGGATTCTTGGTGGTCAACTGAAGATGAGGATTTTTCTGCCAGAGATAGTTCTGAACCATGATCCTCAGAGCTGAGCCTCCTGAGGAGCTGGGATTACAGGAATGCTTCCATTCCCCATTATTTATATGTATATTCTCCTTAAAGGAAGCCACCAAAATAGTGGTGACAGCCTGGTGGCTCCCTCTTGTCCTTACACTACGTATTGCTCAGGTGTCGTTGTCACCATAGAAGAAAATACCCTTGTCATCCGTATAAACCTTTTCTTTGTTGGGCTGTTAATAAACCAGTTGTTTTGATTTTGAGAATACTGATGTGAGCTGGGTGGCTCACATCCCAGCTGTTCGGAAGGCTGAGAGCTGGTGGTTTTCCACTAAAAGCCAGTCAGGCAGAACAGTCCACGAGGATCTCTCTCCAGTCACCGAGCAAAAAGAAAGAGGGGATGGAGGTGTGATTCAAGGAGAAGAGTGCCAGCTGGGATAAAGAGATCAGAGTGAGCGCACAATGCTCAGAACTCAAGACCTGGTACTGGCTCAAAAAAGAAAAAGAAAAAAAACAATATACGCTTGGGATAATTATTCAGAGGAAAAAAGAACATGATGTGAATTTGCAGACCCCATAAGCTAAGCACTTGGTTTTGTTGCTATGTAATGGATTTGGATATTTGGCATTTTTATCAAGGTATAAGACATGTATCTGAACCATTGATGCATTGTATAATGCAGCATTACCTCACCAATATCAAAGCCTGCGACTTACAAGAGCATATTTGCATCCTCTTGTTTTAAGACCTGCCACGTTCTCGTGTGAGAGAAGCCAGGGCTCTCCCGTGTTCATCAGAGCGGATGACAAATGCTCCCTATCCCAGCAGCCCAAGGGCAGATCCACCGACCGCCCGCGGGCCACCCACTCCACCCCATGCTCCCCAGTTCCCCACATACCTAAAAAACCACCCTCAAGGGCATCCCAAGAATATGAACAATCCCGGAAACGAAACGTGCATTCTTCAAAGCATATTAAAACAACACAAATCAATGTGCAAAAGGCATATTTCACGTCGGTATGGCTGAATTAAAAGACCCCAGTAGGAAATGTAGCCGATCCACATTTCAATGTGCCACATTGAACTTGGGGGTAAATCCAACTCGGCCGTTCAGCCACGTCTGAAGTCCCTGGGCTTCACTGCAGAGGGAAGGCTGGCCCAAGAGAATCACTGCTGGGGACAGCTATCACAGGGACTAGGGAACGTGTCCCCTCTGCTTCTGAAGCAGGAGGAAGCCACTCTGATGTTTTCTTTCTGCCCCTGTCATTGCCTGAGATCTTCACTCTCATTATACCAAGGCAGTTTTTCCACCATCACACTCCTGATAATGCATGCGGTTAGTTAGGGTTACCAAATAAAAATGAAAGAGAGAACATTGAAATAAAAATAGGTTAATTCACATGGCAAGTGGATTAATAGTTGCTAGAGGTAACCAATTACACTCCTATCTGAACCCATGTGACTTGAAGTAAAATGTTTTTGCCCAAATGACTGGGACACAGCACATGTTCCTTCAACTCATTTAAATTTTTGGGATCAGAATGAGTTCGTGTTTTGATGGAGCTATCTAAATAATTACTTCATCTGCATTTCACAGGCCATTAATGTGATTTTTTTTCCTACTAACCAATCCATCTGTGTATCCAACATGAGTTCATGAGGCAATTATCTCCTCTCTAGCCAGCCCCTTCGGGCCACGGAGGCAGATGAAGAAGCCACTACGGCCTTCCAGGCCTCATGCTGCAATTCTTTCTGTTTGGGAGCTATTTGTCTGATTTCCCCAAATTCTCTCCTGAAGGAGGCATAGCCTAGCAACAAATTGCCTTCAACTCTGCAACTCACAGAGGGCAGGAATCTAGAACAGACATTCTGGAAATTCAATCATTTCACCAGCAAAATGTGAAATGGCTCATGCAACATGTTCTATATTTTATTTCAAGTTAACATTCAGAGAGGAAAATCGAAGGTCCATTTTACTTTCTGAATGGACATGAGCAAGAAGAGCTGCATTTCTACGCAGAGGAATTTTGTTGCATTTAATTCAATACACACCACCATGAAACAAATTATTATGGTTGATTCAGTAGTAAGAGAAGGGAATTAGAAAAAATTTTCAAGAGGACTAATCATAACATGATCTATAATTTGTGGAGAACTTTATCAAGATTACTTGCTAACTCTGAAGTGGAACATCCTATTATTTATTATGTGGTCAGATGCCATGGTACACACCTACTATCCCAAAACTTGAGAAGCTGAGACAGGAGGAGTGGGAGTTCAGGACCAGACTGGAAAACACAGAGAATATACTTCAGCCATCACATGCCGGACAGATGCAGAGCAAAATCTGGTCTCAAACTTAGTTTGGGTGCGGATGGAGGAGAAAAGGATGGAAGACGAATGAAGAGAGATAGGGCAGGCAAACATAGCCATTACATTCAATATTTACACGTGGACTGCAACTCGGTAATTTGAGCCACATGAGTAGGGTTGGGAAACATGGGGTCTCTGGAGAACCAGGGAGAGGTAACACAGATCAAGGTATACTTCACTCATGGTCTGATTTGTTCAGTTAAAATCCCTTTGCACAGCTACTTAAAATGGCCAACCAAACAAATAGCCAAAGTAAATCCTTCAAGATATAAATTATATATATATATATGTATATATATTATGGACCCATACATTATCTATGCTCTTAAGAAATTGTATGCTTTTCTTGCTAACTTCTAGAAATACAGAGAAAGCAGAATATACATTATAAGACGACACATACCTCCCTTCATCAACCCCAAATGATAGAAGACATAAATTAATCTAAAGAGGGCTAGGTTTTTAATCAGTGTTTAAAAATCCCCCCTCATTTCCCCAGGCCCATGATATTTACGAAGAATGCACACTTGCATAACAAATGAAATAGATGTAATTAATGTTTAGCTTAGATTTGAAAATAATCCAACATCTATCCAACTCGTACTTTATAGATGACCCTGCCTCACTCCATGCTCTGTGCAGGTCTCTCCTGCTCCTTCCTCGTTCCTCCCTTTTTGCTTTTTAACATTTACTGCAGTGGAACACGAAGTCTCCTACTGAAAAATCAAAAGAGATGGTTGGCCTGGAGACAGCTTTTCATTCTCTTCATAGACAGATACAGCCCCTCATGTTAAATCTAAAAGCAAACAAAGAAAGCTGGCTCCTTTCATATTGGGTTTTAAAGATGCACACCTTAGACAAAGTCTTGTTTTAGCTCCCTCTGAATGTGGCACCCTCAATTTCATCCCCGGCGAAGCAGAATTATGTGATGAGGATCAGCACGCTTACTTAAGAAATGAAAGTAGTCCAGCAAGCCAGCTGCTCCATTTCCCCTCCACAATGAAAGTAAACAACTGTGTGTTTTTCTCATTGCTCATGCATTTCCAAAACCAGAACCTTTCTCTTTCCTCTCATAAACTGCCAATTTGAAGGCCACAATTTTTATTTTGTTTTGTTTTCCACATGGTCAATGATAGTGATATTTATTTGCCATTGTGATTGAATTACTCCATGGGGAAATTTCCAGTGTTTTCCAGGGTGACTGATACGGGAAGACTTGCTGTGTGTGAGTCAGAACTGGGGGCAGAGGGAAACACCAGAGTTGAGTCCACGAAGAAGCTCAATGGAAGCCAAAGCCTTGAACTCCAGACCTCGGGCTTCATAAAGATCCAAAGCAACATGGCTCTATTCCCCATTAAATGTTATCAAAATTGTGTGCTTCAACTAATACTATTTTAATTTCCTCTTCCTCCACATGTTTTTGCCCATCTGTCTAGATGTTTCTCTGGGTGTTGTCTTTGCTGAGATGTCCCGATTTGGGAAGGACAAAAATTGTTTAAATATAGTAGCTACGTATTCTTTGATTAGGTCCTTCCAGTGTTTAATTAAGACTCAACCAGTACTACTTAAGCATATATCACAGAAAAGAGTAGTTTTTTTAACGCTGAGAAATATGACATGTAGGATTTTTGCTCTAGAGTTGCTTAAAATTCAGTGGTGGGGACCGAAGGAAATAAATTAAAAAGTGCAAAGCGTGGGCATTGGTGTGAGCGAAGATGACAGGTGCCGAGCTGTAGAAAGCAGCCTTCCTCTGGGTGGTTGAGGCTGGGGTCCTGGGGCGAGATCCTGGCATTGAGGTCTAATGGAGATCTGAGCACTGAGCAGGCCTGAGAGAAAGCGAGTGAAGAGTGTAGGGAAAGGAGAGAGCCCCTGGCCAGGAATGGGGAATCAAGGTGGTGTGGCTGTGTTCCGGGGGAAAGGGTTGGGTTCGAGATAACCCGTTAGTGCTGTGCCTCAGTTCTTCAGGTGATAACAGTCAAGGAAGGAAGGAAGGGAGAGAGAGGGGGAGAGAATAAAGAGAGGCTGATTCTGCGGCCACTGGATGCCCAGAATTTAAATCGAATACAAGGAATGACAGTGTCAGATTTGGATGCCCAGGGGTCATTGCAGCCAGGAGGGCAGCATCTACCCCCAGCCTGGGCTGTCTGTGAGTGTAGCCGCTGGGCTGACTCAGCCTCACAGCCAGAGCTCACGTCCTCTGCCCAGCACGAGGCAAGCCAGGCCTTCCCCAAGCTGTTGAATCGGTCATCTCCCCACAGCGTCCTGAACACCTCCTTCCAGTATCCAAACGTCCATGCTCACGTCCGCGACAGTATTCATTTCAGATCAACTTCCAGTGGATTTGAATTCATGATTTCACACCAGTGCTTGGCTGGAATGCAGGGCTTCCTGCTTGGCTTTGTCTCTCAAAGATGGCCCTCTACCACTTGAGCCATACTTCTGCTGTGCTTTTTGCCGTGGAATTGGAGATCATAGTATCATAGATTTTTATAGGTGTCACCACCAGCTCACAGCTTGGTATTCCTGGGGTAAATATGCAACCAAAGCTCAACGTTCTTCTGTAATATCTTTGATCACGGATATATAAGTTGTGCTTGATCTTTAAGTTCAGTGTTGGCCACGCTTTCCCTCGCTCGTTTGTCCTTGCAGACTTGGGACCCGGATTCCCCACTCTTGTGTGTCCGGTGCTCTTTCTTTTCAGCCTGCAACATGCTGAGCATCACTTATCATTGCCTGAATTTCTCTTTCAAGTCCATTGTGAAAACAACTTGCTCTGAAGATCATCTTTCCTTTTGTTAATTCCCAGTGCTTTTAAAAGTTTCTCTCTGCTTCTTTTATTAATTTTCAAATTTAAAAATGTCCGCCTTACATGAAGACTATTAATATCTTGCAACCAGTGATAATTAGGATATACAACAGACACACATTTAAACCCCCTTGCAGAACACCACAGGTTGATTTAATTGTATTACATGAAGCAGTCAAATATACCTACACTTGTTAGAAATTTATTTATTTTCTACTTTTTATGTTTAATTTTTGTCAGCCATGGGGCTTGAACTCGGGGACTAGGCACTGTCCCTGAGCTTTTTTTGCTTAAGGATAGCCCTTCAACACTTTCAGCCATGACTCCATTTCCAGTTTTCTGGTAGTTTATTGGACAGAAAAGTTCCAAAGATTTTCCTGCTGGGCTGGCTTTGAACTGTGATCCTCAGATCTCAGCTTCCTAAGTCACTAGGATTACAGGTGTGAGCATCAGTGCCTGGCTTCACTGGAAATTTAATTACAGCTTTAAAGAAATACCTGTGACTTACTAAACACCAAAAGAAGTCTAATGTCCCTGCACACAATGCCCGACTGTATTTATAAGCATGATTCTTTTTTTTTTACATTTTTTTATTGTGAAAATATTGTACAGAGGTGTTACAATTATATGGGCAAGATAATGAGTACATTTCTTATCAATCATTGTTGCCTCCTCCTTTGTTTCCCCTTTCCAACCCTTCCAATCTCCCCCTCCCCCCACAAAGTTGTAAAGTTCATTTTTCGACATAATGACTTGTTCATCTCATTGCTGCAATGGGTCCACCTGTATCCCTATTTAAACAATTTGTTTTTTCCCTTCCACAAATTATAACAACATCAAATACAAGGAAATCAGGGGTTATACTGTGGGGGAGGGACATACAAAGCAACAAAAAAAAATCTTGTAAATATGTTAGAAACAATCACAAGAAAGAAGAAACATTTGAATACTTATCTTGGGGTTCATTTCAACTAATATCAACTTATCTGACCTTTTCCGCTTGTCTCAGACATATACTAGTTATTGCAAATAAGGGAAACCATGGGACCTATGTTTCTTTGGGCCTGGCTTACTTCACTTAATATATTATTTCCCAAGTCTTTCCATTTCCTAACAAATGGGGCAATGTCATTCTTTCTGATGGAGGCATAGAATTCCATTGTGTATATATACCACATTTTCTTGAACCATTCATCTACTGAGGGGCATCTGGGTTGGTTCCATATCTTTTGACTGTGCAACTATAATCATGATTCTTTAAAAAGCTTGAGGGTTAGAAATGAAGTCTTCAGTCATTTTGAACTCATTGTAATCAATGGTTCTTACCTGTAGAAAGAAGCCTAAAAGTTTGTTGTGTCAAGGCAAAAGAATTTGCTAAGGACAAACTGAATATCAAGTGTGAAATTTTCAGAGTGACTGTATCCACCTGTGCATCCACCTCTGCCAAGATGCAATTCTCAAATTCTTTAGCCCAAGATGGATGCCTGAATGTGTGAAGGCCACAATTTGTTCTCAGGTTCTGTAGCCCAGTTCTCTTGATGGGTGGATGGCAGCACAAAGAACAAACAGGCTGAGATACTTTATTTCTTAGGACTTTATTGACAAGAAGGGGTTTCTGGAAGAAAATACCTTTGTCAGGAAATAAAAAAGTTCACAACAAATATAATTGGAAGTTTATTATTATTATTATTATCATTATCATTATTTTCAGTCATGGGTCTTGAACTCTGGGCCTGGGCGCTGTCCTTTAGCTCTTCAGCTCAAGGCTAGTGCTCAACCACTTGAGCCACAGTGCCACTTCTGGCTTTTTGGTGAGCAATCGGAGAGAGAATCTCACAGATTTTCCTTTCTGGGCTGGCTTCCAACCACGATCCTCACATCTCAGCCTCCTGTACATTGGCTCTCAGCTTACAAATATTACTGACAAGCCTCCTGGCTCCTGTCACAGCAGCCCATCTAGATACCAGAAATACATGCCTGACGTCAGACTGGACCAGAAAACGACTTTTAGTCATGCGTGGACCACACAGAACTGGTTTGTGTTATTGATTTTTTTGTATGTGGGTGCTACTGGGTTTTGAACTCAGGGCCTCTCGAATGCTTGGCTTATGTCCTAACCTCTAGCCATGGTTTGTGGTATATGGGAGCAGAGTCTCACATTAGATTGCCATCAGCACAATCTAGGAACTGTCAGGACAACTTCTGAGAGATTAACTATTCTGAGACCTTATCTAGTATTGGTTTAAGTCAAGACTGGAGTCTGGAAAGCTGCTGAGGTGAAGTGAAATCTGAGTGGCAACACTTGCACAAGTAGAGCAATGTCCAGGTGTTCAGTCTGCATTATGGGCTATGCACACCTCTTCATTAAACATTATGCACTAAGCAGTTATGGTGACAGCACACTGTCCTATCTATGAGACCATGGTTTGCATTTAAAGAGCTTCAAGAATCACCCAAGTCTCTAAACTTTGAGAAGGACAGAGTTGCTTACTCTTTATGTAACTAAGATTTTGTATCAAAAGTCTGATTTGGGTAGGACATAATGGTGTAATTCTGCAGCATACACAGTGCAAGCACCATGGGTGTGGGCGTAGGTCTCTGCTTGTGGGAGGACCATGCTGAACATTTCCACACAATGGTGCCTACTCAGTTATTGGTGAAAACAAGCTCTACGTTTATGTTCACGTGCATAGGGCAGTCGCTTAACCTTCTGACTTTTTCAAAGTTTTCTTGGCTATATTTCATAAAGCTTTTCAGAACATAATCTCCACAAACTAGGGAATGACATGATACAATGTTGGTGAGTGTCATCAATTTTGCTCATTTTGACCAAAAACAGATATTGAAAAAATTTACTTAAGTAGATATTTAGGAGGAAACGGCACTAGGAATGCTACACATTATATATTTAGCATCTTGATTTTTCTTGCCATGGAACTTCAGTAATCTGCCTTATAAAAACACACCAAGAACTGTAATTATTTGTATTGACCCGTTTAGGTATGTTGATCGATAGTAAGGGTGCTTTCATATCCCACTTCAGGTTAGGAACTTGTACAGGACAACTGAAAAATTTGTAGCACAGGTTTTTAAACTGCACAACACTGATCTGTTATAACCACATTGTTGGGTTTATAAATTTAACCTAAGAACATATACAAGAATGACAATACCCAGATGCTTATCTGTGTGTGTGTGTATGTGTATGTTGTGTGTGTGTGTGTGCTATGAGAGTATTGAAGGAAAACATTTGTCTCTCCCTGAGGGTATAAAATGTTTTAGGCAATAGTATTTATAATAGGAAGTATTCCAACCCACCTAAATGTTCCAGGGTAGAAGTGACTGAAAAATGCCACATCGTTCTATCACTGTGCGGTCCGAAGACAATGGTGTGAAAAGTTATTTTAGAAAAAATCTTAAAAGAGGAATTTCATATTTCTAATTCATGTGTTATTTTCTGGGCACAAAAATGTTGAGACATTAATTGGGTTAATTACTGCCAACTTGGACCTTTGGAAGAGAGAAGTGTGGAGTTGTGTGGAAGCAGTTTGGCCACTAAGCTGTTGGTTGGTTAGTGGAAAATATCAGGTGGTCAGAGGTATGGGGAGGGTCGGCCTGCTGCAGAGCTAGACAGCAGTGGGCAGGTATTCCCAGCCGCACCCTCAGAAGTGTGTGCATCGGACACAACAAGCAACACACAGCACAGGCCAAGGATGGACAGCATTTCTAGGTGGTGTGTTATGCCCTATTTCTTACTAGAAACAATTATTTCTGATTTTCTCACTTAAGAGTTTATCAGACATTCCAATTCATTAAATGATTTCAAAGTCCTCTTTCTGAATTTATGGAGTGCAATTTTTTTGTGTGTCTTTTTTAGTTTTTGTAGGACCCCTCGTTCCCTTTTCCTGATCATTTCCCTAACCCTGTCACCTCTGGGTTTTGCTCGTACGTCCTCTCCTCCATTGTCCTCTCTGGTGACAGTCCTTCCCTCTCTCACTGGGTCAGCCTTCCTGGGCGACCTCGTGCTCTGGCCCCCTTTGTCTGGAACACCAGCTCTGCTTGATTCTTCACCTGGCTGCTAGTTTGCTTCCCTTCAGATTTCAGCAGAGTGGCTCTCTCCCCGAAGAGACAGGCTCAGGTGTCATGGTGTCCTCCAGTGCCTTTTCCTCCGCCCTTTCCAGGAGGCCTGGGAGAGCGGCCATGCCTCCTATGTATTTGTATAGCTATGCAAAATCTGCGCAGAACTTCCATCTGGCCCTCAGCCTGACACCGAGACGTCCTCAGTGCTCAGTGACCAAGTAAGAGGGTGCTAACGCTTATACTCACTCAATAAACACAGACAAGTGCATCTGTTATTTACCTGCCTGGGATGGCTTTGAACAATGACCCTCAGATCTCAAGACTCCTGGGTAGCTAGGATATTACAGGTGTGAGTCACAGACGCCAGGTGAATAAGTCATTCTTTATGGTGTGTATGTGTATGTGTGTGGGGGGGTTGGGGGGTGGGTGTGCGCACGCGCACGCGCGTGCATGCTGGTCCTGGTGTCCTGGGCTTAAACTCAGGGCTGGGCATTGTCCCTGAGCTTTGATGAAGTGTGTGCTTTACCACTTGGGTCACAACTCCACATCCGGCTTTTTGTTGATTATCTGGAGCTGTGTCTTACGGGATCGGAATGGAAGTCCTCAGATCTCCGCTTCCGGAGCGGCAGGGAGGACAGGCTTGGGACACGGATGTCTGGCTCTGTCTGTGTTTCAATGAGATGATGCTGAGGAGTTGTGCCATGGAGAGCTGGGGGTCGCCAGGGTCGCAGCAGATGACAGAAGCACAGTCAGGCTGCCCACGGGGACTGGAGCCCAGACGCGCGGGGGGCTGTGGCCGCCCGGGTGGGGTCGGTGCTCCAGGTGCCCGCTGCGCGCATGTGCACAGGTCACACGCACGCGTGCCTCCACGCATGGCTTCCAGCTGCCCCAGACACACGTGGGGCCCCAATACCTGGCACAAGTCCCACATGGAAAGTGGGCCTCGGCCGCGCTCCGGCCCGCCCCGAACCCTGGGCCAAGACCCCCGCGGCCGCGGAGCATGCCCGTGCACACACACACTCACACGTCCGTGGAGCGAGTACACGTGCACACACACGGCTGCAGTGAGCGCGCGTGCACACTCACATGGCCACGGAGGGCAGGCGCAAGTGTGCACTCACACGGCTGCAGAGGGCGTGTGCACACGCATACAGTCACGAACAATTGCAGAGCCAGCACGCGTGTGCACACGCACACTCACATGGTCACAGAAGGCAGAGCATGTGTGCAGTCACACGACCATGGAGGGTGAGCACGAGTATGCACACTCACAGGGCCACAGAGGGCAGGGAGCATGTGTGCACAGCCAAGGCCAACCGCAGGGCACGCAGCACAGTTGTGAGAGCAATGTGCTCTCTCACTGTAAACATGTGAAGTACTTCACAAAGCCAAGTATGCCATCCACAATGGAGGCTTTCCAAATGTAGAACGTACAGATTCGTGGAAATCCAGTGTCACAGGTACAGGCAAGGGCTGCTTGTGTTGTGTCCAGGGTTCACGGGGGGTGGGGGGGGTACCTGCCAGTCACCGGCTCTCCTCCCCTTCTCCGTCTGTCCGTCTGTCTCTGCTCCCCCCTTCCATTAGCTGAAAGTTAATCTCTACATTTTCCTGAACAAGTGAATTTCAAGTGGTTTGATTCTGACAAATCTATACAAGTCCTCACTGGCTTACTCTGAAAGAGTATAGCCAATTTTAATTTAGCATTTTTTTTGCCGGTCCTGGGGCTTGAACTCGGGGCCTGGGTGCTGTCCCTGAGCCTCTCTGTGCTCAAGGCTAGTGCTCTTCCACTTGAGCCACAGCTCCACTTGAAGCTTTTTCTGAGAATTTTATTAGAGATAAGAGTCTCACAGACTTCCTGCCTGGGCTAGCTTCAGACTGATACTCAGATCTCAGCTGAACTCTTCAGTAGCTAGGAACCACCAACATCTGGCTAATCTAAGTTTTCTTTTTCCCTATCATACCAATGACATTTAGATTTCCTGTGACTGAACCTTTAATCTTTAATCACTATGTGTGTCTGTCTGTGTGTGCATGTGCACGCCAGTCTCAGGATTTGAACTCAGGACCTGGGTACTGTTCTTGAGTATTTTGCTCAAAAGCACTCTACCACTTGTGTCACAGCTCCATGTCTGTCTTTGGATGGTTATAGATAAGAGTCTCACAGACTTTCCTTTCCTGGCTGACTTTGAACTCCAATCCTCAGATCTCAGCCTCTTGAGTAGCTAGGATTATGGGTGTGAGTTACCAACAACCAGCAATTTTTAAGCATGTTTAGCACAAAACTACTATTGCATTACACTGTAAGAATCCTAAATATCTAAGTGCTTCAGTTTCTGGTACAACAGTTTTGTTATGATTTTAAAGAGAAAAATGTGGGGCTGGGAAGGTGGCTCAGTGGTAGAGCACTTGCCTTGCATGCCTGACGCCCTGGGTTCGATTCCTCAGCACCACATAAGCAAAAAGAAAAAAGACGGAAGTGGCACTATGGCTCAAGTGGTAGAGCGCTAGCCTTGAGCTGAAGAGCTGAGGGACAGCGCCCAGGCCCAGAGTTCAGGCCCCACGACCGGACCCCCCCCAAAAAAAGAGAAAAATGTTATATTTAAAATTCGTTACATAAAATGATATACACTTAATTTTCTTTTTTTTTGTCTTCTTTGTTCATTTATCTGTCTTTGGGAGGGTAAGGAGGAGCACAGAAATGGAGGGACAAAAGGTGAACACATGCAGTTGTGGCAATCACTAGACACTATGTTGGAAATGAACTATACAACTTATGGGTGGGGATGAATGGGAGGAAAATACTGGGAGAGAACAAGGGACAGGGTGAGGGTGTTCCAAAAGAAATATACTCATTACCTGATTTATATCAGTGTAACCTTCATTTAAAAATGAAATTCAAAAGTATTCATTCAAAAATCATATGCAAAAGAATATCTAATGGTACCTAATTATGTCTGAGTAAGTTAATTGGCTTGTGATTGTCTTTATATCAATATTTAATTTATGTATCCACTAATCATAGTATACTTCAATAACAGTAAATTCACCCATTATATTTATCTTTTGCCAGTATGGAGAATAATGTAACTTTTGCAACTAACGTGTTCATGTTATTTTGGTTCTCTGGAATTCACACAGGCTAATCTGCTTTTTAGTAATAGCCACCATGTTTGCTAAGGAGCCATGCAGATGGCTGCTGCTGTGTGCCCTCAACAGGGGCCTGGCCCTAACTGGCTTTGCTGGCCCAGGCCTCCATCCTGACCATCAGAGGGCAGTGTCCTACTCCTGGCAGGACAGGCCAGGGATGGGGCTGGACCTGCCGGCCCTCCCTGACCAGCACTGAGAACCAGTCAGATGAACGTGGGTCAGGGCGGGGAGTGGCCTTCCTGGTCTTGGGGGAGAAGATGGCTGACCACAAGGCAACAGAGGAGAAGGCACAGAAGCAGGAGAGTCAGAATTCAGACACCATTAGAGCCCTGGATGGAGTCATTGTAAGACCTGGGGATTTCAGTCAACCATAGATTGCCTGTCTCCATCAGGCCCCTAGCTGCTCAGCCTGTAGGTGAAAGCAGCCACCGTCAGGGTCAGGGCATCTGTGCTGGTGTATTTGGCCCTAAGGGGGCTCTGTCATCTTACAACGTAAATCAACGGATTATCTATTTCTCTGCAGATTGCTCTTCAGACACTGTCATTATTGTAATAGCACAGACATACGCTTCTAGCCTGCGAAGCACTTATATAGTTTGAGTGCGTCTACTAGGTAATGAGAATTTTTTTTCCTTTTTTACAATGTTACCAACAGCCAGTGAAGTCACTGCGAACATCTCAACAAAACCCTTGCTAAAACCCTTTAAATTTCAGAGATAACAGTTGCCTTTAATCTACCAGACCAGCTATTGGTAAAACTTCCTTTATATTTAAATTCTACTTGATATATAAAAGTTTCTTGATATTTAATGTTTCTCTTACAATTGTGGTCTAAGCACTTAAAATCCTTTGAACTTAAATCAAAATAAGAGTATTAGAACATTTTTTTTCCAACAAGGCAAATTAATCAAAGGAAAAACTGTTATTTTTTAAAATACACTAAAATCTTTCTATAAATATATACCACAATAGTAATTTTAGTTTTAATGTAATGGAAAAATTAATCATAGAGCAACAAGAATTATCATCATCTAAAAGCTAACATGACCTTGTATAAATGAAGCACTCACTTTCCATTAACTGTAACAGATTCTCCTGATGATTATGTCTCTTCACAAAATTATTCATATATAACCTGATTCTGATTAGGGATTTGGATGGCAAGATAAAACTGGTTGGTACTGGTTTTTGAAACACACACACACACACACACACACACACACACACACACGCACGCGCACACGCACATGCACACACACATAAGATTCTAGTGGTAGATTAGATAAATGGACTAGTCTATTATCCAAGAAAATCCACCGTCTGTGCTCATTATTCTAGTTAGCCACCAAAATGGGCCATTCACTGAAAATGTTGGTATACATTCGTTTCAGATCATAATTTCCCCTTTCATCTTATTCTATGTAAATATAAGGAACTTCTAAACCAGAAACTTGTGAGAAGGAAGATAATGTCTTTTGATCTTCAATCCTTCAGAGGGAATTTTCAGCTATATTTAATTAGTGCAGATCCATTAAAGTCCAGGATTTTCTCTGAAGGAGGCTCCAGAGGCAGATTTGTTGGGAGGCTTCTCTCCCTTTCCGGAAGAAGGTTAACTCTAACTCTGAAGGCCCGGCTTGCAGGGGGAGCCCAGGATGGAAGGCCCGGCTGCCACTGAGGGCAGGAGCCCTGGCTGACTGTGAAAGAACGCCAAAAAAGCCCGCCTTCCTCCTGAGCACCCTACTGTCCCTTGCCCTGTTTTCTAAATGGTGCCAACTTCCTGTCTACAACTGCTCTCAAATGCCGCCACCTTCAGGTGGCAGTCGGGAACACACGCTACAACCTCCAGAAAAGAAACAACCACGACTTACCCACCTGAAGATACATATTCCAATCATCTCATTATACCCAGGTATTAATCTATACACACATTTATAATTAATTAATACTTTGTAAGCAGCCATAGCTGTTTAATCAAGAGCTCTCATGTGAGTTAAAATAATACCAGTCATAAAATCCAAAAAGCCCTCTTACATTTTCCAAAACAAAAGGATGGCAGATCTTTTTTTTGGGGTCCGGTCGTGGGGCCTGAACTCTGGGCCTGGGCGCTGTCCCTCAGCTCTTCAGCTCAAGGCTAGCGCTCTACCACTTGAGCCACAGCGCCGCTTCCTTCTTTTTTCTTTTTGCTTATGTGGTGCTGAGGAATCGAACCCAGGGCCTCCAGCATGCAAGGCAAGCTCTCTACCACTGAGCCACCTTCCCAGCCCCAAGGATGGCAGATCTTATCTGCTGAGAAAGCATTTAAGCTTAAGATGAGGCAGAGTGTGTCATGCTTAATACAAGAATATTTCTAATTTTGAGATAAGGCCAGAAAACTGGCACATGGAAACCAGCTAAAACCACCGACAAACACGTAAGACCGTGTAAATATTTGTCAGGACTCAAAATTCCCACATGAAATGCAGGTTTCCAGTCAAAATCCCAATCTCTGTATCCAAGGGAAGGAGATTCAGAAGGGAGTCTCTCAATGGTAATCTCTGAAGAATTCAGAACAAGCAAGCACCATGGGTGATCACTGCATTCCCCCCACCACGCCCCCCTGCCACAAACCGGGAACACAAAGCCTTTGTGTCAACAGCAAGGTATATTCTAGACACAGACTGGAACCAACCCCTCAGAAGAAGAACCATCCATCCATTGGCAGTGCCTCTCCATCTTGGCTTTGGATTGCTTTTACTAAGAACTTCAAGGGCAAGGAAGGGAAATTCTGTCAGAGCAGGGCCCCTCTCCTGACTCAGGGAGGACTGGGGCTGTGCCTTGGATTCTCCCTCCCTCTCCTATGCTTGGTGTTTAAAACCCAATCTTCTCTTGGCGATGGTGACTTTCAGAACTCACCAACAAGACACACCTGTGTCACAGGGCCTGGCGTCCCTGGGCGCCCTTCCTACAGACGCCGCTTGTCTTCCTCAGGTGAAGTACATGTGGACAGGGGTCACTGGACAGAAGCTGCCCAGATGGCAGGGTTGCCTCTGTTCACCGAGTCCACCTTTCATCTTTAACACATGCTTCTTGATTGAATGGATCAATAAATGATTTATATTTAAAGCTAAGGTCACGCTACTGAGCTACCTAGGAAATAACAAGTACGAAGTGACGTATTTTTATCCCAAATCACATCCACTTAGCTTCGTGTGACTTCATATATGTTTTAACATGTGAAATCAAGCCCTCATGAATTGACATGCGCTGGATGAACAATAATAGCACTTGTGGTTTACTTGTGGGACAGGGCAGTGGTGCACACGAACATGGCTCTCACTTAACAGGCAGCACACACTTCCTATCTCCATGTTTGAGACTTACTAAAACTTCCATTGCATACAATGCTGTCTGGAAGATGCCCTCTTTTGAACGTCACAGTCAAAATACCAGGTCATTTGCTTATTTTTATTATGCTGTTATTATATTACCAATATAATATGTGAAATATTCCAACACCCTGAGACTTCCGTGGAAGGCTCTTCTCTAACTCCTCCTCCTTATGGAGTAGTATTGCATTCCTTTACCTTGTAAAGATAAGAGAATTGCTGTCTCCATTGTATCATTTCATCAAAATACTCCAAATACAATAGGAATGGAAGCGGAGCTGGGGCTCAAGTGGTAGAGAGCTAACCTTTAGCAAGAAAGCTCAAGGATGGTGCCCAGGTCCTGAATTCAAGCCCTAAGACTGGTGCATGCGCACACGTGTGTGCGCATGCGCGCGCGCGCGCGCGCGCACACACACACACACGTCATTACAAAATCTCTCTCAGTATATGAAATCTACACCAGGAAGATTCTGGAAACTCAGATTTAACTCTTTTGGGGAATGGGAGGAGAGCTGGGTGCAAGAGCACTTGCCTGGTATTCTAGGAACATGAATTTAATCCTCAGCAACCACACACACACACACACACACACAGATGCAAAGGGAAAGGCAGGCTATTTTGAAATTCTAAAGCCAGGATTTAGCTGGCTGGGCACGCGGTGAGCATCTGTGTGCGCGGTGAGCATCTGTGCTGGTATGGCAGGAAGTAGTGGCTTGCTTCTACATTCTGGGTCAAGTCCCTGACTCATGTTGAACTCTACCAAAACCAGTGGTTTGGGCAAGTATTGGTAATGACCCAGGAGGTCAGACGTCTGAGATCAAATGCTCTTCAGAAAGGGTTGGGCAGTGTTGTTCATTGTAACCAGCCCACAGCAAGGCGGGGAGCGGAGTGGAAAGCCTGCCTCACATGCAGGTTTCAATCTTGCCTCTAGCTGACACTTCCGCACTATGCACTACAGTGCTGGACGCTGCCGTACTTTGCTCAACACTCTTCAATTCTGGGTTGGAGACAGGCAGATGACAAATGTAGCGCTGCCAATGGAGACCGCAAAGCTATCCATGGGAACACTCGAGTTACAAATTCACAGAGAACACGTTGTTTATTTTGTGCATCAAAATTCCATGCAAGGAATTCTGGCTATATCTGACATTTAAACATAAAGAGTATGAAGTCTCCTTAAAAGCATATTTTCTTCCAGCTTTTTGCTAGTGAATTAGAGTCTCATGGACTTTGCTGCCCTGATTGGCTTCAACTCTTGATCCTCAGATCTCAGCCTCATGAGTAGCTAGGGGTACAGGGTGAGATTCCAGTTCCTGGCTCAAATCAGATATTTCTTTTTGTTTAAGCCATATAAACACCATTTTCGAGTTTGTGGTTACTAGTTTGTTTAAAAGTACTTCATAATACAGAAAAAACTTATTTATTATTAACTAAGAGGCCAGGGTGTTACCTAAACTAAATGCTCACTGAGTAAGAAATTTTTATGCACATTTAAGAGTCAACCTTTCATAATTCATACTTCTAAGTTATGGAGAATTTATCATCATATGAGTCAAGCAGAGAAACTCGAAGTGTTACCAGGAAGTGTAATAATAAATCATGTGTCTACGACATGTTATTTCCCAGAAGATGAGACTTTAGAAAAACAGCTATAGGAGTAATAGTAATGTGATTAATGTATAATCCTACATTTTATCCTCACCAAAAGCCCATTTATAAATGGTAGCATTTGCAATAAGAATGGTTGTTATGAAATCCCAACACCAAGAATACCTATACATGAAAATACCCAGGGCCAGAATTCCTAAAAATCACATTTCCAGAGTCAGAACAGCCTGTGACTCTCACAGCCAGTGCCGGGAGATCTTCAGGACTGATTACTATTACACTATTTGACGACCAATACAAATTTTAGAGGTCTTGTTTAATATTTAGGATTTTCTGAGTTACATGAGCTCTTTTGGAACGAAGAGAGAATACATATTTTCCTATCACAAAGTGTGTGTTCAAATTTCCTGAATCACCTGTAAGAAAATGTAATTGTCACTGAATAGTTAATACAAACTGCAAGCTCAACGATGTCATAATTCTACTTGCTTTCACCAGTCTGCCCCCCACCCCACAAGGTGAACTTTTCGTGAGTGCTGCATCTCTGAATCAGAGCGACTGTTCTGCTAGCTTTGACCTTTCATCACCGACATTGCTAGCCAACAGTTTCAGGGCCTCTTGTATCTTGTTGCACACGGAAGTATGAAGTGAGGCTCTATCACGCAGGCTCCTTGGAAGGAGAGGAATCTTTATGGTTGGCTCCTTGGGTTTCTCTTCCTGAATCCCTGTCTCTGACCCTCACCCCTTTCTCCTCCTGGCACGGCTGGGGCCTCATCTAGTTTACCCCCTACCCAGCTCCATCTGCAGGGATTATGGCATTACATTGGGGGATTTGCGCTGGTTTTCAGGGAGAAAAGAACAGGAAATACAGCCACATAATCCACATTTAATTTCACAAAAAGTAGCCAAATCTAAAGCCAGAATATGTTCACCTCCTGTTTAGAGACTAATTCCACCTGCTTCATGGCTGCGATTGGCTCCCAGGTAAACAAAGCACATCAATTAAACATTGCAGATCAATACCAGTCACTTTAAGATAGATTTGTCATGACCTTAGTGTTAGAAAACTCTTAAACTTTATGAATTGTTGAATGTGTTCTTTTGCTTTTCGGTAATACTGATTTCCAAAGACAGAATCTCTCCCAATATTACCACTTCTAAACAGGAGCACTCGTGGCTTTGGTCTGTGGAAATGGAAGTGGGTTTAGGAAGTTAAAACCCAAGCATTCTCTATATATTTTTCTCTTCTATCTCCCTTTTCTAGAATTGCTTTAAAATGATCCTACAATGTCTCAGCTGGAACAAGTAACAAAAAACACATTAAAATGAAAAAATATGACCTAAAACTTGCTTAAGTGAGCCAGCAACACAGAGCCCCAGCCTCTCCTCAGAGCAAAATGCTATAGAAAGTTCATCTTGGATCTTAGTTAAAGACACTTAATGATAAATTATATAGCCACATGCTTAATAAAATGGGTCTGTATACAGCTTTTGTAACTAATTTAAAAAATTATACACTTCATTCAAATGATTAAGAGAAATAGCACACAGGATCGACGAACAGCTTACTTATGAAAGTCAATTCTTTTGTAATATACTACATACCCAACACTAAGTATCCCAGGTCCTAATCTGAAGAGGCCCTGCCCCTCCTAGGAGGCTAGGAAAATCATGGGAGGCTCTTTTCTTTTTGTGCCAGTGCTGGGGCACAAGATAAAGGCCTCCAGCCCTCACTTGGTTTTTGTGATGGCTGCTCTACCATTTGAGTAGCAGCACCATTTCTGGCCTTTTGCTAGTTAAGAATTTCTCAGACTTTCCGGGTGGTTTTGAACCTTGATCATCAGATCTCAGTCTCCTGAGTAGCTAGGATTATAGGTGTGTGCCACTGGCACTCAACGGCTAAGGTATACTTTCGAATCATTTCCCAAACATCAAAGCCTTCCACAAAGGCATGTGTATTTACTTGCTTTATTCATGAGATGTACAGCAAGAATAAATTAATTTCTAAAATTTAATTATAAAAATAATAAACCATTATAGAGAGGGCTTATAATTGGAGAAAAATAGGTTTATTTTACAAAAACTTTGTCCAAAGTTAAGCACCATAGTCAGATGCTGATGGATGTCTCAAGTCCATAATCCTAGCAACTCAAGAGTCTGAGACCCGAGGATAGTGTTTTTAATACAGCCCAGGCAGGAAAATCCACAAGACCCTTATCTCCACTGAAAACGACCAAAAAAGCCAGAAGTGGCGCTGTGGCTCAAGTAGTAGAGTGCTGGCCTTAAGCATAAAAGCCCAGGGACATTCCCAGGTGCTGAGTTCAAGCCCCAGGATGACAGAAAAAAAACTCTGTCTGCCTGCCTGCCTGCCTGCCTGCCTGCCTGTCTGTCTGTCTGTCTGTCTGTCTGTCTGTCTATCTATCCATCTATCTATCTAGCAGCAGAAGTGACATTCTGAGGAGAGTCTTTGCTTTTCTTTTAAAAATGAGCTCTGGTAAGCACATTCTTTCTTTGTAGGAAGAACTTTAAAGGTATTGCTGTAGAGGATGAACTAATGGATATGAACAACGCTCAGTCCGGTCACTCAGGAAAGCGAGAATTTATTTTAGAGGAAGAGAGCATGGGATCAAGGCATCATGGAGTTGAGTCAGTTTTCAGTACAGAGTGTGGGGACTGCATACTTGGAGACACATTTGTTATACTTGGTGAGAAGAAACTTCTCAACAAGAATCGTGCTTATCATATGCTATAAATGCTGCTCATGATTCCACAGAAGGTCTTTCTACTGCAGATGGTAAAGAAACAAGCAGAGTCTGCCCTGAGTGCAAATGTCCATCAGGGTGGTTCTCAAAGGCGCCAAGCATATTTAAAAGGGATGAAGTGTGAGTCTCCGTTCGAGCAGGTGATCTGTCTGCTGTATGCTTTTCAAAATGGTAACGCTAACTGCATTTCTCAAGTAGAGATGGAAAAAAGAAACCCTTGTACTTGACAACTGATGGGGGAAATCATGACCACCTTTTCTCTCTCCACAATTTCCCAGACAGAGAACAGGAAGCCAGCTCAGAATAGGAAATGGATCACTGCTAAGTATTCCTTCCCATCCTTTACTTGTTGACAGTGATTTGCTCTAGCCACGAGCGAGTGTCCACGTCAAGCTTCTATGGACAATTAAGATGATATTAAGATGATCTGGCCTTACAAAGCCATTTTTTGGGGGGTCCGGTCGTGGGGCCTGAACTCTGGGCCTGGACACTGTGCCTCAGCTCTTCAGCTCAAGGCTAGCGCTCTACCACTTGAGCCACAGCGCCACTTCCGGCTTTTTTTTCTTTTTGCTTATATGGTGCTGAGGAATTGAACCCAGGGCCTCTGGCAAGCAAGGCAAGCGCTCTACCACTGAGCCACCTTCCCAGCCCCCAAAGCCATTCTTTTATATTCACTTTTTTTTTTCTTTTTGGTGCCAACCCTAGGGCTTGAACTCAGGGCCTGGCCAATGTTCCTGAGCTTTTTTTCCTCAGGGATGCAGGTGTGAGCTGACAGCGCCAACTTCTATTCACTTTTAACATGAGAAAACTAAAACTTGAAAATGTTTAAGTCTTTGCTCAGGGTCACCAAGAAGGTGAGTTGGTGAGCTGGGATTTGAACTCACAAGGACTGACTTCAGACGCCATGCTTTCAGCACTGTCTGGACAATGAAATATGAAGATTGCCACTAATAAACACACGATGGCTGTTCCTTCCTGATCAGTGATTGCCTTGTCTCCAACCAACAGCTTAGACAAGAACCGCACACTTTGCAAGGTGAGACTGTTACTTAATAATCTTTTGCGTTAGTTTGGCACTAGTCTCTCTCAACTGGCATGAATCCTGTGTTATTTTATATACAATATAATTCTTGAAGCAAAACACAATGTGTTATAAGAAATTACATAGTAGTTTCATAACACACATTTAAAAGCATACATATTTATCGGTTCTTGCTCCCAGATGTCTATTTTTGACTGAGAATAAAATGCTGTGCTGCTGCTCATAGGTTTTATTTTGGAAAAGCTAGTCTGGAACATGGTCATCATCTATTATTATCTTTTTCTGAGATGTTTGGAAAAATATTATGATACACACTTGTGCAATATTTCTGGAAGTGTTGTAACCAGAGATATTTTATTTGCTGAACAGAAATCTAGGATGGTAGTTGCAGATGTGTGTGTGTGTGCGCGCGTGCGTGCGTGCATGCGTGCGCGCGTGCGCGCGTGCGCATGCGCATTTTAGAACTGCGCCCACCTCTAAAATTCTATGGTTTTGCTGATCCCCTCTCAAAGTTAAAAAGAAAGCCAATGAAACCAATGAATTTAACTTTAAAGACATTATCTTACCCAGTAATCAACTTTAAATGTAGATCAGAGAGAAACTAATTATAATATGCTTACATTTCACTTATTCTGCATTTATCATTGCAGTTACTAAATCCATCCATGTATCATTTGCTAAATACAAGAAAATAGCAAAGATTTCCCAAATTCACATCGCAATTATAAATAGACTGGTGTTGACATATCCTCTCCCTCCCTCCATTCCTCCCTCCTTCCCTCCCTTCCCCTTCCTTCCCTCCCCCCTTCCCTCTCCCCTTCCTTCCTTCCTTCCCTCCCCCCTTCGCTACCCCCTTCCTTCCTTCCTTCCTTTCTTCTCTCTGCCTCCTTCCCTTCTTTTCCACAGTTTCCACCATCCCTGTTGCCTTGGGAACAGTATGTTCCACTTATTGATGACACCTGTCACTTCCAGAGACCATGGGCTTTTGTCCTGGTTTAGTCCCTAGTCACTAGTGTCATGGCGGCAGAGCCCTGCTCATTGCTCTCCAGGAGCCAGAGACCCTGGTATCTCGGCTTCACCCATCTCACAGGTCAAGGAGACGGGCAGAGTTTGAGTGTTACATCTCATGAAAAGCTTGCCGTGTTAGTCAATTGTCTTTCACTATAGCAATCTCAAAAGCAGGATAGCTTTAAATTTGCACATTTTGCTGAATATCAGTAACTGTGATTCATCATCAGGCCAATAAAAACATTCATTCATATATAATTAGTTTTAACTCCTGAAGTGTTCCAAATTACCTCAAATTTAATGGTAACCACCAGACAATGAGAAATACTGCAGGCCAAAGGGCTTTGAGAACAATTCATCTTAATACTTAGGACAAGACATTCTATTAATATATTTTTCTTAAGTCAAAAAAGATTTGAAAAAAGGATTATTATTATTTTTAAAGAATTTTTTCTGACCATGTCTTGTATCTGTACTACTCAGTATATACTTGTATATATACTACTCAGGCAGTATATAAAGTTGGACTTTATGACCTCACAAAATTTCTCAGAAAATCCAAACGGGGGGGGGCAAAGAAAATGATATATTTTATACATTAACTGTTCAGCATTGTTTGTATTCTTCAAAATAGTGTAACACATATTCCTTAAATACTGGAAGCAAATGTCCATATTCTAACCCCTTTAGAGGCAAACTTCTTCTTTAAGATTATTCACAAATTAGATCTGAAAAAATGGGCATTAAACACTCATAAAAGCAACTTATTTACCCCTTGATATCTCTTGAGTAAGGGTGCCTTAGATTTCCAGTGAACATTTAAAATAAATTCTGTTTTGCTTTAACTTAAATATGTAAATTATATGATAGATTCCGCATTTCTTAGGCTACCCTGCAAAATCTACAGACAGACATATTTACAAAATGATATTAACAAATAGATACTATGTGGTATCTCCATTGGGAAGTTTAATTTCAGGACACTGATTTTTTATAGCTCTTTTTTCATGATTCAAGAAGCAATTTCTCTCCTAAAGATCAGAGCAAACATGATTCTTTTCCAAAACCTTTCTCATAAACAACATTTCAGTCATGTTCTTAATCTGAATGAACATTTAAGTTTTTATTTTTAGTGAATCAATGTTGCCAATAAATATTTCTTGTTTCTCTCTTTACCTCTCTAACAAACTTTAGGTATGGCTTTTCTCCTAGATGGGAAGATCAGTTGAATGTCAGTGTCAGTAATCAAAAGTCAATAAAAATTCAGACCCCAGGAAATTTTCTTAGTATTAGACTATATGAAATAATTCATCCATTTTATTAAATTTAAATAGGATTTATCAATCATAACTACAAAGATGAAACAAATTTTGACAAGAAAAACAATGCTTACACTGTGTATACTCAACCACAATATTTCTTTTCCTTATTTACTAAAAAATGTAAGCTAATAAAGCTGATGACCCTAAGTGCATTCTAGAGCAAGTGTGATAAATGTGTTTAAAACATGTTAAGGTCTGGGCGCTTCCTCTCTCAAAGGGAATCTTTAAAAATATACATGGAACATTTACAGCCAGTCTCTTAGACGGCCTATGCTATTTCTAAGATTTCTCCTTTTTTAACTGCCCTCAAATCAATATATTGTCAGGAAAATCTACTGTGGATGTAGAACATTTAAAACTTGACTTCTACCATTTTTAAACTACTTATTTAGGAAGAAGATTAGCATTTTGCCTGGGGTTTTAAATGAAGTTTCGTTACCGTTGTTGTTAGTAGGAATAATAAAATACGTTTTATTTATATATTCATTACCAAAGGGCATGATGAAGTGAGCATTGCCTGGGACTGAATGTGTAGTAGGAAAGATTTATTATTCTACTTGGAGCTCTCTTTATTGCTTTCTCAAAGGTGACTGCAATAGTTCCCATTTCCTGCATTTTATGTTGAAAATTTATAAATGTTTTTCCATTTTATTTAATGACTGGTTACTTAATTTTCTATAGAATTAGCAAATACTAGCTCTTCTTCAAGTCTTGTATATACATTATTTAATATGGTTTCGTCTTTGGACTGTACTGCTCATTTAGTTGTATGGCCCAGGTTCTTCAATTTTACTTTATTAATGTACTTTTCCTTCATTCTCTCTTTTCCTTTTCCTCTTTCTTATCTTCCCCTTTCTCTCATGTTAACATTCTTTGTTTTAAATACGATCTTCTACTTATTACTTTTGAACGCATTTTTCATATCTCATGTACTTCTTTTTACTTCGGTTCCTTATTTATTTATTTGTGTGTTTGTTTTTGCTGGTCCTGGGATTTGAACTCAGGCCTGGCCACTGTCCCTGAGCCTCTTTGGGCTCACGGCCAGCATTCTACTACTTGAACTACAGCATCACTTCTGGCATTTTCTGAGTAGTTTATTGGAGATGAAGAGTCTCATAGACATGCTTGCCATGGCTGACCTCAAACTCTGATCCACAGATCTCAGCCTTCTGTGTAGCTAGGATGACAGGTGTGAGCCAGAGGTGCCTGGCCCTTTTTATTTACTATTTTTTCTTAATTCTAAAAATGTTATTGTAAAGGTGATGTACAGAGAGATTATGGTTACATGATTTAGGTAAGGAGAGCATTTCCTTTTGAACACTGTGACTCCCTCCCTTGCTCTCTCCCACTTTCCCTTCCCGACCCCCCTCCCCACAAGTTGTATAGTTCATTTCCACCACCATGTCTAGTGGGCTTCACTGCAGAATTGGCTCACCCTTAAAAAAATTATTGTTATCATTAAGATGCTGTACAGAGGGCCACCCTTTCCTAAGTCAGGTGATGAGGACGTTTCTTTTTTTTGGACAATGTCACTCCTTCCTCCCCCCCCCGCCCATTTCTGCTGCCCTCCCTGCACGCAAGTTGCTTAGTTCATTTTCCACACAGTGCCTGCTGGATCCCGTGGCTGCATTTGCTCACCGTCCCCTCCTTTCAACTTCACTTGCTTTTGTTCATCCTTTGCTGCCATATTTCTTTTCTTTCTTAAAAAATAGCTTTAAGGGGTTGTACTAAGGGGTTTTCAGTTCATTGTCAGTTCATGAGTCCAGTGCATCCCGATTCGTGTGCCCCTTCCATGTCCTCCAGTCTCCCCTGGTGTGGCCTGCCTCCGCGTCCACAGGTGAGCTCTGAGTATTATGACTGCACTCTCCCAACCCCTTCCCCTTAACTCCGAAGTCCCAGCTTCCAGATGCTCTTTACTCAAAGGTGAGTTGCCCAAGGAGGACAGTGTGGAACGCCCCTGTGGTGGCCAGCTTGTTTGTGTACAGACAAAAGGGACCCTGTATGTTTCCGTGTACATTTATCATTGAGACCTGATTTCCAAGGGAGGGAAAACGTGCTCTTTATCCCTCTGAGCCTGACTTACTTTATTAACTTAGTCTTTTTTAGGTCAACTGATTTCACTACAAATGACATAATCGTGTTCTTCCTGAAGAGTGTATATGATTCCACTGGGTGTATATATATACACGTGTGTGTATAAGAATTCACTATGTACACACACATATAATAAATATCTTATGTCACCTTTTCTTAATCCATTCCTCTATTGTAGGGCACCTTGACTGTTTCCATAACTTGACTGGCGCTGCAATGAATCTTGCACCACTTGGCTTAAATAATGTAACAGTGAAGAACATGGATGCGTGAGCGTCTTTACTGCTTTCTGACTTATAATAATCTGAGGAGATGAGAAAGAGGGTGATTCCACGTTTATCATTTTAAGGAATCTCCATGTGGCCTTCATGTGCTCTGACCAGTTTATGACATCAAGAGAAGGAGCAACAACTTCTGGCAGGAGAGTGGAGACGAAGGATCTGTGTGCATTTGTAGTGTCCAGGGACAGCCGGAACCTTCTGCAGACGGAGTGACTCTCCCTCCCCTACCGTTCCCCCCCACCAAGGGGGCATCTGCGCAGCCCCTCCCCGCAAAGTCTGGCAGTAAACACTGGGAAGATGACAGGCCAAATCCTCCAGGGGAGGAAAGGTACCCAGCCCTGGCTTTTGGACAGCACCTCCTCTCTGTGATACTCAGAGCGTTGTGCACGTCCATGCTGCAGCTCACAGAGAAGCTTTGCCTCAAATAGGCTGCCCTATGAAGCAACAGCATGACACGCCTGACTCCTGTGAGAAGCTGGTGGTGGGGAAATTCCTATAACCCTCCAGGAAGAGCAACCCGTGCAGAACAAAGGCGTACTTCTAACCTGAGCCATCCTTTACATGAAGAGTCAGGAAGGCCTTTGCGCACATGAGTGTGTGAGTGCGCGTGTGTGCACGCTCGTGTGTGTGGATGCACATGGTGTGACAGAGACAGACAGACTGACAGACAGTGACAGAGAGACACAGGGAGATAGAGAGAGGAGGAGAAGAGGTCCTTTTAAGAACTAAGAACCAATTTCATCTCATTTTTAGTTTCGTCTTTGCTGGGACTTAATTTAAATTCTTTATTCATTTTGAAGGTAAGTTGAAAAGGTTCAGCGAGGAAGTCTGTGGGGGAGGAGTGACAGAGATTAACAGGAAAGCACACGCGTTGCCATCCACTGGGCATGCATCAGCCTGGAGAGCTGACACAATGTCTAAAAACCCAACTTGCAAATAAGCAAATGATACAGACCTCTAAACTCAGAATTCTCAGCTCCTATGTGCACCAATGTTTTCGTTTTCTTATTTGGCTTTACTACTATTTTTTTCTTCTGTGCTTGTTCTGGTGTGTGAATTCAAGACTGGGGCACTATCCCTTAGCATTTTTGCTCACGGCTGGCACTTGAGACACAGCTCCACTTCTGGCTTTTTGTTTTTGTTTTTAGTAGTTAATTGGAAATAAGAGGCAGCATCCTCTGTAGCTTGGACTGGTGCTCAGCTTGAAGTCAGATGCTGGCAGTCCGGCAGCAGCCTGCAGAGCTCTTGCCAATCCTCTACCTGTCACTCCCCAGGCTGCCCCTCTTACCATACATTGCTTCTCTCTGAATATTGCATTACTTTCCCTCTAATTTGTATTTTTTCCATATAGAATAAAGATTTAGGTGCTGACAATGCAAGGTTCAATCATGGTAATGTCTCTAAAATGGCGTTGCAAATTAACTCTGACGCTCTTGGAGCTTAGCTCTCAGAGCTCAGCTCAGCAATAGGTTTGGTGTAGCAGTAAAGGGAGATCTGCCATCCAGGGGCAGACGCCTGTGAGGAAGAAAGTGCAGCTGGGACTCTCAGTCCTCGCACACCATAAATCCACTCAGAGGGGGGCTGGGCCTTCAGAGGTCAGGCAGTAACCTCCAAGGTCATCAACCCTATTTCTAAAATGAGATGGACTCCATCCCAGCCTGGAGAGCCCTGACTGCCCTCTTCAGAGGGCTGTAAACCACCCTGGCATGACACCACTCTTTTCTATCTCATTTAAGAGAGCAAGGAAATACCTCATTTTTTCTCTTTCTTCAATGTCCAAATTTTTGTCTTCTTCTTTCATAGACAGCCTGGGCAGCAAAGTCTATGAGACGCCTATCTCCAATGTTTTATTTACAGTTAACCAGCAAAAAGCCTAAAGTGAAACTGTGACTCAAGTGGTAGAGGGCCAGTCGTACATAAAAGGCTAAGGAACAGTGGCAGGCCCTGAGTTCAAACCCCAGGTCCTGCACACAAATGCATGTGCACACACACACACACACACACACACACACACACACACACACACACAGAATACCACTTTTCCATAGCTGTTTTCATACCTATCAGTATCCTTAGAGATAAATCAACCAGTGGGCAGTTCCTCCGAATTTTGAAGGACAATATCGACATTTAATTACAGCTTGGGGCTTTCCTGAGCAGATGTTGAAGTACAAATGACAGTGCCTGGGCATGCAAGTTCAAGAAATGCTTGTTTCCATTGAACCAGCAACAAACCAGAAGCAGACTTGAAGCTCAGGTGGCAAAGCGCCAGCCTTGAGCAGAAAGCTAAAGGAGAGAAGCTCTGAGTTCAAGTCCTGTCCCCTGATCCCCCCAAAAAGAACACAGAAACCAAAGTGTGCCATTTACAAGCGCACAGTCTGCCTCTTTGGCTGTGTTTTTTGATGCATTAGAGGAAAGTCATGCACTAAGCCATCCCAGAAATCATGAAATGCAAAGTGTAGTTCTTGCAGGATCTCATTGCGTGCCCTGAGTGGAAGTGGTCTTTACTGCAGACCCCCAAGCAGGGTGGGAGGGAAGCGAGGTCCCGAACTGTATCCACCAACTGGGCCTCCTGCCCCTCCTCCCCTCCCCCCCTCCGCCCAGGTCGTACTCCCCCACACACTCCCACCTGCATGTCTACACAAAACACAATTCAAGTATGAGTAATAAGAAGGAACTTCTTTCTTACCAAATTCAAAACAAAACAAAAAATCCTGAAAGAAAAAAAATCCATAAACTTTCAAAGGTATATGAAAAACTCATCCCAGGGAAATTTTCTCTGCAAAGCTGAACACAAAGAACTACGAGATTCTTTGGAATATAAGAAATTACAGGACTAATTACAGACCCTCTCTCATGGAAGAAATCTGAAAATGCACGCAAGGCTGAAAAAGAAACTCGCTGGAGATGGAATCTGAGCTGGAGAAGAGAGGCTAAAAAGGTGAAAATGCAAGAGAACTCTTGTTTTGCTGACGGGCATCTGGGCTGAACGCTGGCTTTCTGTCATGCTGCTGACTTTAGCAGACCTCGAGCCAACCACATCACCCTGAAACCCCCCAATGTCTAGTCCCAACTTAAACTGTTGAGAAGGGCAGGAGGGTGGGCACATGCAGTGGTAATATTCCATGTGCAAATGTGAAAAGGAACTGGAAAATGGAGGCTCTGGTTGGAGAGGTGGGGAGAGGATGGGGGTGACGGGGTGGAGAGGCTTTGTGCTCCCGTGACCTGTCGAATGAATCCCCGCCCTTCAACTTCTCAGAATAACAAATGCGCTACACAGAATTTAGACGTGAACCGTGCCAAGTTTGACAAAACCTTTCCAACTTCTCCAAAAATTCTTGAGTGAGTCAGCTGGCCAAGTACTTCACAGTGAGACGCTAGCCAGTTTGTAACCATCCAGAGATTGATTTTTCTCAACTCGTATATTTTCAGTTTGACTTTAAGTTGAACAACAGTGCCAACTACTTAGGTCTGATTTGTCCCTAACATGATAGACCTGAGGTCTCACCAGATGCCTCGGGGCAGAGTCTTGCACTTTATTTCCTAAGCAGTATTTCACATATGTAGCTGCATTGGGTTATGACCTTCTGTCTCCCTACACTGGTGACTGCTGACCTGGACCTCACGTGCTGGGCTCAGGCCACCCTGTGGATGCGGGACCCGGGCTCAGGCTGCCCTGTGGATGGGGAACTCGGGCTCAGGCTGCCTTGTGGACCTGGGATCCGAGCTCAGGCTGCCCTGTGGACGAGGGATCTGGGCTGAGGATGCCCTGTGGACTTGGGACCCAGGCTTAGGCTGCTCTGTACTGAGCAGGACCCATGAACATCCTCAGCAAACACAGCTCAGAATGGAGAATACATCAGCATTGCAGACGAAGCCAGCCCTGTGGCCTCCCACAGGCCGGCAGCTCCAGCCGGCCTCTGCGTTTCCACCACTCATCCTCTGTGTGTTACGTTAGCAGAGTCTGTAAGTTCAAAGTCAGCCCAGCCAGTCACAAAAGAAAACAGTGCAACTACTTTAAACTGGGTCTTTCTGGCTTACATAAAAGTGGAAAATGTCAGTTTTATGGTTTTAGTAAATTAAGTGTTATACTATATTATATACTGACCTTGGCAAAACAGAAATAATGGAGATCCCAATCTCAAATATTTCTTCAGCTTTAAGATAAAAATTGCCTAGTTCATCATTTTTTCTTTTTCTTCTTATTTCCCTTTTTAAATGCCAGTACTAGGGCTTGAACTTAAGACCTCACACTTTCCATAGCTACTTTGTCCAAGGTTGGTGTTCTACCATGTAAATCACATCTCCATGTCCAGTTATTTTTCAAAATTTTTTTGGGTCTAGTCGTGGACCTGAACTCTGGGCCTGGGTGCTGTCCCTCAGCTCTTCAGCTCAAGCTTAGCGCTCTACCACTTGAGTCACAGCGCCACTTCCGGATTTTTTCTTTTTGCTTATGTGGTGCTGAGGAATCGAACCCAGGGCCTCAGGCATGCAAGGCAAGCGCTCTACCACTGAGCCACCTTCCCAGCCCTCCATGTCCAGTTTTTGAGTGTTTAATTGGTGGTAAGAGTTTCACAATCTTGCCTACCCAGGCTAGCTTTGAACTTGGGTCCTTGGAGCTCAGTCTCCTGTGTAACTATGATTACAGGCAAGAGCCACCACTGGTGCCCAGCTATCATTTTTTCTTCTTTTTTTTTATTATGAAAATACTGTACAGAGGGTTACAATTACATGGGCAAGATAATGAGTACATTTCTTATCAAGCGTAGCCTCCTCCTTTATTTCCCCTTCCCATCCCTTCCCATCCTCCCCCACGACCCCCCCAATCCTCCCCGCTACCACCCCCTGCACCAAAGTTGTAAAGTTCATTTTTCGACATAATGACTTGTACATCTCATTGTTGCAATGGTTCCACCTGTATCCCTATTTAAGCGATTTGTTCATGTTTGACATTGTAATGACATTTCATGTCAGTGTAAACTGACTGCATATACTGTGTTCTTTGGGCATAAAAGACCTTTGTAGTACAAAGAATATGGTAATTAAGCAACTCTAACAGTTTAAAACTTGCTCTCGCCTGTATTCAATTTGTAGTTCATATGCTACAAGAGAAATCATAGTTTTTAATGAAAACCTTTGCTTTGTATGTGAAAGGCCATCATTCCCCTCACAGGCCATCCTTTAAAAGCCTTAGCATGGAAACATAAAGGTATGCGTGAGCCAAGGCAATTAGGGTTATCTTGTGGTTTTCTGTCCTACGCATAGGGTATTTCCTATGAAGAACAGAGACGGCTATTTTAGTTGAAAATGTAAACAAGCCCATCTTTATTCATGTCTTCATCAACTCTCTGTGGCATTCCCGACCCTATCCAGGGTTTGCACCCAGGAGGGATGCAGTCGGGAAGACAGGGAGGTGAAGAGGCGGGGCCAGAGGAAAACCCACTAGGAAGACAAAAATCCACGAGGATCTCAAGGCTGGGAAAAGAAAACAACAAGCTGCTGGTTCTGAAAGAAGGGTTGGCGTTCTTGAGTTTATTGTCCCAGGAGGCACATGGCCTGAACCTTAGTGACTGTTTACCATGTGTCCATCTGCCTACTTTTATTGTACTTTATTGTTTAGTTTTTCCTTTTGTTTTCCAGAGTGCTGAGGGTTAACTCTAGGACTCTGAACATGCTAGAAAAGTGCTGAGTCACTGAACTCCATCCTCACCATCCTCATCCTCATCATCCTGATCATCACCATCACCATCATTTCAGATAACATCTCATTCAGGATGGCTTTGAACTCTCTACGTAGCCCAAGTTGGTCTCAAACTCATAAATATTTCTCTGTCTCCTGAATGGCAGCTTTATACATGTTTACCACATTTGGTCATTTATTTTTTTAGTCAGTTATGGGGCCTGAACTCTGGGTCTGGGCACTGTCCCTCAGCTCTTCAAGCTCAAGGCTAGTGCTCTACCACTTGAGCCACAGCACCACTTCCAGCTTTTTCTTCTTATGTGGTGCTGAGGAATCGAACCCAGGGCCTCATGCATGCAAGGCAAGTGCTCTACCACTGAGCCACCTTCCCAGCCCCCATTTATTTTATTTTTATATGCTTAATTTACTTATTTATTTTTGTGCTGGTATTGGGACTTGAATCCAGGGCCTGTTGTTGTCCCATGGGATTTTTGCTGGTGCTCTACCATTTAAGCCACAGCTCCACTTCTGGCTTTTCGCTGGCTGATTGAAGATGAGAGAGTCTGACAAACTTTTCTGAAGTTCTGGGCTGGCTTTGAACTGGGACAAAGTCTCTGTCTCCTGAGTTGGAGGTAAGAGTCACTAGTGCCTGGACACTTTTATTTTTGATTAATTTTGCAAACATGGCCAAGGATTGTAGTGAGTTTAGGGCCATGATAGACACAATTTAAAAAAAAACACGATTAAAAAAAGAGTACTACATAAAGTTCAAATACTTAATTTAGAGTACCAGTACTATATTAAAAACAACCTGATGATGTAATAAGAAAATCAAATAAATAAAGATCATTCGAAGAATTAAACATAGTAAAATGTGAGCTGTCAGTGAAGCAGCGGCAAAAACAGATCTTCTTCCCAAAGTCACGGATCTGTAGAATCAACATCGTGAAAATATTGATACTGCAAAAGGTAACCTATGAGTTCTGTGTACTTCCCATCAAAATCCCAACTTTGTTCTTCACAGAGCTAGAGAAAACAATCCAAAAATTCATAGGGAACCACGAAAGCCGAAGCAAACCTGGGTAAAACAAAGCAATGCTCGGAATAGATCACAATTCCAGACTCAGACTTCACTGCAGGGCTGTGATCATAAAACCCGTGTGGTACTGGAATGGAAGCAGGCCATGGAATAGACTGGAAGATCCAGAAAGAAATCTACGCATGCACATGTATCTGGGATTTGACAAGGAAGCCAAAGATATATATGTTGAAAACAAAAAAGACAGCCTCTTCAACAAATAATGTTGGCAAAACTGGCATTCACATGTAGAAGACCAAACTGGACCCCTGTCTGTGGCCTCACACAGACTGGACCAAAGACCTCAGGTCAGACCTGAAACCCCACCGCTGCGACAGGAGGGAGCAGAAGACGCCAGAACACACTGTCACGGGAACTTTCTGAGTAGCGTTCCCGGGGCTCAAAAATTTGGAGAGAATTGACAAATGGAATTGGCATCAAAATAAAATGTTTCTGCACAGCAAAGAATATAGTTATGAAGCTAAAAATACAGACTGTCAAATGGGAGGAAATCTTTGTCAGCTATACCGCTGACAATGAGTTAATGTCCAAAATATACTAAGAACTCAAGAGACTAACTCTTCCCCAAATTAATAACCCAATTAGTAAATAGGGAACGGAATTAAATAGAGACTTCTCAGAAGAAGATAAGAATGGCCAATGAACACATGAGGAAATGCTCATCATCCCTGGCCATAAAGGAAATGCAAATCAAAGCAACACTGCGATTCCATTTCACCGCAGTTATATTGGCCAGTGTGAAGCATTTGAACAACAGATGCTGACAGAGATGTGGGGGAAAAGAAACTCCACTGCACTGCTGGTGGGATTGTAAACTAGTACAACCACTCTGGAAGACAGTCTGGAGGTTCCTCAAAAATCTAAACTCAGATCTTCCCTATGACCCAGCTGTATCACACCTGGACCTCTACCCAGAACATCACAAGCCACGATACCATAAAGACACCTGCACATCCATGTTCACTGCTGCACTATTCATAAAAGCCAAGCTATGGAAACAGCCCAGATGCCATTCAATAGATGAGTGGATCCAAAAGATACAATACCTATACACATGGAATTTTACATAACCATGAGAAAGAATATTATGTCCTTTGCAGGGAAATGGATGGACCTAGAACAAAGTGAGGTCAGCCGAGCTCAGAGAGACAAATGAGTGTGTTTTCTCTCATACGTAGAAGCTAGTTCTCAAATATAAACATATAGGATAACATATACAGGATTATAAGCATATACACACAAACCAACTGACTAAAGGAAGACAAAGTTAGAGGGAAGTCCAATGGTCTAACTCCTCTGAACAACTAAGAAACATTCAACAAAACAAATACCAGGAACCAGAAACATGTTGGGGGGTGGGGTGATGAATGGAGAAAGGAGGAATAAATGTAGTCACTATATTCAGCGCACACTATGTGAAACAATGCAGGAATGTGAAGCAAAGGAGGGGGAGATGTAGGAGGGATGACATCAATCAAGAAGCTTGGTTCTCATAACCCAACTGCTTGGTACAACTACTTAATTTAAAAAAAAAAAAAACAAACCTAGCCACACAGCTCATTAAAAAGAGTCAGTCTTGCCGGGCACAAGTGGCTCACACCTGTAATTCCAGCTACTCAGGAGGCTGAGATCTGAGGATCACGGTTCAAAGCCAGGCCAGGCAGGAAAGTCTATGAAACTCTTATTTCCAACTAACCATCAGAAAACCAGAAGTGGTGCTGTGGTTCAAGTGGTTGAGCGCTTGCCTTGAGTTGAAGAGCTGAAGGAAAGCGCCCAGGCTCAGAGTGCAAGCCCTGCGACCGACAAAAACAAACAAACAAAAAGTCTTATTAATCAGGTGTGAGTTATGCCACATTGCTGTTGTATTTGAGAATGTGGACATCGGGTATAGAAGCAGAGCAGTGTGGGAAAAGTGGGAGGTGCCTGTAATCAAGTCAGGTTGAGTAGGGGAAATGGAAGAGTCAAAACAACTACCAAGAAGAGGCGGAGTGGCTCGTGCCTTCCCTGGTCTCTAATTGCACAGTCTTTTAAATAAGTAGAAATGCATCACTAATATTCTGTCTTAATTTTTAAAGAGGCAGAATTATTCAATAATTAAACTAGGTACATATGTGGTAGGATTATTCCTAAATGTTTTTTTTAAAAGAAATGCTTATGTCAATAACCTTCCTAGTTTTTATATTGTTTTTCTGTAATCCAGGCAGAGTTTTTATACTTTGGATACAAACTCCAACTGAAAATATAAGCTTTAAACAATGTTGGGGCAGTTGAAATGATACAGTACAGTTTAGACCTCTTTTTTTTTTTTTTTTTGGTCATGGGCCTGAACTCTGGGCCTGGGCACTGTCCCTCAGTTCTTCAGCTCAAGGTTAATGCTCTACCACTTGAGTCACAGCACCATTTCTGGCATTTTTCTGCTCATGTCGTGTTGAGGAATTGAACCTAGGGCCTCATGCATGCAAGGCAAGCACTCTACCACTGAGCCAACTTCCCAGCCTGATTTAAACCTCTTAATGCTGCACCTGTAACTAAGAGGCATCTCCTAACTTCCTATAGAACCACTGGGTCAAGTCCTGGCTTCAGTGTCATCAGCAAGACCATGTCCAGTCAAATCAGAGCACTGCAGCTTGAGAAAAAAGAGTCACGCGTGCTGGAAATGAAGATGGAGGAGGGACTTCAGGGGATCAGCACGGGAGTCCAGGTGGATGGAATGCGATTTGTGCATTTACAGCAAATAAGGCACAGGACAAGGATGGCCACTCTGCCCGGGGACCACAGCTCAGCCCATTACTCGACTTTCTCCCCAGACCCTTCCCACGGCTTCGTCTGCCTCCCTTCTCTGCTCGCTCTCTTCCACCTCAAGAATGGTTTTCCTGAGCCTCCATTCTCAATCAAATTCTAATTTAAGCAGAACGGATGATGGCCAGATTTCCTGAGCAAGTAATGCAGACGGCATGGGCTCAGGGCTAAAGTCTCCGATATTATCAATGGCTTTCAGATAGTGCCTTGGCTGGATATGAGAGATCCTGGTAATTTAGAAAAAGTTGGTGCACACAATGGGTTCTGATTCTGACTCTGAGCCTGTGCGTATTTTGAGTTTCTCTTCTGTCTTGCCCATGGGAACGGGCAAGACAGCGCCCAAAAGAACACTAGCTAATAGAGATGGCTAACTGTCTCTGATGGTCAAAAATTAACACTCTCCTTAAAGTGAACCTCATCGATCCTCCTGTTTTTGAAAGCAAAACTTAGACAGCACTCATTATATGAGCTTAGACAGTAAGATCTTAGCTACTTATTTCTTCTCTATGATAATTCTATCCGTGCATAATTTTGGAAACTCGGTATGTTTAAGCAACAGATGTAGCAATTATTTATTTCAAATACTTATTCTTATCTCTATGTGCATCTCATGGGAGCATGTTATTTCACTTTCTAATAATAGCAGATTCCATTCAGAACATTATTTTCTACTTGAATCACAGTAAAAAATGGAGTTGCCGGTGCATGATAGTCACTTCAATATGAATGTAGAAAAATTAATACTAATTAACCTGAATGATTTGGCTTTTAAATGAACATGCTACATTAAAAGTAGATCCCACAAAATGAGACTTTATATTAAATTCCTGAATATCCTTGTCAACAACGCATTTCGTACTTAATATTTCTCAAGAAGTAGGGCTGTGATTATGAATACAGTTTTTTAAGACATATTGAATAATTATTATTTTGACTTCCTTGTACGTTCTTGACTTCTTCTCAACAGGAAGTAACTAGTCAAAATAATTGTGGAGCCCAGATATTCTCATTTTGAAACAGAGATGGACACCAGTGGCTCACGCCTGTAACCTTACTCAGGAGGCTGAGATCTGAGGATCATGGTTCAAAGCCAGCCTAGGCAGGAAAGTCCATGAGACTGTTAACAGCAAATTGACTAGCATAAAGCTCAAAGTAGAGCTGTGGCTCAAATGGTAGAGCAACAGCTGTGCGTGAGAAAGCTAACAGATAGCATCAAGGACCTGAGTTCAAGCCACAGTACACACAAACACACACACACACAGACTACCACACATACACACCACACCATATCACACACATCACACAAACATAAACACACACATACACACCACACAGACACACATACACAGAACCACGGTACAGAACTTTTCATAATATTTAATTTTTCACAAGTGCATCTTTAAAAATGATGACTTTTCTAATAATAATTCTAATACTAATAATAACTTAATTCTGCATTGCTCAAAGGAGGAAAACACTGAACTTTCCTTCCCTCAGTCTATGAACATTAAATGATGAGTTAAAGTTCTCCATGATATGCAACATGTCTTCTGGCTTCAGCTCACTGTTCCTTCAACAGTGGGGCAGAGAATCCACTGCTTCAGGTCAAAACTATACACACTTCCTTTCACTTTGTCACTATGACAGTGACCTTTCACGTAATGGCAGTTCACTAAGAGGGACAAATATCTATATTATCTATATCCATATCTGTATCTGTAGAGATCTTGGTGCATGTGGCACAGGTGAAGTGCTGTCACTGGTCTCTGAGCTATACATTAATTGTGCACACTTTGTAAGAGAGTATAGAGGAATAGTGAGTTATCTCTTTTTTTTTTGAACTCAGAACTTTCTACCCCTCTGTCCTCAGCCCTGGTTCTGCCCTGCACAGCCACGGCCCCTCCAGCCTCTGTGCTGGAGAAAGCCACGGGGACCTCGCGGCCTTCGCCCTGATCACATTGGCAGCAGAGGGAGGACCAGGCCATCCTCTCCCAGGAACCTGTCTTCTGGGGCAGTCTATGCTCATTCCTAGCTTTTAATTAACACCAAAAACCTCTTGAAGCCAAGTGCTGGTGGCTAACACCTGTAATCCTAGCTACTCAGGAGGCTGGGATCAGAGGATCGAGGTTCAAAGCCAGTCCAGGCAGGAAAGTACGTGAGAATCTTATTTCTAATTAACCACCAGAAAACCGGAAGTGGCGCTGTGGCTCAAATGGTAGAGCACTAGCTTTGAGCTCTAAGAGCTGAGGGACAGCGCCAAGGCCCAGACTTCAAGCCCGACAAAAACAAAACAAGAAGAAAACTTTTTGATTTATATATAGTGATAAAATATTAGTCAGCTGCAGTTTATTTCTAGCATTATTATAGATATATAAATATGTAGATATAGAGACACATGCACGTACATACATGGAGCCACTGATTGCAATGCATTTGTCTAGCTTGTGATTTCCAGTCCTCGGCTCCCACAGTCCTGCAAGCCTTTGCCTTCCACCCCAAGCTCTACTCAGAACCTGTAGTTCGAATTCAGCTTCGAAGATCTAGTTGTGTAATTAAAACTTCTTATATTTCAAGCTTAGTTTCACATGTCTGAGTATCATTACCTGAGTGAAAACATTTGGTTCTTTTTGCAAACAAGTGTTAGAACATCTTTCTTATGTGCAAAATTACTTAGTGATTCATTGAGTTTATAGTTTGCATACTTGGTAGTAATCCATGCAAAATAATGCAAGGATGGAAGCAATCTCAGACAAACCGAATGAGGAGGAGCAACGGCATTATTTACTTTGCACCACATATCTATAAATTATGTCATCATTTTTGGGTGTGTGTATTGGAACTAGGGCTTGAACTCAAGGCCCAGACACTGTCCTGGGACATGCAGCTCCAGGCTGATTCTCTACCATTTGAGCCACAGTTCCATGTCCAGTTTTCTGGAGATTTACTGGAGATAAGTAGTCTCATCGACTTTGCTGTCCAGGCTGGCTTTGACCCATGATTCTCAGATCTCAGCCTTCAGAGTAGCTAGGATACTGGTATGAGCCAGCAGCGCCCGACTCCAGCTGGATCTTCTAAAAGGGCAGGCAGAACTTCTGCTTGTTGGATGTAAAAGGGAAATGTGGTCCTGAAGACTCTTGGGGGCAGCACAGTCTTTGAAAACTGTCACTAACTTTAATGACGGTTGTTTGAGCAGACTCCAAAATGAGGTGGTTCATCAAATGTCTGGATGACAGCATCTATTTCTCAAGATCACTGCCAAATGTCTGTGTCTGTAAAACTGGAACTGGGCACAGATTTTTTTTTTTTATTTCCATGATGTGCTGTTCCTTTGGTATGAGATCTGGTTATTCAGATGGACTTTGAATGGCAGATTTTGAATTTTAATAAGTAAGAAACCTAATGAATAGGAGTACTGGCCTTCAGAGGCAAAACGATTCTACTGGAAGAAATGTTCTAAATGATTATTACAAAATCAGTGCTCCTCAAGTGCTTTACTTACTTTTCTTTATGCCTGTACTACAGTCTGCCCGTCTGTTCTTTCAGTCAAAGCTGGTGCTTTGCCACTAGAGGCAAACCTCTGCTTCCAGCATTTTGCTGGATAATCGGAGATAAGAGTCTCATAGACTTTCCTGCCTGAGCTAACAGCACCGACTTCCTACTTATTGTAAGATATGAAGACCTCAGTATATGATGCTCTCAATTATTCATTGAATTTAATAAACAAAGTCATCCAAAACTAATTTACTTCCATAACACATTCTTGTATTAGATCTTACTGTCATGACACGATAGTGATCTCATTTTGTAACGTGTGTTTGTCTGTGTGGATATCTGTGGGTGTGTGTCTATAGGTGTGTGTGTGCTCATTCTGGAGGTGAGCTCAGGGTCTTGTGTTACTGCTTGTCTGAACACTGTGTGGATGGAAAAATAAGTAGAATGCACTTTTTACTGTTCCAGACTGAAGGGAGGACAAAAGCAAGGATAAAAACAAATGTGGAATAGATTGCCACATTATAACGGACATGCCATAAGATTAGATAGGAGAAAAGGACTCACTCACCCTTGTGCAATCATTTGATTTTTAGACAGAAAGCATTAAAACATTTTCGTAAAATTTCGATTTAAAATTATCTTTACATGGTTTTAGAAAGGACTTTGAACTTCACACATCAGCTTATGAGTGGAATACATCATTCCCGTGTCAGATTCCATCTTCGACCTCTCATCTCCTACCCCACCCCCACCAGCTACCCGAAGTTCCGCATCCATTCATCAAATATCACAGCTGTGTGTGATATATCACAGCTGTATCCACACATCCTCCTCTCCAGTATTACACATACTCATCTTCATGATGATTAGGATTGTCCAAAGTTACAGCAGGTCACCTGATTGCTAAAGACAGAGCAGTATTTGAGGAAGGCTTGATCAGTAGATCCAGCCTGCCCTGAAGTGGATCCTGCAGACAGAAATACCCAGAAGCAGCTGGATATGAGAGATCTGATTAACATCCTTAGACATACTAGCCTCACTCAGTTTATGACACTAGATGAATGCATGGAAAGAGAACATTAGGCGGTTAGTGGTGATTAAAGGAAGCAATGTCGTTGCAGACAAGAGAAGAAAGCCAGGATAGAAAGGACATGAGTAAGGGTGGAAAGCCAGGAAGAGGGTGTGGTAGGCTATGTCCTAGAAAGCTCAACTCAGCCAGCTGTGTACCAGACAAGGATTGAACATCCACAGCACACGGGGAGCTCGAGACCAAACCCTCAAAGAACCAATGACATGAATAACTTCATAGAGACTTCTCAGAAGAAGCAAGAATGACCAATGGACATGCAAAGAAATGCAAAGAAGGCTGTGCATAAAGGCCATGTACACAGTGCACACACCAAGTCAGTCAGACAGCTGTGAGGTGTATACACAGTGTGCACACCAAGTCAGACAGCTGTGAGGGGCATACACAGTATGCAGGCCAAGTCAGTCAGACAGCTGTGAGGGGCGTACACAGTGTGCACACCAAGTCAGACAGCTGTGTGGTGTGTACACAGTGAGCACACGAAATCAGTCAGACAGCTTTGCGGCGTGTACACAGTACACACGCCAAGTCAGTCAGACAGCTGTGTGGCATGTACACAGTGTGCATGCCAAGTCAGACAGCTGTGTGGTGTGTACACAGTGAGCACACGAAGTCAGTCAAACAGCTGTGCGGTGTGTACACAGTACACACGCCAAGTCAGACAGCTGTGAGGGGTGTACACAGTGTACACACCAAGTCAGTCAGACAGCTGTGAGGGATGTATACAGTGTGTACGCCAAGTCAGTCAGACAGCTGCACAGTGTGGACACAGTGTGCACGCCAAGTCAGACAGCTGTGAGGCATGTACACAGTGCCCATGCCAAGTCAATCAGACAGCTGTGCGGTATGTACACAGTGAGCACACCAAGTCAGTCAGACAGCTGTGAGGAGTGCCCAGTGTGTATGCCACGTCAGACAGCAGTGTGACATGTACACAGTATGCAAGCCAAGTCAGTCAGACAGCTGTGAGGGGTGTACACAGTGCCCACATGAATTCAGTCAGACAGCTGTGAGGGGTGTACAAAGTGCGCACGCCAAGTCAGTCAGACAGCTGTGCAGTGTGTATACAGTGCATATGCCAAGTCAGTCAGACAGCTGTGAGGTATGTACACAGTGCACATGCCAGGTCAGTCAGAGAGCCATGAGGGGTGTATACAGTACACATGCCAAGCCAGTCAAACAGCTGTGAGGCATATACACAGTATGCATGCCAAGTCAGTCAGACAGCCATGAGTGGTGTATACGGTGTGCATGCCATGTCAGTCAGACAGCCATGAGAGGTGTACACAGTTTGCACACCAAGTCAGTCAGATAGCTGTGAGGCATATACACAGTGTGCATGCCAAGTCAGTCAGACAGCTGTGCAGTGTGTGCACAGCGTGCACACAAAGTCAGTCAGACACCTGTAAGGAGAGTACCCAGTGTGCACACTGATACATGTAAAATCAAACAATGTCTGTCTGTACCATTTTGGCATTGTTACTGTCTCAGGAATAGAGATCAATAAACGTTCCCACAATCAGGAAGAGGTCATTTTAGCATGGAAAAAGTGTATAAAAGACAAGTACATCTATTCATCATCCATTGATCTTCACTCTCTATTGTTCTATGCTCCATCTATGTTTCTATCTCTCTATCATCTATCTGTCCATGTGTCATCCCTCTGTCCAGCTCACAATAGATAATGCAAAGGTTAAAGCCAAGCGTTGGTTTGACAAGTCTGTCTAGGATAGGGTATTTCTCTACTCAGTTCCCAAATAAGACTTGTGAGTTTTGCAATCGACAGCTTCATGAAGATGAAGGATTTGTATAATAGACAGGACCTTATCCGATGGGATACAACAAAACCAGGCTTCCTTGGGTGGTGGGAGTGAAGAGAGCAAGAATCCAGCCTTGGGCAGAGGAGAGGTGGTGGGGGAAGAGGGGAGGCCGCCGGTAGGCCCTGTGGCCCCAGACGGCCTCCCACCTGAGTGGGACTCATGGGGAGAAGAAATAAGAGGCTGGTGCGACAGGCACGATTTTCTAATTAACATACTTACTTAGGGTTGAGTGTGAGGTTTGTTTGTTTATTAGTTGTAACCAGTTTGTAATTATATTCATATCCTTAAGGCACAATTCTAAGAAGACACATGAAGTGTTCCTTCAGTGTGTTAGAGACAGGAGGCCACAGCCTTTCAGACAGAGATAAACAATGTATTTGTTTCAGAAACAAGAATTTGTAAGCTAAACTAATTATAGCAGAGAGAAAAAAATCTTTCCCTTTGAATCTGGGTGTCATTAATAATGCAGGAATTATTTTTGCACTCCTGTAGAGCTAATTACAAATCAATTTTACATAATTAGAGATTAATATTCTTGGTTATGTTTTCCTATAACTCTTCACTTAACTGCCATGGCTATGGAGATTCCTAATCATTTTCATGAAAATAAATAATTATACTTTTGATTCCACTAAGCTTCAGATACTTGTTCCCAATCAAATATTTCTAGATTTATTTCTAAGTATTAGAATATTTTTAATGAGTACTTAGGTATTCAAAGTAAAATGAACTAATCTAAAATCAATGAAAGAACAGAATGTTTCTTTCATTTCATATCAACAAGTGTTTTTGTTTTCAAACAGAAGCTTTTGTCCCTTTTATTCTTCTTGCCAGGAGAGAGCCTATTTTATTTCTTGGAGACCTTTGAAAGGTGAAGTGAGAAGATGGCTCTTGTGTACAAGATCCTCTATCTGCCTCTGATTCTGAATATTTTTATTCAAGATAGATAATTTTTATCAAAATCAGTTCAAAAGCAAAGAAATAATATCCCAACAGAAGATGGTGAAATAACCTAAAGATTTTAGCTTAAACACTTTTTGTCCTCAATAGATAAACTGTAACATCCAATAGCAATTTCCTCTTGCTATACTGTTTCTAGAAAATTTGTGGCCTAAACTGATCACAGAGAAACTGCAAAAGATTTGGAATTTTTTTTCTCTGAGAAAGACAATGCCTACCAAATGGAAAGCCTACTATTGTTCTCATTATGTAAAATAAAAATACTTTTAAGAGCTTGGCATATAAATATATCAAATCATGGTGACAAATATATTGGCATGCTTATGGCATTTTAAAATGTCCTGTACTACACAAAATTATTATTTCTTAAAGAAGACATTCAAAGCAATGCAAATATTACACTGACATTGAAATTTTAAGTTGGTACATTTTTAACCTAAATGCAGTTGTGAATGTAAAATATACATTCCACCCAGGCCTGATTCAGCTCCCACTGGATATACACATGCACAAATGTACATGTGATCACCAGTCACTTTTGTGTGCGGATGTGCTGGTACTGGGGCTTAAAGTTCAGGCTTGGGTTCTGTTCCTTACATTTTTACTGAAGTCTAGCCATCTACCACTTGGACCACCTCTCTGCCTCTTACATAAAATGACCTTTGATACTATTTTGTATGGTGGTTTGTCTTGCAGGATCACACTACCCATCACAAGCCAGTGCCTTCATTCACTTCTTTCAGCCCTCTGCACTAGCTCAATCCCCACCACTCGAGTACCAGCCAACTAATCCTAATTCTACAATTATTACTTCATCTACTGCAGCTAAGAATGATTCCTCTCTGCCTCATTGATTTCCCACTATTCCTTAACTTGACCACCTACTCATACATTTAAATGTATCATGTTTGTACTGTATATGTATGTGTCTATCTATCATCTATCATTTATCATATCATCTATCATGTCTCTATATCATGTCATATATCTTACAGCATCTACAAAAGTGCCCTGTATAGTCTGATATTCCATATCTAATAAAATATTATTTACTTGGCATGAGCAAATAATACAACATTAAATAACAAAAACTCAGAAATCATGAACCCTATTTTGTGTTGTGTGGGAGGTACTTGGGTTTGAACTCAGGGCACTGTGCTTGCTAGGCTGGTGCTCTACCACTGAGCCATACCTCCAGCTCTGTTCTTGGTAGTTATTTTTGGGACAGGGTTTTGTCTCCTGGTTAGATGCAAACTTGAACCACAGCCCGCCTGGATTGGGCTCCAATGTCATCATCAGTAGACGTGAGCTGCCAGACCCATTAAGAGAGTAAGCAGGGTGTTGTGAATTTTCCTGCCTGGAATGAACTTGAACTACAATCCTTCCATTCTAAATTCTCAAGTAGCTAGGATTACAGGTGAGCCACCAGCAATAGGCTATCCTTAACACCAAATGGTTTATACCATACATAAACCTAAATATGTGTGTGCATGTGTGTGTGTGTGTGTGTGTGTGCGTGTGTGTGTGTGTGTGTGCAAAGCTCAAGAGATTGAAGCAGAATATAGGAAATACTAGTACTTAGGATTTTGTTTTTGCTTTTCCTTTTTGGGTGTGGTGCTGTGGCTGGAATTCATGTCATGGGCCTTGGTCTTTAGCTGTACCACATGAGGCACAGCTTTACTTATGGATTTCCCCATGGTTAACTGGAGATATTCCTGCCTGGGCTGGCTTTGAACCACAATCCTCAGATCCTCAGACCTCAATCTACCAAGTAGCTAGAATTACAGGAGTGAGCCTCCGATACCCAGCTATCTTCCATTTTTAAAAAGTGACTTAATGATCATACTTCTGCCAATTGTTTTCTCTCTCTTCCTGTTTTCTTTATATGCCAAATGTAAACTTCCTTTTTTGATTCTGAACATTTTTCTCATGATCTTTATGTTTATCTGCCCTGCCTGTCCTCTCACACCTTCTCTGAGCGTCTCTAACCACCCCGTGTGCACTGTCTAGCCCCAGCAGCTCTCCCGGCTGCTCCTGTGGTCCCTCTTCTCCCGAGAAGAGGTGGCCTGCATAGCGGCTGAGTGTGCTGGATGCAGAGCAGGCCTGGGAGGTGCTGGTGCAAGCTGGGCTACCTGCACAACCACAGCCTCCACACGGCCTCCCCAGCCACTGCGCCTTTCATGGGGAGGCCTGCGCAGGGGGGAGACAGGCCCTGTCCACTGCGGGAAGCGTCCAGGGTAGAGCTTCACGTGGACTGAGGACTTCATGTTTCTAGGTATGGAGAGTCTTGGTCAGTTCTTTAAGGAGCTGGACCTGCTTCAGCCCACTGCGACCCCACCCCACCAGCCACGGCCCAGCTCTGCTGCACACTGCAGGGCCCCAGACCCATGCTGCCGGGTGCTTCTCCCTCATCCCACCCAACAGCAGTGGTGATGGCATTAACAATAACAACAACAACAATAATAATAATAAAAGAAAGACGAAAGTGCGTTGGGCACCACGCCAGAAAAGGGCAAATGCTATCATCCTTGGGTAACTGAACAGCAGGTGGCAGGGCCAGGGACCCCGAAGGCCTTCATCTACCGCCAAGAGAATGCCGCAGAAAAATAAAAATGAACTTCCCCCCAAATAATGTATGCTAAAATATGTATTTTCTGACATTAAGTTTGCAGGGCTGGGGAGAGAAGCCTCTGGGTTTGCATAATACACTTGTGTCTCCGTGCAACCTGCCACAGTGTAGGAGAGGAGGAGGAGAATAAAACATTAACTCAAATTAAAATGCACGTGTCAAGAGGTGCTCTGTGGAAAATGCTATTATTAAAAATCAATAATCTGGGCACCAATGTTGGCAATATGTGTTTTTGTAAATGAAGGGAATACAAAATTTGAACTTCTCCATGGTGTGTGTGTGTGTGTGTGTGTGTGTGTGTACCAGTACTGGGGCTAGAACTCAGGAACTCACACATTGGCTTGAGCTCACACACTGGCTTGACTTTTTTCACTTGGCACTCTACCCCTTGAGTCATACCTGCACTTCCAGCCTTTTGGTGGTTAACTGGAGATAAGAGTCACAAGGACTTTTCTGCTGAGACTGGCTTCGAATTGTGATCCTTAGATTTCAGCTTCCTGAGTAGCTAGGCTTAGATGCATGAGCTATCAGCCTCAGACTTCAATGCAAATTTTTGCTAATTAGAAAAAATATTTAAGCTTTATAAAGGAATGTGTTTATAATCTCAGAACTCAAAGGAAGACCTGCATATGTGTGTGTATAGTAATTTTGAAAATCATGAATAATAATACATTTCTGGGAATCATATAATATATAATATAATAATGTATATAATAATATACATCCTCTGTCATTTATATTATTGACAGTATTTTTCTAGGATAGCCATATGTCAACATCATTACACTGAACATGTTGGAATACAACAATTGGTATTAGAATCCTTTAAATAATGTACATATTCCACAAATTCAGAGATTATAACTTGATCACTGTTATTACTTCAACATTAATCCATAATGCTGAAGTGAAAACAACGAGGGAAAGCACACAACAATCTTCCTGCCTCTGTTGAGAGTGTTCAGTTTCCAACAGCAGGGATCAGAGCCCAGTGAGAACTTACTCATCCGGTGTGTTCTCCAGAACGTGTGTTGAGTTGGAGTGTTCCTGAAATTCATGCTGTCTGTAATGCGTGAAAACAAGGCAGGAGATATGAACAGAGCTTCTAAGGCAATACATTTCTTATCGAATCAGGGTCAAGGTCAGCATTTTCCATTACCTTCATGGTTTAGTAGATCTCAAACGTCACAAGATTCATCTCTGATGCTCACTAAAGATATGGAACTTCCTGGAGTTAGTGGCTCAAGTCTATAATCCCAGCTACTCAGAAGGTTGAGCTCAGAGGATTTCAGTTCAATGCCAGCCTGGGCAAGAAAGTCCAGGAGATTCTTTTTTTTTATTTTATTTGTGAACATACTGTAAAGAGGGGTTACAATTACATGGGCAGGATAATGCGTACATTTCTTACCAAGCATTGCAGCCTCCTCCTTTGTTTATCCTTCACATCCCTTCCCAGCCTCCCCTCTCCCCCCGCAGTCCCAATCCTCCCCCCCCCACCAACATTGTAAAGCTCATTTACAACATGACAACTTGTACTTCTCATTGTTGCAACAGGTCCACCTGTATCCTTAAACGACTTGTTTTTTTCCCCATCTCCTCCACAAGTTATACTGACATCAAATATAGTGAAAGCAGGGTTATACTGTGGGGGAAGGACATACAAAGCAACAAAGAAATAATCTTATAAATGCGTTAGAAACACATGCATGAAAGAAAAAAACATTAAAATACATATCTAAGGGTTCATTTTCCTAACATCACATTATCTGACCTTTTCCGCTTGACTCATACATATACTAGATATTGCAAATAAGGGAAACCATGGGGGCCTATGCAACCAAGCCACAGGACCACAAGCAGACCAGAGACTCCAACAAGAGGCTGGTTACGGACACAAGGGTGATACAGGATTTTTCCAGGAGATTCTTAAGTCCAGTTAATCACCAAAATGTTGGAAGTGGAGCAGTGGCTCAAATGGTAGATCAACAACCTTGATCGAAATGCTGAGGTACACCATCCAGGCCCTGAGTTCAAGGCCAGGGACCCAAATTAAAAAAAATCATCTTACAAAATTCATCAGATAACTGTTTAATGATATGCCTACTTACTGTAACATGGTAATAAACAGCAACAAATTATATAGATAATAGAATATTATAATAATATAAAGAAGATATAGAGTAGTATGCACAAAGTATAATATATTCAGTATGTAAATATATTTTGAAGTTACTTGTTAATTATGCTATATATTTTATATATTAATATGTTATATTGATAGACATTTAAAATAATTTGTTAGTCATTCTCATATTTGGACATTAACATATCCTCTAGGAAGTAAAACTTCTAAGTACTTTTAAAAACAATATAGGTTGTTAGTTGGCTTTAATCCTTACAATAGATTCAATTGATAGTAAGTGTGAAAAAATCATATAATTTTAGAATAAAGAAAAATAAAGATCATGTAAATTTGAGAATAAATAAATAAACACGAAAAGATCATGTACATTTTAAAATACAAAGTCTCTAGACTATAACAAACCACCAAAATAGCTTTTTTTTTCAGGGTCTGGATACTGTCCCTGAGGCTAGCACCCTACCACATGATCCACAGCTCTTTTAATAGTACTTATTGAAGAAAAGAGTCTGATAGACTTTGCTGCCCAGGCTGGCTTTGAACCAAGATCCTCAGATCTCAGCCTCCTCAGTAGCTGGTATTATAGTCGTGAGCCACCAGTGCCTGGCTACACTCTTTTAAAAAGCCATTTAAGAAATTTCAGCAAGATACTGATTTTATCATGCGATTTATGAGCACAGGAAATTGCAAAGAGGTTCCATTGGTAGTTTAGTACCACATAGGTAGTGTACCTGGAACGAAGGCATCGAGATGCACTAAGTTTCTGAAACCATAAAGTGCTTTCATTTTGTTTGTTTACATTTTATACGTTAATATGATTATATAAAGTGGGTTGAAAATGATATTTTTGAACTGAAGTGTGCACACCCAAAACAACTATCATCTATCATCTACCTATACTTATTTCTATGTATATATTTATCTACCATCTGTCTATATGCTGTATATATGTATGTATCTATCATCAATCTATACTCCTCTGTCTTTATCAAATTATCTATCTGTCTGTCTGTATCTTTATCTCCATCATCCATCTATCTGCCCGTCTGTCTATCTATCTATCGATCGATTGATTTATCCTCATGTGGGTGTGTCATCATTCAGTAGTTTAGCTTTGGTAAACAGGCGAGTTTCCCCCACCCCCCTGCCCAACCATTATCTGGGACATGAGCCCTTAATGGGTATCTATAGGCTCAAGCTCAATGAGTATAAGTTGCATGTATTTTAGTTTATCACACTGTATTTGTGGGCAATGCTATTATGGCTTTGTACTTTTTAGTGGATGTAAATGACTCACCAGGACATACAGCCATCTTACTTCAGGAGATCGTGCTGAATCAAGTTGCACGCACTGATTGGCAAGCACCTCTATGACCCCCTATACACAGGAGTGCAGTGTCAAGAGGGTACGTGAGGCAGATAAACACCGGGGTCCCTCATTTCCAACTGTACAAAACGCTTGACCACGGAAGGGTCTTTCTCGGTACAGGGATCCCACACCATGCCTGTGAGCCCCATGAAGGGCAGGGGGTCTTCACACCTCCCATCCACAGCACAGTGCTGGGAAGTGAGGATTCACACATCAGCCCCATGGCCTGCCATAGATAAAACATTCTGAATATCCCCTGAGTGCTGGAGGATCATGGTAAAACAGCATCGAGTTAGGTCTCATCAGGGACTCATTGAAGCATTGGGTGCTATTCTCTGACAACATGGAGCTTAGTAAACAACACAAAGGAAAATTATACTGCTGGGAAAAGAAACAGAATTCCAGAGGAGCAGTTGTCTTTCGGGCAGATAAGAAATTGCAGTATTCACACTATTTCATGTTGTGTTCAGAGTAGATATTCATTCTAAGTTGACATCTTTACAGAACTGTGGTTCTTATGTTCTAATACAGTGTGAGAAGCAAAAAAAAAGTCAGATCTGACAAATCCTTTAAATGAAACACATAACTGAATTTTAATGATCTGACAAAACAAATAAATGTTGAACAGTAGTACTTTAAAACATCAATTCAGTTTTTCATCACTTTGACTTAGCAATTAGAAGAAAAGTCAGCACCTTTATCCCATTCACTGCAAATGAACCACTTAAGTAAAAGAAAAAGAAAATCATACTCATCAAATTTCTTTCCTTACCTTTATAAAAGGTAAGGAAAAATACTACAGAACTTCTTTCCCCAGTGTGTTTTGCTGAGGACAGGCTGCAATCGAATAAATCGGTACTGAATGATCACCTCTGCTGCACTAAGCTCTCTGAATGTGGACTGTCTAAAGCCTCACCTAATTGAGCAAATAGTGCAATAGGAACAAAGTTAAAAAAAATCTTTCAGTATTTGACAGCTGCCATTACTAAATCCTTCTAAACACATAAAAAGTGCTGAGATAATCCAAGAATACTTTCTGATTGTCCTCATCACAAGCAAAGAAAGCACAGCATGGAGAGTGATGGCCAGAGAGAATCTGCCTGACTTTCCACACTTACTTTTCACACTGTGTGATTTCGCCAGATGGAGGAAAACAGCGTCACCTGGGACTGAAGGCACAGATGTGCGGAATATCTCCCACCCAAGGTAGGGACTGCAGAGCATATACAAAAGTTAGATTATCTTCAGACCACTGAAAGCCACAAAAATCAGTGTGTGGGCCATGACATGCCCCAACGGGTTGAAAGACCCCCATCTTCCTATAATGAGACCTTGAGATCTTAACAGACAGGAAAGATGCCAGAAATGTAGTCAGGAAAAGAGTTCTGTCCTTAAGAAGAAAGTCCTGATCATTATTTCAGAAAAGAAGAATTGCTCAGTAACATCAAATGGATGTTGGATAAAAGTAAATGAGAAAGAAGAGGCCGTTGATTAAGGCAAAGAAGAAGCATAAATTTGAACAACAGAACTACTTCATTAAGGCAGTGACTGTAAACTCCTTCATGCACAAGACATGGCAGAGGAGCAGAAGGGAAGCAAGGTGGCTCACATCACCTAACAATTCCACATCTGTTCACACACAAACATGGAAATAGTCCCGGGCAGAATCAATCTAACATGCTGGAAAACCTTACTACAATGAAAATCACAAACACATGCAACCTGTTTCTTTGGGTCTGGCTGGCTTCCTTTGCTTAATATAATTTTTTTCAAGGCTTTCAAATTTCCTTTTGAATGGAGCAATGCCATTCTTTCTGATAGGCATAGAATTCCATTGTGCATGTACATCACATTTTCTTGATCTATTCATCCAATGAGGGGCATCTGGGTTGATTCCATATCTTGGCTATGGTAAACAATACTACAGTGAACATGATTGTGCTGGTAGCTTTAATTTGGCCTTGTTGCCTCATTTGTTGTAACCAGATTGGACCTAAAAATCTACAAGTAAACACATTATAGAAAAAGACAAAAAATTATACTTGGACATGATAAATTATACAAGACTGTAAACATTCACACAGTGAGACCAAAGGAGGATACTCTTAGGAGAGGATCGCAAGGGCTCAATAGCTATGTGCATACAATCATATAAAATGATGCTTATTGAAGTGAGCTCCAAGAAATGGAAACAAGAGGTTTCCTTGTTATTTTGAAGTTCATTTTTCTCTTTGGGTTATTGTTTTTTTATGTCTGTACCTTTTGTCTTGTATGTAACTTTACAGTTTTGGGAAGGGTAAATGTGGCACAGAAATGGTGGAAAAAAAGGGTCAACAAATGCAGCAATGCTATTCACTAGACACTATGTTGAAAATGAACTATACACTTATGGGGGAGGAGGGGTGTTGGGAGGGAAAATCTGGGAGAAAATGAGCAAAGAGGTGAGATTGTTTAGAAAGAATTGTTCTCATTACCTGATTTCTGTAACTGTAACTCCTCTGTACATTACCCACAATACAAAAAGTAAAGAAAATAAGAAAATCACAAAACCAAGTCCATAATGGACCAACAGAGAGGATCACGAAAGAGGAAGATACCAATGATGTGAAAGAGAGATGGCAGAATCTCTTTTGAGATGGGGAGGAAGTGCAGAGAGAACACAACTGGATGGCTGAGAAGGTAGTGTTTGCTTTGTGGGAGTGAGGACAGATGTGAGGAGGAGGACACAGACGTGTGTGGAGGCTGGAAAGGAGGATGTGCTGGACTTCATACCTAGGCTCATTTCTATAAAGCCTGCGGAGTGAGAAGAAGTGGGACTGGAGGCTCACACTCTTGTGTGAGGACTGGAGGCTCACACTCTTGTGGGAGGACTGAAGGCTCACACTAACGTGTGTGAGGAGAGGGAGGACTCACACAAGTGAGATATTTGAATTTGGATTCAAGGAGGATTTTGCTTTGGAGCAAAAGGTATGTGAGTCTGGAAAGGAAGGAAGCGAACAGGGCAATGGCAAGCTATGGCAGCCCCGGGTCCTCACATGAACGGTTCTGCAGTGTGAGCCTTGGAGAGAAGTCTTAAAACCAGATCCCTGGAGCATTCCCGCATGCTCCGGTGTGAGAAAGCACGTGCTGCGTCAGGCCACCAATTTTGGGGTTAGTGACTGAAGGCGAAGTACATGACAGGCTGGAAAGAAGAGAGCCAGGAGTGGAGAAAGCGTGGCCAGACATGAGGATGAGAAGCGGGCGCGGGGAGGGTGGTGGACAGTGAGCCAAAGAAAGAAGTTTGAAATCCATTCTGTGTGAAACAAGGATTTCAAATAAGGGAACTGAATGATGGGGACAGTTTTACAAAGATGGGACCAGAGGCAAAGCAGACCCCTGACCCAGTGTGACCATGAACCCCACGTATTCCCACAGACCCTGGTTGGAGGGAAGCAAGCTCTGAAATCCTCAGCATCATGTATGTACCTCAGCCCGGGCTTCCCATGATTAAGTGGATTCATTAATTAAATGATTAATTCAATTTGATTCACATTTCAATTGATGGGGTGTTTCAATAAACACACACCACTTCAAATATTTAGTTATACACGGCTCTAATAACCAAGGTTCACAAACACTCAGACAGAATACTGGTACTTTTCCTTTCCTGTCAGTGTCCCTCATCCTCTAAGCCATCCTCAGATGGGTTGACTGTTGATGCCAACAGGAAACTTGAAAGATGGAGAACGTAGCTAGTAACTGCATTTCCCTCTCCGTGCCCACGCATACCCATCACAGGCTTCCTCCCCCACAGCCCGTGCTGGAGACTCCAGGTGTGGGGGGGTCTACCTTATGAAAGAAAGAAGCTTGTCGCTATTAGAAAGTTTGCCACTGTGTCACCCGTGCAAGCATCTAGGAAAGAAAACAGAACTTCTTTACTTTTTAAAATTTTATCTTTCCGGTCCACAAAACTAAACATCCAACAACTGTGTGATCCAGCAACTCCACCACTGGGCCTCTTCTAAGGGGATAAATCATTATTCGAAACATATGCATATATTCAACGAATATTGGATGGAACTAGGGAAACTGAAGGGAAGGGTTGAGCTGGGAGGGATGAAGAAGAGCAACAGGGCTACGTCGATCATGGTACACTGTATTTGTTCACTGACATGCTGAATGGTAACCACCATGCACAACCATTCAAAGATAATAGAAACACAATTTAAAAAAAGGAAAAAATAGCCTGGGATTTAAGAGACTTGGCCCATGTCTGATATTTTTTATATGAGCTTTATAGGCTTAGATGGATCATATGAAATAACATGATTTTTACTTCCCTGATTGAAGAATAAAGGAGTTAGACTTTGTTGTGTGTGTGCCTAAGAGTTCATGATACCACTTTTCAGTTTTGGTTTGCTTCCCTGTTGTGTGCTTTCAGCTGTGCTCTTCATCCCAGAAATCTTAGAATTGAGATAGAAAAGTGCTCAGCCTGATCTCTGCGGCCCTCACCAGGGTCCAACTAAGACGGGACACACGTGTCATTCCAGTGAGAAGCATGGAGGCGCGTAACAGTGTGTTCTGCGAGCTATGTTGCATTTAAGGCACAGTGAGCACTGGATCTGGGGCCTGTGTGTGCTTTGTGGACAGCCTGGGCACAATGGCATGAGACAGGGCAGGGCCAAGACTCTCTTTCTTCTGAGCTGAGGACGCTGGGATAAAGCTCTAATCCCAGACAGGGAAGGAGAGAGCCACACAAGCCAGATATGGCGGAGTGCAGAAGAATGTTTTTGCTAAGAATGGGCCATCAGAGGAAATTCCAGAAACCACAGAGCCAAGGGCAGAGCAGAGGAGGGGCGCAGGTCCCTGACACAAAACAACAAAGTGAACTTGAACACAGAGATGGCGCTGCGCACAGGACTGCGGCTGGCGAAGGATGACCCTGCGTGTGCACACCGCCACCTCACCACCAGCATGGAGCACCGTAACGCTCCACACCAACCTGCATGTGCACACCACCACCTCACCACCGGCATGGTGCATAATAACGTTCTGAACCAACCTGCGTGTGCACACCACCACCTCACCAGCGGTGTAGCACATGGTAACGCTCCGAACCAACCAGGGCTTGAGGTCCAGGCAGATCTGTGTCCTTTCCATGTCAAAAGTTAGCTTCTGATCACCTTTTCTCCCCACCAACCTCCTTCAGGCAGTATCCTTACCCCCCTGTGCTTCTATGGTTGTGTCTACCTTATGTACAGTCATTTTATGTGTGTCTACCTTTGTGTACAGTTATTTTATTTGCGCCTACCTTGTGTACAGTCATTTAATGTGTGTCTACCTTGAATACAGTCATTTTACATGTGTCTACCTTTGTGTACAGTTAATTAATGTGTGCCTGACTTTGTGTAGAGCCAGTTCATGTGTGTCTACCTGTATGTACAGTCAGTTCATGTGTGCAGACCTGAACTCCTGATGTGGGAGCACGTCATTCAAGGTCACGGCCGCTGCTCTTAAATCCTCATTGTTCCTCCAGCCATCTTCTCCCTGTGCCAGCTTCATCTGCCCTGTGTAACCTGTGAGTGTGTGTGAGTGTATGACCTGTGTTAGACATGAGAAGTGTAGACAGGACAAATACAGTACAAGTAGTCCCGGCTGATTCATTACTGGGTCACAATGTATTCTTGATTGCCTTGAAATAAGAAAAGTGTACATTCTATCCACACAATAGTCTTCTCTCTAAAAGCAGGAGGAAATTAAGGAAATGCCTGTCTGTCTTTTCTTTGGCAGGGCTTTTCGTGCAGATTTAGCATGCCCTGTAACTGTCTCTTCCCTCATTTGTGCAAGGATGACAAAGAACATTGAAGTAATTGTGCACAACCTGAGTATCTTTCCTTACCAGTGCTTCCCCACATGGCCTGTTTATCAATAAGTACCTAGGAAACTCCGCCTTAGGGTATGCCAAACCTACTGTATGTTTATATGGAACATAACAAGAATTATGCCTAAATTGCTATGAACAGGCAAAGTGCTTCTTGTGCTGATTATATCAGAACATAGAGAAGCAAGCATTTCACTTCACAGTATTTTGAGTTTGGGTCATTTACATAGTAACAATTGTCTCTTGAGCCCCAACTAGGGAACTTTGGAGATGGGTCAAACGCATGCCAAGAAAATCCACTGCCAGAAAACCCCTTGCCGAACAAAGCTTTCCGGACGACAAAGTATGAAGTTCTCAGAAAACCCTTGCAGAGACTGGCAGGAGATCGAGCACAGACATTCTGGCATAAAATAAGAATATCTCAAAAGAAAGAGAAAGCTAATGAGCAGCGAACAGGTGGACTGCACTCATAATCAAGTACACAGAGTACAGAGAGAAAAATCGAGGACAAGTGCTCCAGACAGACTCCGCAGCATGTTACAGAGAAGATCATTCTAGTGCTGGGGTTTGACCTAAGATATCCCCCTCCTTCTTGTTCAGTAGCAAATCTATCTATCTATCTGTCTGTCTGTCTGTCTGTCTGTCTGTCTGTCTATCTATCTATCTATCTATGATTTCCAGTGACTCCACTGAAATACTTTGATATATGAGTGTCATTATTACATATATACACACATTACATTTATGTGTGTATGTATGTATGTATGTGTGCATATATATACATATATGTGTATATACATATACATAGGATATATGCGTATCATTATTACCGGCCCAGAAGGATGAGATTCTAAAAGCTCATAAAACCTGAACAACTGGTAGAGAAAAATCTGAACTTAAAGCATTGGCAATTTTCTTTCCCTCCTTTCATATATAGCGTTCTTCAGCACAAGGTTTTCTCATTTTCCTTGGCAACAAAAACAGAAGATTTTCATGAAGGTGGAATCTGAGTTCCTTGAGCCTACAGTGACTTTACATAAAGTCTGTGAGACCCTGACAGGCACAAGATCTGACAGCCAGTCCAGACAATCAATGAGTATTTTAAAAAGGAACAAAAAAGGAAAAATCAGTCTAGAGAATAAAAAACAAATTCTGAAAACTTCTGGAATCCACTGGAAATCTGATACAAAGTATTTTCTCTTTAGAATGCTTTGCATTTAATTTGAGGTCTTCACAGATACCTTCAAGCCATGCCTGAACCTTTCCTGTTTACTTCCTTAACCCTTTCTTTCCAAGGATATCCGACAGTTTTACCTTGTATAATTCCATTGATAGTCAACCTTCAAAAGTGTAAATGTCTCTAGAAAAACGCAGATGCTTGGATGTGAAGGAAAACATTGATCTGAACTCTTGCTCATGGACAGCACTTTAAGATGTATGTTGTTATCATTGCATCCTTGAACCTGAAGCTTTTGAGAAGAAATGTATAATTGATGCTGTTTTGGCCCAGAGGCACCCAGGATGCAGGCTGCTCCTCCATGTCACCATGTGCAGAGGCCTGGCGTACATGTGCAGCTCAGTGGATGGAACTGTGTGCACAGGAGTGCACTCCGTGGAGGAAGCCTTTCACACGAGCACCACCAGACCATTTCACAAAAGAACTATGAGGCATCTGAAAGGAACTCAAAGGTGTGGGGACAATGGGTGGTAGAGGGGTGGCTGAGCAGGTACCGAAGCAAGGGACAGTTACACATGTGTACACACGTGGTCAAGGGAGTGGGACTGTGCATGAGTCTGGGAGGGGACAGACAGCAGGGGCACAATGGAAGGGACACTGGACACTACTGAGTCGTTCTAAAGAAGTACACTATTCAAGCTCTCCCTACAGAGTCTACTCTACTTGGTTAACTCATTTGTAAGTGCTTGTTTATCGCCAGTGTGCGGACGTGCAGACTGATAGGCACGGTCCAGCCTCCACGCGTGAGCTAAGATGTTCAAGCCATCTTTCCCTGGGTCTGGCGTCCTTCACTTAATATAGTTCTTTCTAAGTCCTCCCATTTTCTCATGAATGGTACAGTATCATTCCTTCTGATGGATGAGGACAAGTGTGGGGCCGAGGGGAGAAGGGAGAAGACCGAAGAGGAGCCAGAGAATATGTACAATCCTTGCAGACACCACAGAGCTGGGAGATACAAGGAACGGAGTGGGGGAAGACGCCGACACACTGACACAGAGCAGGTGCATCGTACACATAAACGGCTTTGTTAAAGGCCTTAAAAATTAAATACATGTCCTAAAAATTATGAAAAGTGAGGGCAGGGGTGGGTGGGGAGGGGTGGGTGAGAAGGTGAAAACAAGTGACATGGCTCAAGATGCACTGTGTTCATAAACTGCTGCAAACAGTAACTCTTCTGCACAACTAAAGATAATAACAGTACTTTTAAAAAGAAGCACTAAATAGTTAGATGGACACATTAAATTGCAACTGCCCTGGATGAGATTTTCAAGTTCAGAAACAAACAAAGCTAAATTGAAAACAATGTTAGCTGGGAAGCTTGAGCTTCTGGAATTTTCATGTCAACACATACTCTAAGAGGAAAGCACCTCACTTGTCTTAGAATTCTGTATCTTTATGTAAAACATATTTTTTTTTTGGTCCGGTTGTGGGGCCTGAACTCAGGGCCTGGGCACTGTCCCTCAACTCTTCAGCTCAAGGCTAGCGCTCTACCACTTGAGCCACAGCGCCACTTCCGGCTTTTTTCTTTTTGCTTATGTGGTGCTGAGGAATCGAACCCAGGGCCTCATGCATGCAAGGCAAGTGCTCTACCACTCAGCCACCTTCCCAGCCCTGTAAAACATATTTTAAGGTACAGTACCTTTTTACTTTCCCAGAGATGATTTTACTTAATTGTACTTTATCAAAGGTAATTTTTTTTGTCAGTTGTGGGGTCTGAGCTCTGTCCCTGAGCAATTCAGCTCAAGGCTAGCACTCTACCACTTGAGCCATGGTGCCACTTCTGGCTTTTTCTGCTTTTTCTGTTTGATTCTGAGGAATCAAACCCAGGGCCTCAGGCATGCAAGGCAAGCACTCTACCACTGAGCTACCTTCCCAGCCCCATCAAAGATGATTTTAATTGTCTATGCTTACCTCCCTACTTCTGAAATTCCGTGGGATAAGAAGTGAGAAGCCGATGCCCATCAGAGTGATGTTTCCAGCAGCAAAAGCAAGAAAGACTACCTGACTGCAAAGTCACCTGATTGCAAAGTCACATGACAATTGCCATAGTCACTGGTCATACCCTACTGCCCCAGGATCTTGGATTTCCAAGTACAACCTTTACCTTCATTCCCCCGAACCTGTGCCCCAGGCCCCGGGACCCAGACCACCAATAAAACCACGGTGTTGGGAAGGGTAAACAAAGGAGGAGGCTGCAATGCTTGGTAAGAAATGTACGCATTATCCTGCCCATGCAATTGTAACCCCTCTGTACAGTATGTTCACAAATAAAATAAAATAAAATTAAAAAAAAACCACGGTGTTCTTTACTCAATGCTTTTAAGTAAAATCAAATTTGACAAACAGAGTTGTGGTTTAAAATAATGCCATTACAATGCAATCATAAATGAAGGTTGAGCTGAAATCCTTTATTACAACTATGTAACGGTAAGGGAAAATGAATGTAACAGTGGCATGAATATTCAGTGTGCATGTTGAACACAGCCACTTGAGGGGAAGGTGGCTGGAGGGAGGGGAGAACGAAGGAAGGAAGGGACTGATCATTGTGCATGACATGTTGGAATGAAATCGTTTACACAACTGAAGATAATTTTAAGACATAATATAAATATAAATAAATTATGGCATTTATTACATTTCTTTTATAGAATTTCCTCGAGAAAATCAATCCAGAATACCATGGTTCACCTCTGAGAACTGAGTAAATAGGATCATCTGCCATGTTCTCATTTTTCCGGCACCTGGTGTTGAAACTTTTAAATCTTCACACCATAGTTTGAAGAAGTGCACTGGACAGGCTCGAGCTGGACCTGAGTGACCCGAGCACCAGCCACAAAACATTCCCGTCCCTTCTGTACACACAGCCCTAGCCTCTCACCAAGTTATTTGCCTAACGAACAGAACAGGGTCTATTACACTGTGCTCATTTCTGTCTGAACACTGTGTTATACATTTGTGTATTTTAATTATTATTTTTACTGAATCTTTGGTAAGTTACTTAGTTGTTGTTTACTTGTCCTAAGGCTTGAACTCTGGGCCTGGGTGCTGTCCTTGAGCTTTTTGGATCCTGACTAGCTCTCTATGACTTTTCCTCCATCCGTCCTTCCTTCCCTTCCTTTGTTCCTTCCTTCCTTCTTTTGCTTTCTTTCTTCCTCTCTCTCTCTCTCTCTCTCTGCTAAATAATTGGAGATAAAAGCCTCAGACTTTCCTGCCCATGTAGCTTCAAACCATGATCCTCAGATCTCAGCCTCCTGAATAGCTAGGATTACAGGTGTGAGCCACTATAGTGACCCCATGTGGTATTTAATTTTATTTAACTTTTGACCTTAAGAATGAATTTACTAGTTTTCACAGACTCAATCACGAATCACTGTGTGTGCATACGTATGTAATATGTACCAAATGATTATTTGCTCTGAAAGCTCAGCAGTGAGACTTTGAGAATAGAAGATCGCCTTCTCTTCCTCATGAAACTATTACCTAGGATTAAATTCAGCTGTTTCTTCTCTCTTCACCTATACTGCTTTGGTCACAATATGTGATCTAGAAAATTTTGGCATTCACATACATAAAATTAGCACCACCAAGCCAGCAAAGGAAACAGACTGATTCAACAGCAAGAATTCTTTTGCTTTGTGGTTATGAATCTACCTCATTTGAACACAAATGAGCTATAACTCAAGTTACCCACAAGAAAGTAAAATCTAAGAAGGCAAGACACAATTTCTCACTTGTAGCAAGGGAACCATAAATGCATTTCTCCTTTGTAAGCACCTTTCAACATAATGGAAGCCAGGTAAAGTTTAGTCAAAAGCTCATATCAATATATTAAATAGCTTGCTATTTGCTGACAGTTGGTATTCTGAAATCTAATGATTGCTAGTGAAAAAAAAACGCTTTTCAGCAGAGAGTCTATTATGGGAGATAACTAATGTATATAAAAGGAAAACATAATATACAAAAATTTTGAATGGAAATTACAAAGACACTGAATTTCTTATTTGTTATTAGTGTTGCTTTGGTTGTTTTGTTTTTGTTTCTTGGACCTGGGTACTGTCCCTTTTTGCTCAAGCCTGGTGCTCTACCACTTGAACCACAGCTTCACCTCCAACACGAATCTCACAAACTTTTCTGCCTGAGCTGACTGTGAACTGTGATCCTCAGATCTCAGTGTCCTGAGTAACTAAGATCCTAGGCATGGGCCAACCCCAGCCCCACCCATGCTGAATTTCTCTAACATGTGACATGATTAATTATACTACCCAGCGTGGCTAGTAGGGAAGTCCCCAGGCGGGAAGCTAGGAGTCCTGGGCTGTCCCAGCTCTGCTAGCCGCAGGCTTCATGCCCTCTTTCCCCTCTTACTGGTCTTTCTCCTCCTCATCAAAATATAGCAAAAACTGTGATGCTTGCAAACTCAGTGTCATTTGAGGCTCATACGTAAAATCATATGCAATGCATCCATCATAAAAATATGACAAAATATGCAATCACATAGCTACATCTACTCAGAAATCATAGTTTTACTTTTGAACCAAATTAATAAGTGTTCCCAACATTTACAGCTGAGATTTGCAGTCTGAGGTCTACAACCTGTCCTGCAGAGCATCTGCCCTCAGTGAATGATGAGGTCAGAGTAAGATGGGCACTGGGGAGGGGGCGTGAGGGGGAGCTGGGAGGGAGGAGGAAGGATGAGTGGGGGGAGGGGCAGGAGTGGGGGTTCTACCTTTCTATGCTGCTAATGTAATGTTTGTATTTTGCTTGTGAGGGCAAAATGATGACCTAACCATGTCATCCTAGCAATATGATAATATAGTAATATAATAATATTATATTATCACCCAAACCTTGCAGACTGAGTGGTAAGGTCCAAAGCAAAAAGGCTGCCATTCTCGACAGGATATGGACCCCGACAACTCCCCCACCCCAGCCTTTATTCCTGAACTTCCTCCCCACACTGTCCTCCAGTGCTCATATGTCATCTGCCCAGAGCCATGCTGACAAATGCCAAATGTTCCTCAGAAACGCCCACGAGATGCTGATATTGCTGCTCAGGCCTGACCCCTCTGTCTTCTGAGTCACCTAGAAAAACCCACATTGGTTTCAAGTTCACTTCCTGCTAGGTCTCCCCTCTGCCTTCTCACTGAAACAGCCAGCCACACATAGCCTATGGGGAAAAAGCAGGCGGACTCTAGCACCTTGAACTCTTCACGGAAAGGCAATCGACATGGGGTAGTCACACGATCAGCATAGCTCAGCATCTTGCCTGAGCAGCTGCTGGGCCTCCTTAGTCTCCAACTATCTGTAACGTGGGCATGATACATTGAACTTAGATGGTTAAGTGGGGAACTGTATTTGAGTCACAGACAATAGCTCCTGGCATACAAGCAGTCTTTAGCAAATGCCAACCTGTGGTAAAGACGACATCAGCAGTGGTGAGAATGGCCACAGTCCTTGTTCATATGATGATCTCGCCTTTACAAAAGAAATCCCTTCAAAAGCACAGATAATTTCCACTTAACCTCGCTCTTTTCATTACCAGGGAGTGAACACAGGATGTTCTTGCGTGGCTTCCTTGTTCACAGCTGGTGCCCTACTACATGAATTGTGCATTTACTTCCAGTTGTTTGGTGGTCCATCAGAGATACGAGTCTCACAGACTTCCCAGCCTGGGCTGCCTTTAAATCAGGATCCTTACATCTCAGCTTCCTGAGTTGCTGGGATTACAGGCAAGAGCCCCCGGTGCCTGGCTCCTGACTCTTTGCTGCCCAGCGGTGGACCACCGCGTGGGATGTGTATAGAAATGAATGCGGAGGACAGCACCAATGGCTTCCTTCCGCTCAGGTCAACTCTCCATCCTCCCCTTCTTCTGCTGGCTCCCTTGACGCTCAGTCTCCAGCCAGATTAGCCAGAGGGTGCCCCATCCGAATCCTGGGGTATACTGGCCCCCCCTCTAAATCCTGCAGAGCAGTGAGTACCCCCTTTGCTCTTGGTTTCTACAGCGCTAGGCAATGAGATGGTGAGCTAGCTTTGAACATCTGTCTGGTCTTTCAAGTTTCCATCTTTCATCCTGGCAGTCATCACTCCTCCACATGGTGTACTCTGCCTATTTATGTAGCATGCAGGCGTCTTCGTGGGAGAATGAACCCAGCTCTACCTACGGATGAATGTGACCTCAGCTTGGACATGGAGACAGGAATATTAACCGTGTCTCGCCCGACGGAAGACTGCATGGAGAGTGCATGCTCACGCTGTGCAGACGTTGACTTGATATTTTTAATCGGGATGGAGCAATGTGATTCCTGGGTGTGTAGTCGGGAGGCGGAAGCTTTGACTTGGTAACAGATGAAGGGAAGCGGGCACAGCTCCAGATAACTGAGTTTGCTGGGGCAGGAATGTGGTGCGGGTCAGAGAGACAGACGGAGACCACGCAGACGACAATCGGGCTGGTGATCAGGGGTTGCCTGGAAGCCAGCCACATCAGACTTTGCCCTCAGCCTTCATTTTGCCAGCAAGCCATTGTAATAACCTCCACCGGAACTCACACAGTGGCAGCTGAGATGCTCTCCTTCCTGGAGATCACCACCGATAATAACACAGACACAGCAAAGAAAGTTCAGAGCAGAGCTAGAGAAATCCAAGTTTCTGGGAAGGTTTTGTTGCAAATTAAGACGTTATTCAGTCAGGAAAACACTGGAAAAACACTATAAGAAAATGACTGCAACACACGCAGTAAGTTTTCAAGTAACTAATGTCCCGTGGTGAGATGGAGGCAGGTGTGTGGATGGGCGACTCTCAGGAGTCTCCTCCTGATCCTAAATTCTGACTTCGGTGGGCCTCAGTGCAGGCAACACTGGGGTAAGGATACACAAACACACCTTGCACTATTTCTGCAACTGCTGGGAAATCAAAAACTATTTAAAATAAAATGTATTTTTTAGCCATCAGGACTTTCATACAGCAAAAAGAATTCACAATGAATCCGATGCACGGATTCTCCAGACTTCACTGATCAGCCTCTTCCTCAGCCGCCTCACGAGGCTCACGCGTTTTCACTCGCGCCACACACACGTCACACCTTCCTCCCAACAGCCTGTCACTGGAGACACGCTCTTATGGTTTAAGACTTCTGTCAATTCCGGGCCTCACACTCAAGCTGGTCCAGGGTTGGCCTGTGTGCCCCGGTGAGCGACGCCATAGCCCTGTGCCCTTTTAAGGATGTTTTCCTGATCTGTGGCCCTGGCTTCTGTGGACCTCAAGCTCTGGGCAGGAGGGTTCGCTGGTCGCCAGGAACACTCATGAGGAGCTGGCTCACAGCACCCAAAGCCACGCACAGGGCAGACAATGTGGTCCTCCAGAGCATGGCCACTCCTAGCCAAGGCCACTGGATGCACACATCCTCCCTCACCCCTGCCCTCCCCCAGCCCCGCCTCCACGTCCTCCCTCACCCCTCCTTCCCAGCCCTGTTTCCACGTCCTCCCTCACCCCTGCTTCCCAGCCCTGCCTCCATGTCCTCCCTTACCCTGACATCGCTGCACAGCCTCATAGGTCCCTCAGTGCCTTTGGTCAGCACTCACCATTAGAAACATGAACCACTGTGACTCTACACACCTCACAAGACCACTGGATTCATTGGTAAGTCCTCTCTCTCTCTCTCTGTCTCACACACACACACACACACACACACACACACTATGTGTGTTTATAAACATATATATATATATACACACACACACACACAAATATCCATCTCACACATGCACACACACCACACGAGTTCAAACACACATCTGACCCCAGCTGGTAGTGTGGCCGCTGCCCCCACTGTTCCCCTGAAGAGCTGGGTGCTGACCACCTCCTACAGCGCATCGCCCTCTTGGGAGTGTGTCGTGCTGTGGAAATGGGGTAGATGTTGGATGTAGAGTGTGTCGTGCTGCGGAGATGGGTAGATGTTGGATATAGAAGTGTGTTGTGCTATGGAGATGGGTAGATGTTGGATGTAGAAGTGTGTCAGGCATAGGGCTGTGTGTTTGGCAGAGGGAACAACTGAAGAAAATCTTGAACTGGGCACTGTGTGATGCGAAGGGTGGGTGTTTCATGCAAATTCATTACAAGAGTTGTACAAAAAATGTTTAAAGCCAAACAATTGGAACTGCCAGCCTTGAAAATACTTTGATGACACACCTAAGCTTTGCACATGCCACTGGGAGATGTGCAAACAAAGACTGTGTTGGCTGGGCGGCTCCGTGGCTGGGCGCAGACGGTCTGCCTTCTATTTCTGCAGCAGAGTTAGAAACTGCTCCACTCTGTCACACGGAGGCTGTGTAGCGGGGAGAGCTGAGGGAGAGTATATATATGCACACCACCATGTAAACGCACCCCATTCCCCGTGTGCAAGCTGCCTTCCAGCTGTCTCTCACAGCCCAGTCAGAGGGTGCTCATGGGGAGCTTCAGTCCATTCCTGGAAAATCCAGTACGGAGCCTCTGCCTCACCCTTCACTAGCCTGGCCCAGCTCCTGGGCCCATCATTCCCTGGCAGTAAGTGCTGCTAATGAAATAGCATCTACTTCAGGATGTCCCCAGCTGGCAATGAGGCCAGACAGGAGCTGGACTCAACACTGCCCTTTCCCTACCATGATGCAATACCCAGTGGGTACCAGCAGCACCCCAGAGGGGCCATGGCCCAATGAAGATGGCTTGGCTTTCCTTATTGGGGCTCAGAGCATTTCCCAGTATGTCCCAGAGGCAGCGAAAGGAAAAACTGGCAATTGGTATTTTTCATCTTGTGTCTCTGAGGCCATCTGTACGCACACCATGCTGGGAGCCCCGGCCTCCGCTCTCCCTCAGATCCCAAGTCTGCCTGAAATGCCTGTCAGGAAGCTAGAAATACCTTCCGCCGATCCAAGTTAGCAGACCCATTTATCTTTAGAATTTTTAGCTCCCAGAGAGATCAATTATGGCGACTTAACTCCCTTTGGTCCTGGTAGCAACTTTCAGTATTAAAAAGGACATTCTTTCATGTGCAACCATTTCCTACCCTGAAGACGCTGCCCCACAGCCGCTGTGCCTCTCACCCCACGTCACGGCTGCTGCCACAGACAAGTGCACTCGCATGTGTGCCCAAGTATAAAGACAGAGTAAGAAAATGACTGTGACAAAAGGAGTTCTGCATTCCTCCCAGAATTTAAGTCAAGCATTTTTGTCTTTCTATTTAGGATACAAGCTACACGGCAACGTCTAAAGACATTTGCTAACTGTATCAGAGTGCAAATGAACTAAGTGCTAATCTCGCCCAGGGTGAATGATGGTACACATGATCCACCACTAGCTTTCAGAGACAAATAACACTTAGACGCTCCTCCAGTGTATGACTCTCTGTCTCCTGAAAGAGAGGCTCTCTTCGAAATGGAGCCTAGCAAAGTTTACCTTCCATATCAAGAGGATTGCAATCCGGTACTAAGAAAACCTTCCATTACAGATTCAAACAGAGCTGGGCTGGGCTGTAATATTTTCGACAATAAATCAACTAAATGGTCACAGAATTTCCTGCACCAAAGGCCATGGAGAAATTTGACCTAATTAAAGATCTTCAAAGAGCTTTCGTAATTTTTCCCCTAGTGTGAAATTTTCTTAGTTGTGAGATGAGGTTTAAGGATTTTTTTTTAATTTCACATAAAAAAAAAAACCTTCAAGAAAACCAAAGAAGATTAGTAGCTTTCCAAACCAAGTGACTCTCAAGGGCTTCAGACTCATTCCGTGTCCCACGGTAGTCTCTAGTACCATTTTTCTTAGATTTATTTACTTCCATTATTTATAATTGCCTCCTTTAATTGGCCCAAGCTAGCTTCCTTTCAATTCTTTCCAACAGCGATGCTGGCAGAAATGACTGGCAGCTCTATCTCGCACAAGACGTCATCCTGAGAATGCAAATGTCAGTTACCAAGCTTGCTCTCCCACCGGTGTTTAAGAGTGGGTGTCTGCATTTAGCAGACTGGGTACACAAGATTCTGAAAAAATGCATGCACAATCACATGCTGAAATGAAGGGATAAGAAGAGTGGACACAAGCCCAGAGCTCACTGCCTCTGCTATAGAGTTCAGGCTCCTGCTGAGTCCTTAGCTCTCCCCAGCAGGAGAGAGGACAGAAAAAAAAAAAATCAGTGCATGCTCCTCCCCTCCTGTCTGCAGGTGAAGACCCAGAAATGACAAATCTGCAAGTGTTTTCTTTTGATAATGGGACTTTTGTTGGTATTAGCGTTTTTGATCAGGGGTGAAGTTCGGTGGGTCTCATCTGCTTTTCTTCTCATTTTTCTAATCTAGTAAAAATTGTAAGTAGTCAAGAGGCAGCCAGCAGACCTTGGGTGTGGGGAGCAGCAGCTTCTGTGTAAGACGGCGGGCATCTGTACTCGATTGAGCAAATGCAAGCTAACGCCCCACACTCCATTCTACCTGGACTCCAAACCCACACATACACAAAACAACAAAATAGGTAAGATAATATGTAATTATTGCTTTGTGGAGAATATGGCTCCACAACCAATTAGCTGGGCATTTCTTTGAAACAACACATAGAAAAATAGATAAGGGAGAATTTATAGGTATTGATTTATTTTTAGCAGCCAGGCTATCTGACCCCCAAGCCGGGATGGGAAGAGCCTGGTCTTGGGGTGTGGAGGACCCCCGGGCGGGCATTCCGGACCTGGGCAGATAAAAGAGGTTGAGGTATATAGTGGAGCAGAGACCTTTGGGACATTTTTTAGCCCCTAGAAGCAGCATTTCTGCCCAGTGCTGGTCACTGCCCTGTCTGCCTCACGAGTGTTAGCTCACTCAACTCTGGACACTGGGTGAAGGCCCCAAGCTCCTAGGACCACAAAGGCCACCAGCAGGCCTTGAAACTGGCTAAGCATCCCACCTCACTCCTCCCTTGCCTTCCCCCCACCTGTTTCCCTCCTCCCCTGGGCTCCCTCCTCCCCTGCCTCCCTACTCTCCTGCCTTCCTGTTTGTTCCCTCCCTATGGGTCCCACTATGGCACCACCTTCCTGCTCCCTGACAGAAGAAGTCTGCATGGGTTCACTTCCTGCCTGCCTCTAGGTCACCTTGACTCCTGTCAATCACCTGACTTCTGTCAATCACCTAACTTCTGTTAATCACCTGACTTATGTCAATTACTGCCAAGGGCTGGAGCCAGGGAACAGTGAGGATTGCAGTCCCAGAGCAGAGGCAAGGCAACACTGGATTTTGTTTTTAAACAGGGTCCTGGGGGAGATGCGGAAGTGAAGGTTGATGCGATTAATTTAATTTAATCCCTGTGGGAGAGGTTCTTATCCACTTTATAGGACTGACACAGACAGTTACAGTACCCAGGCCTCCTTGTGTCCTGGCCGAGTTACCCTGAGATAACACTTGCCTCAGTAAAAGAATTGCTCTCTTCCAGAACTTTCCCTCCCCTCATCTAACAGTAGAAGGTATAGTGACAGAGCAGGATTCTTACTGCTCGGTTGCTGCGACAAATCTGTGAAATCTGAGGAATAGTTTTTGTTTTTCTTGCTAGAGGTATTCAGTTCTATGATAATAATTGGAACCAGGTTGCCTTTTTAATCACCCTTGCATGGAAATCAGCAACCTATGAACCGGCCAGGTGGACGAATTGCCAGACTTCCCCTCCGACTGCACGTTTCAGAAACGTTTCTCAGGAACAAATACGTAACGGAAGCCCTGCCTTTTCTGAACAGAAGCAACAATTATTTTTCCTGAAAAACAAAACAGTACCCATTACAGATGGGTCATATATCACCCTAAGCTTTCTCCTGTGGCTGAAAGAATCCAAAATAAAAATGCACAAAACTATACCGGTAACACTGGAGAAGGAATGAATGTAATTTCATTCTGAAGTGGAGCTAAGTTCATTTTCAAGAAGACATTATTAACAATGTATAGTTGTCAGTTCAGTGATTTTTGTGCCAAACTCCAGGAAAAAAAGCCTAAATTGAAGATTTGCTATTAGTTGCCCAAAATGACACTTGATTGTACAAAACAGATTGCTGTAATTATTTAACCTGATTGTTTCCTGCTTCCTACATTACTTTAGTTTCTTGCTCAGGACCAATGACATAAAAAATTATAGAAATTGTAACAGTAAGGAATAACAATCAAGGAACTATAAAATAGTCCCATTTGTTCTGGAATATCTAAGTTTATACAAGATTATTATCTAAAAAAATTCACATTTAATAAAATTTGAAATTGCAATAAAATTTAAAATGTAATAGTCGATGTAGTATTTCATTAAACTATTAAATATTAAATTAAGATTTAATAAATTTCAATTTTAATAAAATTTTATTAAATTTAGCACAATAAAATTGACTTAATTTAAATTTATCTTAGTAAAATTTAATTTTATTGCATTTAGTGTTATTAAATTTAAATGTTATTCAATTTAATACAATTTAAAAATTAAACTAAAAATTTAAGTTCATAAACTCTAAATGTTTTCTATAGGAATCTGAAAGACACCCTTGCTCTCTCTTAGCTTTTCATACAAGGCTGGTACTTGGCCACTTGAACCAGAACTCCCATTCTGGCCTTTTGCTGGCTAATTGGAGATAAGAGTCTCCTGGACTTCCTAGCTCTGTCTGGCTTCAAACCTCCATCTCCCTTTGAGCTTCCCAACACAGCTGCCTCCTCCAGCCGGCCTTCCTACTAGCCTCCTTAGCATCCTTCCTCCAGCCAGCCTTCCTCCTGGGCTCTACAACCTGCAGCCTCCTCCAGCCGGCCTACCAGCCTCCACAGCCTGCTGTCTCATTCAGTAACCCAGCTCTTCCGGGTCTCCTTCCCCCAGAGTCCTCAGGGCTGCAGCCGGGACTTCACCTGGCACTGGTGCTGGCAGCCTGCTGGCACCGTCAGCTCACAGACATCCCGCTTTTCACAGAAAACCATTTGTTGTTTATCGCCTGACCTTTCCTTGACCATCACAAGAAGGATGTAAAGGATCCATTTCATCTCACTCACTTTTAATTCTCTCGAGTTCAATAAGCTTTTGTTGGAAGAATGAATGAATGAATGAAATGTCCTCATGGTGCAGTCAAATTGGGCACCTCCAAGGTTTTAAGTGGAGAAGCCCATTCCACTGGTGTTTCTGGGTTCCAGTGTTTGGGGTGGGTGACCTGGCCCGGGTGGGGGGGCTCGCAGTTGTGGACCCACAGTGAGCGGTCCTGCGGCAGGCCTTGCTCAATCACACGGGCCCCCTGGGAAATGGCTTACTCTCTTTAACCAAGCTCCTACTCCTGGGAAACCTGCTGATTCCAAACCCACAGGTCTGGTGGAGTGGAAAACAGACAAGACACAGACGGCTGTGCTACAGACACACCCATGTGTCTGTAGAACTCAGGACATGGAGGCTGTGCTGCAGACATGCCCAAGTGTCTCCAGAAGTCAGGAAAAGACTAGCTGTGCTGCAGACACACCCATGTGTCCACAGAAGTCTTAAGAGAGTTGGTGATGACTACTTCCCACTAGGGCAGGGGTCTGCCCCCTCAGCTGAGGGGCTTTCTTTTTTGTCCGTTTCAAATATCCTGACTTGTCCCCCGAGAGTGACTCCCAGGAGGTCCACTTGGCCGGACGCAAAGACTGGCATCCGAGTGCGGCACGTACAGACTTAAAACCTCAGGTCCCTTTTTAAGGCTGTGCATATTCCCTCCAGACTGGAGTCTTAATTTCACACTGTCTTCCAAGATCCAATCCAGCACCATATTAGACCCTTAACACGAAGACAGGCTAGTCTATACCATGAAAGTCTAGAGTGATCACACTCACCCAACAGCGATCCTATGGTCCTGACAGGACTTTGCTGTCCCCTGGGGCACTGGTCCTGAACCTCAGAAGCACCTCTGCCCACCCACCCTTCCCCAGAGCACCGAGCTTTGTCTAGAGCACACTCATCTTTCCCTTCCCCCTGTCCAGGCGTCTGTGTACCCCTCATTCCCTCCTTCCCCCTGCCCAGGCACCTCTGCACCCCTCATCTTTCCACTTCTTTGTACCCACTACTTGCCTGGTTGCCTTTGGGTCTTTGCTATTCCAACACCTCTAATAGAGAGTGTTAGACAAAAGTACTTCTTAAAGTCCAATTTCTCCACCGTGGTCCTCTGCTTACAACAGAAGCCAGCAGTAAACACAGCTACAATGCCCCCTTACCTCCTGAGCTCACACTTACCACCAGACACTAGAACCCCAAACATGCCCATCACATCCAAGCCTGGAAAACCATCTCCATCTCCCCCGCTTCACGGTCTACGCAATCTCTGTCCCTGAACCCCAGCAGCTCCTCCCTTCCCAGGCAGGTATGGTGGTCAGAGGATTCCTCCCTCCACAGCCGACCACCCCAGCCCCAGGCCTGGTGGCCGTGCTCAAAAAAACAAATGACACACAGAGTAGCATGCCACCTCTCTCTGCAGCCAGGCCTTACTTCCTGACCTGGGAATGACATGGCCATGAACCTACTGCTGGCTTGCCTAGTGTCTCTCTTTGTTAGCAGGGTAACTCGCTGAGCACCAGGAGTCTGAGTTTTCCATGGCACAGGAGTGTGTGCAGAACTCCAAATGGAGATTTCGCCTGCTCACAGGGCACTGAGTGAACGCATGCTGCTGTAAGGCTTCCACATAAGCAAACCATGGACATTCAACCTCACAGCAAAAACATGATCCAAGCAGGGGCATTCTTTCTCCACCTACCTATCTGTCTGTCATCCATCCATCTATTCTATCTGTCTGTATCTACCATCCAACTATTCTATTTCTCCACCTATCTATCTCCAGCCATGTATTCTGTCTGTATGCATCATCCATCTATTCTATCTATCATCTATCTACTCTGTCAGTCTGTCTGTCCATCTGTCTGTCTATCTTCCCTATCCTACACAGTAGTGATATAATTTTTTGAGACATTATAGATGTTGTGCTGGACAAGGGAATCAAGTCGAACTATTTAGCATTTTATTTTTTATTCATTTTTCAACACCCTGAGAGGGAAATTAACTTTCTACAGTCAATGGTTTTGTTTTTGTCACAATCAGGTCTGCCATTGGGAAATCTGAACACGCCAGAATCAGAGCAAAAGTTTATACATTAAATTTATAAATCAAATATTAAGCTAATTGCCAGGCACCGGTGGCTCATGTCTGTTACTCCGCCTACTCAGGAGGCTGATATCTGAGGACTGCCATTTGAAGTCAGTCCAGGCAGAAGAGTCCACGAAGCTCTTATGTCTAATTAACCAGCAAAAAGCTGGAAGTGGAGCTGTGGCTTCTGTGGCAGAATGCCAGTCTTGAGCAAGAGGCATTAAGTTAAAACCCAGCACTAATGCCAACCTACACAAAGATACTGTGATATAACTCTTTCACTGCCAAAAAGTACATTCTCTAATTTTTAAATCTCACATTCACATCATTGATGAATGCTGTAAAATCATGACCATTGTGCTATGTGGGTATATGATATACAACTGTATTTCAGATTTGGACAGGAAAGATGAGAGATGTGGAACTGGGCAGTATCAATCAAGACACTTGCATCCTGCAGCCAGGACCCCAGACACAGGATCTACAGCAAAATATTTTGCTTGCTGCATTTTACACTGCCTGAATTCCACTCTGCATTTTCTACCTGTAGTTTCACATTTAATCCCATTCTCCAGAAAGATTGCTGTATCAAGAAAATAAGACTCAGAAGAAAAGAATCTCGTTTTTAAAAATTAGAAGATCAATCAGGCAACAATCCATTTCGGGATTTTTCAATCTCCTACTACAGAGGGAAGAAGTTCAGCATTTAGTTCAAAGAGAATGTCCCAAATTTTTGGTGACTTCCTATTGAAATAAGCTGAAGCATGAATTGAAAATGTGGCCTGGTCTATCTTTTGGCTTTCCAGCCACTGTTGTGAATGGCTGCATTGGTTCTGGGCAGACAGCAGTGGCTTATTATCGTAATAGAATCAGAACAAGGAATCTGCAGACTTTGTTTCTGGTGCTTCATGCACCAAGCCCAGTAACTGAGTTCCGGCCCTCCGTTCCCCCATCTCTCCCAGGGCTCGTGGTGAGTATTTGGCTGGAGAACACATTAAGGGAGCAGCCGCACTGCCTGGTAAGCAAGTGGGTGCCAAGACTACCTGTGGTGTGGCCTGGCGATGTGAGTCTCCATCCCCACCACCTTCTCCCTGACTGGCCTATCGTTTGGCTTCTCCTTGGGATCCGCACAGAACTCAAGTTTTGTGTTAAGCTGTTTTTATACATTATCTTTAAGTCGTTGTACAAAAGATTTCCATTGGGTATGTCCGTGGATGAGTACAATGAGTCTGGGTCCATGTCACCCCTCCCTGTGTTCTCCGCCCTCTCTTAGCCCCTCCTCTCCCCACCGGTGACCTGGCTCCATTGCACACAAGTGTGTTGAGCACTTGAGTTACACACACCCACCCTTCCCCTCCGCCACCCTTGAACTTGTCCCCTACCCTGCTGGCTGTTCTAGCTTCCTGGTGTTCATGTTGCTAGACTGCGAGTTAGCTGTTCAAAGTACTTACACTGCTAGAATTCACCCCCACCCCAATGCATACCCCACTTCAACGTGTGCAGCTACATCTGAGACCTGGGCATGTCTGTATGTGTGCTTATGATGCGGATCTGGCTTCTGCATGGGAGGAGCTCCTGACAGCGGCTGTGGGACATGGATCTGACTTCTGCATGGGAGGAGCTCCTGGAGGCAGCTGTGGGATACTGGTCTGCACCACACCAACTGTGCCCCATGGGACGTCACTGTCTCACCAGTTAGTTTCCTATTGCAGAGATTGCTGCTCTGTTGTTTCTGTAACTGGGATATACCTCCATTGCCCTCGAAGAGTTTGTTCTTGGCTTGGGGAATATGCCATGTTATTACCTATATCTAGTTGAAGTTTTCTTTTACATAGGAGAGTTATCAAGTGGCTGACGAATGTCACAAAACTGGATAATAGTTAAGAGGAAAAATAAGTTTCTGGCATCTGAGGTTGGACCTGGGGAGGGGTAGGAACCCAGGCAGCGCTGTAGCTCAAGGGCAGTCCGGGCGGGGCTCAGGGACAGCGTGCGGCGTGCAGCCTGGACTCACCATGCAGAAACATCTGTAGGCCTCATATGAGGCTCTGACGGTCAGAGACTCTGTGCCCCTGTGTCACAGCTGTCCTCTAGAAAAGTAGTGGTAGCCACGTGAAACCACGCATGAAGTCACATGAGTGTGAAGTCAGGAAGCTCAGCCTCTGAGCTATGGACACCAACCATAGCCGTGTTGGTGAGGGACACAGTTAGTAGCAGATTGCAGTGGGTTATCTCAGTATGTTTTGTGCTGATAGTGGAACTTGAACTCGGAGACATGCTCGCTTAGCTGGCACTTTGTCACTTCACCACTCCTCCATCTCTGCCTTTGTGCTGTTTTTTGTTTGTTTTCATTTTTTTTTTACATAAAAAGCTCACAGATTTTTTTTATGCTTGCTGTGGCTTCCCACCACAATCCTCCGACCTCAGCCACCTGAGTAGATAGGATTACCATGTGGGACACAGAGCCCTGCACTCACAGCATTTTGAGATGGAGAAGTGATGGTCGTTTTCACCCTAAGTTTCTCTTTAAACCACACCACCTACCTCTCATGGTGTTATTCGTTCCAATCATAAAACATAAAAAAAATGACCTTGGCATGCTCCATTTCACTAACAATGATAACATCACAAATAATTCACACCTTTAAAAACACATGGTTACAACACTGAAATTAAAAAAAACCTTGTGAGAAAAGGGACTTCTGACAAAAATCTCAAGGTGTAGCGATACAGAAAATAGCCATTTACATCTGGCATGAAGAGCAGTGAATGAGTATCTTTGAATATATGTAAATAATCAAAAGAAGAGAGCCCTGTGCAAGGGTATGGGAACCCGGAGTACTGCAAGAACACAAGAACTTGGATGATTGTGCCCTGTCAGATCACGTGCAAATGTCCTCAAATAGCCAGTGGATCTGAGCTTTGCCACTAAAAATCTATACACTTTCAGTAGAAATGTGTTATAATTTTCTTGTACAAAGAACACAGAAAACTCTACAGCAAGCATCAATCTCATCTGAGGATTACACAAGCAGTGTAAGAGTCACTGCCTGAGAATCTGCTATTATTTCTACTGTCCAATCTTGACCACAATCCTGGGCAAGGTAAAATATAATGAAACCCATCAGTAAGAGGATCATAAAGATGAGTGAAAAGAACAGATTTTCCCCCAAACAGATTTTTATCATCTTTGTGTGAGCCCAAACGACCTATAGAAAACCCACTAAGAATTAATCAGAATGTTCAAGATGTTTACAAGCCATGAAATCAACATGTGAAATTCAGTCAAATTCCTTTCTAAACTGGGTGCTGGCGGCTCACGCCTGTAATCCTAGCTACTCAGGAGGCTGACATCTGAAGATTACGGTTCAAAACCAGCCCAGGCAGGAAAGTCCGTGAGACTCTTATTCCCAGTTAACCACCATAAAACTGAAAGTGGTGCTGTAGCTCAAGTGGTAGAGCGCTTGCCTTCAGATGAAGTGCTCAGGGACAGAGCCCAAGCCCAGAGTTCAAGCCCCAGAGCCCCCCCTCCCCCCACACATCCTTTCTATCAGTAGGAATAAAATAGGTATTTTTAGAAACATGGTAAGGACGAAAATTCTGCAAGCCATGTGAGAATAAACATTACCAAAATGTGAAGTATTCTGAAGATTGAAATGATGCCTTTTTACCTTTTTGTTGTTGTTGTTGTTGGAGTTCATAAACTAAAGCCCAAGCTGAACTATTCTGATGGCAATCAGCACACTCCTCTGGGGTGGTGGTGCGGCACGTCTCTGTGGTTCTGGTGTGATGACATGGTATGGAGATGGCAGGGATGTCTCCATCACCTCCCCTCCCCTCTCTCCCTCACTACAATAGAGGCTGCGATGATGCTATCTCTCTCCAGAGCTGCTGGCATTGCTGCCCCTGGCTCTGATGGTTCGATTCTGCCTCTGGCAACTTTGAGACTTCCTCCTGGCCCTTGCCAAACCTGCCATTGCCATCCACTGTCTGAGAGACTTCTCCTGAGTGGAGACGATCTGTTGGTGAGGTTATATCCTTAAGAGGAGTCATGCAGGATTTCTTTTTTTCTTCTCTGTTTTCAATGACAGTTGTAGTCAACTGGGCACCAGGGGCTACTTGAGCTCCAGAACCACGCTTTTTACTCCCATATTGTAACTATTCTTTTTTTTTGGGGGGGGGTCCAGTCGTGGGGCCTGAACTCTGGGCCTGGAAGCTGTCCCTCAGCTCTTCAGCTCAAGGCTAGCGCTCTACCACTTGAGCCACAGCACCACGTCCGGCTTTTTTCTTTTTGTTTATGTGGTGCTGAGGAATCGAACGCAGGGCCTCATGCATGCAAGGCAAGCGCTCTACCACTGAGCCACCTTCCCAGCCCCTGTAACTATTCTTGATGTTCTTCAAAGCTGTGAGATGCTCTGCCTGGCCCTGTTCCAGAATCTCACCCGCACAGAACCAGCAGATCCTTTCAAAGAATAGTAAGCAGGATCGTCAGAATTGTCTGCGAAGACCACTGTATGGAAGTCCAATATCAAGATGGGGCTAGAACTCGTGTTTGTGAAAAGAATTAGAAAGAAATCTTTTGGCTTGTGATTATCGGCAACCCTAGTGTAAGTTTCCCCTTAATGGTTAATTTCTGATGTAATCCCTTTTAAGTCAGAAAGAAGACTTAAGGACCCGTGGTGACATCTCAGATCAGCTGGGTACCTTGAACACATGCGTTCTCCATCACACAGAGATTCTGGCATAAAGGCAGAGTATGAAACATGAGAAGAGAGGGACATGTAAGAGGTGGTAACAACTTATTATACTATGGCATCCTCAACAAGCAATGTGACAGTCAATGAACACAATGGGCATGGTCTATGAATGGCTGAAAACAGTTAACGGGAACTCCTTCTAAGCAAATGTGTACACTTCTGTGTCGAAACATGCATGTCTGTCTTGTAACAGTAATCTAAACAGCCTAAATCACCACAAATAAAAATTCTTCAAATGCATGTATGAAGCCAGGCTAAAGTTTATATTCTAGTCCTGAGTTTCAATCTTTAAACCTCTGCCCTTCATGAATTTTACAGAGATTATATCATTGTAGAAGACTGAATGAGTACAACTAAATCATCTAGCAGGATTCCAAGATGCCACAGAAATTTGTTATACCACAGGCTCTATTTTACTATAATATCACAGTGTTATTCATAACTGAGTATAGTTCTTTAGCCATGTTATTTGGAGCCCTCGTGCCAATTATCTTATTAGGATGCTACTATTTGCCTTTAAGTATCTTAGGTCATTGCAATCCATGCAAACACATTTATAATATTTCATGCTTAGATAAAGGTACGAAGGCAATCTTTCCTATTTCATTTTATTTTTTTTAAATAGTAAATTTAACAGTCTCCTTCATTTAATAATTCTTTGACTCAACAATTCTTCATCAATTCATTTGGTCACATCTACTATCCAATATTATATATAAATATATGTAAAATAAATGGGTTACATTACGACATGCTGATGCATGCATATAATGTGCATCAAACTCAGCCCCTCGCCTCTGAGTGCCCTCTTCTCTCATCCAGGGGCTTCTGGTTCAGAAGTCAGCTTGTAAACGTTCTGCTTTCTCTAGATGCTGGAGTTTCTAGCTCTTAATTATTGAGTCTGCAGAAAGGTTTACCACTGAGCGAAGAATTGCTGCTCATCATTGCTCATTCTTTGAAAAATAAAATGCGTGCACCTTTATAGACCTGCTGGTACGTTCACATAAACCCCAGGGGTGCTTTTCCAAGCTTTAATCAAGAGGACAGAAAAAAGAATTAGGGAAAAAATGAGAGGAACAAAAAAGAGAGAGAGAGAGAAAATAAAATTAAGAAAGGAAAAGAATTTACTGAACAAGTCTGAAGGAGAGGAGGACAGGCAGACCAGGACGTGAACGAGGCAATGGTAGAATATAAACTTGGCCATTTGCAAAGTCGTGGTACTTGTACATTATCTCATTCCATCAATCAAGTACATTGTATCTCCAATATTTAAACTTTTTTGGGGGGGTCCAGTCGTGGGGCCTGAACTCTGGTCCTGGGCGCTGTCCCTCAGCTCTTCAGCACAAGGCTAGTGCTCTACCACTTGAGCCACTGTGCCACTTCCGGCTTTTTTCTTTTTGCTTATGTGGTGCTGAGGAATCGAACCCAGGGCCTTGAGCATGCAAGGCAAGTGCTCTACCTCTGAGCCACCTTCCCAGGCCCCAATATTTAAACTTTTAACTGTGTTTTCTACCTGGAGTTTGGACATTAAGGTCGATTTTTTTAAATGGAGTTAAGGTTTGAATCAAACTTTGTAAAAAATTTGGTCAGAGTGCTAAGTGTGCATAACCGCTCCGGGATGGAGTCACACTTGGTGCTTGCACGCCCTGGTCCGCCTTATGATATCGCCTCCCTTCTTCCATTCCTCCCATCACTGTCTTTGAAGTCAGACCAGTGTGATGGCAAGAAGAAAACTGTAGAGTAAAACAAATGCTAGCGTTTTTATGTATAAAGGACTTAGACTTCGTCTGAGAAAAACAAGAACACTCAAAAAACATAACACTAGAGAAGACAAAGAAAAAGAGTGATGAGCAAGGGCCAATTATGTTCACACAGAGCCCTGCAGCCGGCTGTGACCTGCTTGAGACGCAGCACTGTGCTGTTCATGGCAGGCAAAGCCAGGGCCGCCTGGGACGGAGCCCAGCTGCCTTTGACCGGTAGCTCAACCTGCACCCCGTCGGCATGTCCCAAAACTGCCAGTAAAGCAAGAGGCCCTACTTAGGTATCAAGTAGCACCAGAGCACCTGCCAGTCAAGCCAGAGGGCAAGTTAATAAGTGACAACCCAAGCAAAGTCCAAACAAGGATCCATAAATTTGTCCATTCTCCATATGAATGTATTTATAGTTATTATACATGTGTATGTATAAAATATATATTATAAATAAATACATGTATTTACATTTATTATGAAATCCAGAAATCCCTGCGTGCATGCTTGGGAGTGCGAGCACATTAGCTCCCTTTTTGCTCTTCCTCTCTCGGTTCTGCGTCTCACCTGGAGTTAAACGTCTCCACAGGGACACAGGCACAGAGCTGGACCTCGAGGGACTGGCCCACTACAAGGACTTGAGGGAGGCAAGGCCCGCCTGTGGCTGCAACATGAGAGGAGTTGACGGAACCAACCTGATTTCCCCAGCATTGAAATCACACAAACTGTTTCACTTAGGAGGCAAGATTTAAAAAAAAAAAAAAAAGATAAACCTATTCTAGAAATTCTATCCTTCGCACAAAGAAAAAAATGTATTTTCTTACTTTCCTTTAGTTATGATATCTATCTATCTATCTATCTATCTATCTATCTATCTATCTATCTCTGCACATTGAACCCAGCTGACAAATAATTCAGAGAACTGGACATGCAGCCATCAATTGGACATTGAGCCTAGTTTGGGTCTGCACCCAGCTAGGGTTCACAGAGGGAGAATTCTCCTTGGCCAGCACCATGTGGTTTTCTCTAATACAAAGGATGAAGGCGGGGTAAGCTTGCGGGCATCGGCCTCCAGAGGCAGAGCCACAATTGATTTCAAAGAGTTTTGTGGGCATTTTCGTTGTGATTTTTCCCCAACAAAAACCATGTGAGTTGGCCCTGTATGTCTCGCCTAGCCTTGTGTTTACACTTCTGTGATTTATTAGGAACGAACAGTTGTCACTATTGTTGGATCTGGCTCTGACCAGAGCAACCCTTTGGTATTTTTTGTTACTTATCTCAACTTAATAAGGCTTAACATGGAAAATTAACCTTCTATACATTTCTAATTGGTTTTTAATGAATTTTGGTTTCTCTGTAAGGAGAAAAATGCATCCAACTAACTACACAGAATTTCATCTCCATTACTGAACCATATGACAACACTCTTGAAGGGAGAAATGTTTGAGATGTGTGTGCGTGTGAGAGAGAGAGAGAGAGAGAGAGAGAAGAGGTGGGGAGGGAGAGAGAATATGTAACTGTAATTCTTGGAAATAAGTTTAAATACCAAATTTTTCTCTTATCCTTAAAAACATAGGCATTAGCCTTGTTTTATGTTAATAAATGTCTTTTGTTATGAAATTCTAAACATAATGCAGGCTGCACAATATAAAAGCAATGCTCTTACACACTGAGTTCCTCGTTTCTGCTTATCTCTTACGCCTCTAATCAATATATAACAAAATAACGTGCCTAGCTGCCAAGTTATGTCATTAAATATAATTTTCCATGCTAAGGGTAGGCTCAATGGAAAGAAAGCAAAAGAAGAGAGTATGGTACTCAAACTGAACTGAAAATAATTTAAAATGTAGTATGTTATTTTAGTTCATGAAAAAGAATCCATGAGATGTTCTTAGGTCAAATTTGTAATATATGATGATTTAAATGGAGTAATGTGTGTGATTAACCTCTATTTTCTCTGAGAATAGCTCTTGATTTTCTCCTCTCAATTGACCCAGTTTCTTTGACTCTTCTGTGGCAAGAGAAATAGGTGGAAGGTTACATATGGAGAAATTTTTATTAACACAAGAAATAGTCTGACACTTAAGTTCTAGTTAAGTCTAGATGATTTTTAACAGTAAAGAAATATTGTTTTTGCTAATAAAACTCAGAACAAGAGACTCAACTTGATGGAAAAGTTTCATATGAAATTAGAATCAAAATATTAGGTCAGCTGGGGCCAGTGGCTCACGCCTGTAATCCTAGCTACTCAGGAGGCTGAGATCTGAGGATCGAGGTTCAAAGCCAGCCTGGGCAGGAAAGTCTATGAGACTCTTATCTCCAATGAATCACCAAAAAGCTGGAAGTGCCGCTGTGGTTCAAGTGGTAGAGTGCCAGCCTTGAGCTAATGAGCTCAGCATGTCCAAGCCCTGGCACCCACTATGCCTCAGTGCGCCTGAGCAGAGCCGCCTGGCCAGATGTGACTTCTGAGGGACACAGTGGCTGTCATTAGAGCAGATGAATGGGGCCAAGTGGAGGAAAGACCGGGTAGCAGTGATCTTTTGGGGGACATGAAGACGCATCATCGCAAGACACGCAGCTGAAGGGCGGGGGCATTGCTGGAGCTCAGGGCATTGCTGGAGAGCAGGGCATTACTGGAGTGCAAGGAGTGCATGAAGCGCAGGGAGCGCGTGGAGTGCAGGGCACTGCAGGAGCGCATGAAGCGCAGGGAGCGCGTGGAGTGCAGGGCACTGCAGGAGCGCATGAAGCGCAGGGAGCGCATGAAGCGCATGGAGCGCGTAGAGCGCAGGGCACTTTAGGAGCGCAGGGAGCGCAGGGCACTGCAGGAGCGCGTGGAGCACGTGGAGCGCGTGGAGCGCAGAGCACTGCAGGAGCACATAAAGCGTAGGGAGCGCGTGCAATGCTGCGCATTGCTGGAGCGCGTGGAACCCAGGGCACTGCAGGAGCGCAGGGCACATTGCTGTAATGCAGCACTTCCATTTCCACCCCACCCCGGAGCCCTCCATCACTGCTCCAGCAGAGGCCAAACTCGCGCCCAGGGAGAATTCCAGGACTGCTGCTCCAATCCCCTCGATGTGACAGGCTGGCATCCACTGCCTGGCCGCAGGGAAGCCGCATGTCTCTGATCTTTCCGTTTTGGTGCTGAACGCGATCTTACCAAGATGCTTTCAAAAGCCAGGGGCCTGCGATCTGATTTGCTACTGGTGTTTTGACAAGGCTGGCCTTCCTCCCTGCGTGTGCACACACAATCCCTGTGTGCACATACAATCCCTGTGTGTGCACGCACACACGGATTAACACTGTGAATGCAAAGGGAACACATGTGAAATATGATCTCATTAAATTGTTTTAGTTCTCCCAGCTCCAGTTCCTTGAGCCAAAGGCTTTCAACTGAAGCTGGGCGAGTGTCTTCTTCCATCGCTGGAGCTAAACGGAGGTTCTCTGTGGCCAATCTCCCAGGGCGTGGCACTGTCCCTTCCCCTCCATTCCACCCCAAGATTCATTCCCAGCGCCGAGCTGCCTAGCAGGTGAAGGAGGATGCGGCCAAGCGCCACCAAGCTCAGCTGGGGAAACACATATGTCTTTCTAAGGGGGACTGCAAAAGGGTGGAGCTTTGCATCTTCCCGAGAATTATGTCCCCATTAGGTGTTTAGTTTTTGAAAAAGAAATAGCCTTTCAGCGTGAAGTCTGACTAACAGATAATGCCTATTTCAGGAAGTTGACATAAAACAACAAAACCCATCTATTAAATGGGGACTCCTAGGTACAATGTTACCGAGTAAACGACCTGAGTAATTTGTGTGTGTCTGTGTGTGTGCACACACATGTGCTTGCGGGAGTGTGCCAGTACTGGGGCTTGAACTCAGGGTCCAGGAGCTGTCCTTTAGCTTTTTTTTCTCAAGGCTGGTGCTCTACCACGTGAGCTATGGTTCCATTACCAGTTTTTTGGGGGGCAGGTGGGGGGGCAGGGGGGCGCTAATTGGAGGTAAGTGTTGCCTAGATTTTCCTACTGGCTTTGAATTGCAGTCTTCAGATAGCAGCCTCCTGTGTTGCTGGGATTACAGGTGTGTGCCCCTAGGGCCTGGCTGTTGAATATATTCTTCCAATAATTTACTGAGACCCCTCCATTTCCCTGCAGTCAAAGCATCCCTGTTCCTGCTGTCCTCGGTCTTCTCAATACTTCCTATCCCTCTGTCCTGCTGTCTCTCCCCTTACTTAAATATTGAATGCTTCCGTGTCACAGGGTGAACTCGGCTTCCTTCATCTGCTATCCTATCTTTATTCATTGTTTAATCTATCACCTCCCACAAGTGGCTGTTGTGAATACCTTTCCTCATACCTCCATCAACTGCACCCCTGGCTGGCAGCCTTCACTTGTAATTCTCCAAGAAAAGTCCAGACACACCATCCAACATATTGTCAGCTCAGTGTACTTCCTCAGGGCTGCTTCTAATTCTTTCCCTCCCTCCTTTCCTCCCTCCCTCCCTCCCTCCCTCCCCAGCCTGTCCTGTCATCCTAAGAGCACCAGCTCTCCAGATAGCACGAGTATTGATGATTTTGGTCAACATACTATTATCTCAAAAACAGCAAGTAAGAAACAATGATTTTCCCTTCCCTTCACTTCTGTCACTTCCAATTATTGCCATTAATCTGTATGACATTGCTCAGCCTGTCGTGTTTTCCATCCTCATCCCTTTTATTGAAGAACTACATTAAATATGCAGCAAATGCTCTGTTTGCCTTTGGCTCCCATTTGCTTCCAATGCTGAATCATAACGCCCCAATATGACTGTTCTGCAACAATGCTGTGTATAAACACCCTCCGAGCAGAGCCATTGCTGCAAATCCAGGCACAATCTTTGCCACAAAGTCAAACCCCAGATTTCTTCTCATCTTATGACAATCTGATGGCCATTCCTTCCTTGTAGGGCATGCAGGGCTCTTGAGAGATGCTGCTTCTCCCACACTCAACTTCCAGCTTTTTGCTGGTTATTTGGAGACAACACTCTAGGTTTGTTTGCCTGGGCTGACTTCCAAACAGGATCCTCAGGTCTCAGCCTCCTGTAGCAAGGATTACAGGTGTGAGACCGGATGCATGGCTGCACTGACGTGACCCCACATCTGCTTGGGAATTTGAGCTTTGTTTTTTATTTCTCTCATCATCAAAATGTCTCAAGTATACATCAGGCCACCATTTTCACTAGTCAAGAAATTAACCAGACATGAGGTGTACGCACGGGCACTCTGGTGACAGAATGTACAGTATGGGCTTTTGACTTGAATCTCAACAGCTGAGCTCTGTGCTCAAGGTCACCACCCTTGGGGAGCATTTTCTCATTTCAAAAATTCCACTGTATTTGTTTGATCTCTGCATTTCTGTTTCTTGCTGTCTTATATCAGGAATATTCCACCCAAACTGGGATTCACATGCTAGTTCTTACAACAGATTAACAACCTCATTCCAAGTCTCCATTCTGAGGACTGGTAATCCCTATAATGCATCATGTTTGTGCTATCACAAGTCCATTTTCTTATAAATCACCTTGATCTATACACAAAGTTTTACCAATTAAATCACAGGTTCCTGAAGAGCTGTACCTCTTATAAATATCCTTTGTGTTTTCAATGTTAGTAGATATGGCAGATGTGAGATTAACTGTAAGGGAATGATAACTGAAGTAAATTCATACAGAATTGTAAGGAATGTATGAAGCTCACATATCTGCATCACTGTGTCCTGTGTGCAGGGAGCTCCCTACTAGAAAGGGGGGATTTATACCAGTCCAGGCCAGGGGTAATTCACATCTTCTTCACGATTAAAATAATGGGAATATATCATTTATGTTGGCTGTCCATGTGAAACAGTAATTTCTTTTATTTATTTTTTTTATTGTGAAAATACTGTACAGAGGGGTTACAATTACATGGGCAAAATAATTAGTACATTTCTTATCAAGCATTGTAGCCTCCTCCTTTGTTCCCCCTTCCCATCCCTTCCCATCCTCCCTGCCCCCCCACCACCAAAGTTGTAAAGTTCATTTTCAACATAACGACTTGTACTTCTCATTGTTGCAATGAGTCCACCTGTATCCCTATTTAACCAACTTGTTTTTCCCCTTCCCCTCCACAAATTATACCGACATCAAATACAGTGAAAGCAGGGGTTAAACTATGGGAGGGGGCATACAAAGCAACAAAGAAATAATCTTATAAATGTGTTAGAAACAATTGCATGAAAGAAAAAAACATTTGAATACATATCTTAGGGTTCATTTCCCTAACATCACCTTATCTGACCTTTTCTGCTTGACTCAGACATATACTAGATATTGCAAATAAAGGAAACCATGGGACCTATGTTTCTTTGGGCCTGGCTTACTTCACTTAATATAATTATTTCCATGCCTTTCCATTTCCTAACAAATGGGGCAATGTCATTCTTCCTGATGGAGGCAGAGAATTCCATTGTGTATATATACCACTCATTCATCTACTGAGGGGCATCTGGGTTGGTTCCACATCTTAGCTATAGTAAATAATGCTGCAATAAACATAGTTGTGCTGGTAGCTTTAGTGTGGTCTTGTTTGTAAACATTTGGGTAAATGCCCAAAAGTGGGATTGCTGGGTCATAGGGGAGCTCTATGTGGAGTCTTTTGAGGAACCTCCATACTGCTTTCCAAAGTGGTTGAACAAGTTTACACTCCCACCAACAATGCAGTAAGATTCCCTTCTGTCCACATCCCCTCCAGCATCTGTTATTTTTATAGTTCTTGATTTTAGCCATTCTAACTGGGGTGAGGTGGTATCTTAATATTGTTTTGATTTGCATTTCTTTTATGGCTAGGGAGGTTGAACATTTCTTCATGTGTCTATTGGCCATCCTTCTTTCCTCTTCAGAGAAGTTTCTCTTTAAGTTGTTAGCCCACTTATTTATTGGGCAGTTGTTTCTTTGAGGATTTGTTGTTGGGGGGTTTAATTTTTTGAGTTCCAAGTATATTTTGGATATGAGACCCTTGTCTGTTGTATGGCTAGTGAAGATCTTCTCCCAATCCGTGGGCTTTCTATTGATCTTGCTAGCTATGTCCTTTGCCCTGCAGAAGCTCTGCAACTTTATGCAATCCCATTTGTCCACCCTTTCTTTGATTTTGAAACAGTAATTTCTAGCAGCGAATGGATTCCAAATTTGGCCAAGTCAACTCTACACCAGACTGGTGAGCCAGGGGCCAGGGCATGTCCTGATGCCCTCAGGTAATGCTTTACTTCTCTGTAGGGCAAAGTTTTAAAAGTTTGATGGCAAAATGCTTCCTTCATATTGAGAAAAATTACCAAGAAAAGTTAATTAAGACTTTTGGTGACATGTATTGAACATGTAAATGAGAATGACAACAATTTTCACCCTATATTCATCATTCCTGTTATTATTTTGCTTTTGTACACATAAAAAGAATAAGCAGAATGGCTAATATGGAAAACAATGGGCTAAACTACTCAGATTTACAGATTTACTATTCCTGGCATCTGGATAATGAGCAAACAAGCACAGTGCTCTTTTGGTAGTCAGCAATATAAAGGACTATTTAGATTGATTTTCCACAAATTCACAGGTCACAGGGATTGAGATATTGTGCTCAGCCCTGGGTCACAGAAACACTGTTCAGCACTGGGTTACCTAGAATCACTGTGTGCTCAGCCCTGGGTCACCTAGAAACACTGTGTGCTCAGCCCTGGGTCACCTAGAAACACTGTGTGCTCAGCACTGGGTCACCTAGAAACATTGTGTGCTCAGCACTGGGTCACCTAGAAACACTGTGTGCTCAGCCCTGGGTCACCTAGAAACACTGTGTGCTCAGCACTGGGTCACCTAGAAACATTGTGTGCTCAGCACTGGGTCACTTAGAAACACTGTGTGCTCAGCCCTGGGTCACCTAGAAACACTGTTCAGCACTGGGTTACCTAGAATCACTGTGTGCTCAGCACTGGGTCACCTAGAAACACAAATGGTTTTACAAGAGGTTCATGCATCACAAAATCTCACGGCTGAACTTTAAAATAGGCATAACCAGAGCATGTGCCCACGCTTCCTGTTTCCTTTTAGAACAACACATTTATCTTCTTGCCACAAAATATGCAAATGCTAATATTTGTGGTAACAATTGTTGAGTTGCATTAAACTCATTTTTATAAAATCACCCCGGTAATTATATGATTTCCCCATTGATCTTCTAGTATGGTCACGAAATGGGTTCTCACTCATCAGAATTCTAGGGTTGGCACTGGAGTCTGTTGTGTCTGTCTTCCAACAGTGGCATGATTATCGCATGGGAACGTTAACACAGGTAATCATCGTGAGGAAGCCATGAAGACTTAGGAAACATAGTCACGCTCCATGATGCCACTAAACTTGCACAAATCCACGGTGACATCAAATCCCATCATGATCCAGTTGTTGGAAGGCAGTTTTACTCAGCATCACAATGAGAAACTGATTTAAATGCAGTATTTCATGCAAAATGACTTCTTTGTTTTCCCAAATAGTAATATGAGGGCTGTAGACTTTCGTTGCCAAGAAAACTCTGAAGTAGATCTTCTGGCATTTCTGGATTTCATAAGCTCCCCACAAGTATTCAAAGACTTTTCTGACTTCACACTTTCAGCTTCATCTTCTTCCCCACTCTGTGTGTTCGGTGCCAAATTTGCAAATCCAAGTGGCTGCAACAATTCCACTTACAGCACTTAAGTGTCTGATGTTAGCATCTATGGAAATGGAATGTGCGGATTCTGAGTCAGTTCCAGAAGGTTCCTTCTGAGCTGGGGAGTGATGCATTCCATAGGTGAATATGCATAAAAGCAACCAATGGATCCATTCACACTGACAGCTACGAGTGCGAATGTCTCTCCAGATGCGTGGAGGACTGGATACTGAGCCCGCGGGGGTCAACACTAGAAGACACTGAGCCAGGGGCTCCTCCAAGATGCTCGCTCGGGTCTGGAAGCAAAAGTTTGCAACCTCCTGCTCCTCCTCTTCCTCCTCCTCCTCTTCTTATATTCAGGGGAAGTATTTTCATACATAAAGCCAGGTTCACACACATACACACACACACCCATGATATACACATGCTCATCTCATGGAGATATATTCACGTTTGTGCAAGTTATACGTTATACATTCAAGTTCGCACACTTGGCCTTGCAGGAGCTGGGCTGCAGTATGGGGCTGAGCTGCCCACCGCCCAGGCAGAGACCAGAGGACGCTGCTGCTCGCTGCCCAGGGACTGCCACCGTCTGTCCATAAGGTTCAGTAACCCAATCACTGAGCAGATTCAAGAGGCCACAAGGGAAAGCAAACCAATAATGGAGCTAAGAGCATGGGATGAAATATTAGAGGATATGGAAATCAAATCATCTCCAAAGAAGATTAAATAAAATAAAAATGTTTGCTTAAAAGGATTAGGGAGTCTAAAAAGAATTACTAAAGAAACCAAGGGAAGTCTTTTGGAGAGTATGGGGGAAAAAAACTAGAAGGAAAAAAAAAGTGCAAGCAGGGAAGCCCTGTAAATAATAGAATTCTCTAGTGGAAAGAGGAGAGAGACAGGAGGACGATTTTACTGCCTAGCAGAGAGAGATAAAGGGTCTCTGAGCACATCTTGTTTCAGGCACAGGGAGATGGACTGTTACAACACCAGCAAAAGGGCTCTAAGGACAATGCAAGCCAGTTCATTTGACTGCCTAAAAGCCAGAAGCATTTATATAGCAAGGGAGCTTTAAGCTAGGCTGCAGGTGGGGATCTTGGAAATGAAGAATAAAGCAACAATGACATCAATAAAAATGGAGGAGCTCATTAACAAGATGTGTAAAACATATCCAGAAAAAAAGAAAGAAACAATGGACACAGGTAGAGGTTTTTATCTAAGAATCATGCTGAGTGGTAGTAATCACACCTGCAACCCCAGCTACTCTGGAGGCTGAGATCTGAGGATCATGATGTGAACCCAGCCTAGGCAGGAAATCCCATGAGATTATTTCCAATTAACTACCTAAAAATCCCAGAAGCGAAGGTGTAACTCAAGAGGGAGAGCGCTAACTTTGAGCAGAAAAAGCTTAGGGACAGTGACTAGGCCCTGAGTTCAAGCCCCAGTACTAGCATCAAAATAAACAAATAAAATAAATAAATGTAAATAAAGAAATGATGTGTAAATTAAGAATAATAATATCCATTAAAATGGCACAAATGATAGTTTATAATTTTAAGTTGTTGACGTTGGCAGTTGGCAGGGCTGGGTGCCAACTGTCACGGGCATTCGGAAGTGTGAGGCAAGGGAGTCTGGGCCTCCACTTCTGGAAGGAGGTGGAAACCGTGGCCCGGGCATCTGGCACAGAAAGGCATCTCAGGGAAACTTCCCAGAGAAGACTTCCTCACAGACCTGAGGTCAATTTGCCAATTTATCCAAGGACGGCAGAGACTTGTCCAGAGGGACTTGGTCAGAAGCTGTGTGGCTACAGTCACCAATGTCATTACTGTCACAAGCTATCATAAACACCTGGCCAGAGAGGGCGGGGTTATGATGAGAAATGCAAAAGGAACCACGGGGCAAAGTAAGAAACAAAGCAGCAGTGGTGGCCCTCACGTGCCCACCTGCTCCAAGAGCGTGGAGCTGGATGCCTGTCCCATACCGGCATTCACGCAGGCGTGTACTCGCGTGTAAGGAAAGGGCCACACTTGTGACCGAAGCCTGCCCGGCTAGCTACGTCTCAGGCATAGCAGGGGCCCTTAGAGTGGGGGAGTCAGACCTTGAGGTTGCGACCTTGCAAATCTGATCCTGAACACCCAGAAAAGGACCTGTTTTCCCTCCCTGGCATCCACCTATCACCATTCCACTCTTTAATTGTCCTGACTTTGACTTTCAGTAGCTCGTACGTGGAATAATCCATCACGATGCATCTGTCACACTCCTGGAGTGGCACAGACTGTATCTGCTGCAGGCTGAATAATATTCCACCCTTCCCCTACCCCTTCCCCTACCCCTCCCCTCCCTCTCCCCTTTCTCTGCCCTTCCCTTTCCCTGCCCTTCCCTCCCCTGCTCTTCCCCTTCCCTTCCCCCTTCCCTTCCCTTCCTTCTTTCATGCCTCCCCTGCCCTCCCCCTCCCCTGCCCTCCCCCTCCTCTGCCCTCCCACCTCAAGTCCTGTCAGCCAAGGTTGAAGGCTAAGCAATGCCAACTAATAAACAGGCAGAATATTTCTTTTATTGGCTTTTTTCATTTCTGACTTTCAAATTGTATGGCTTTTATAATCAGGCCCAGCTTTCCTCTAAACAAATCTCAATATTAAAAACATTTCACAGTAATTAACTTGAACAAGACTCCTGAGACTAATAAATCATTTTGTAAATAATGAAGTGTTTTAATCAATCAAAAACATGGATTGCGTTAGCCAGGTGAAGCATTCCTGTAATCCGAGCCACAGAGAAGGCTGACTTCTGAGGACCCTGGTTCAAAGCCAGCCTGAGCAGGAAAATCTATGAGATGCTTATTTCCACTTAACTAGCAAAAAGCTGGAAGTAGTGCTCAAATGGTAAAGTGCTCAGCCTAGAAGGAAAATCCAAGCGACAGCATGAGGCCCTGAGTTCAGGCCCCAGGAATGGCACTTGCATGTACACATGCACACACATGCACACACACATGCATGCACACACATCAATTCACTGTTCACTTAATTAGAGATAAGCCCTTATGTAGTCATTTGGTTCAGATTTGGAGAAATTTCTATAATACAGAAATTTCTATTTTCACAGGAAATGCAGGCTTGAATAAGGCCCTAAGAGCCATTTGCAAATTTCACTAATTATAGAGAGTTAGGCTAAGATAAATATAGTTTTTATTTCCTAACAGCACTGGCTTTATGGTTCCAGCACCCTCTGCGAGTGCACTGTGAACCTCCCGCTCCTCTCCACACCCAGAGAGCTCCTCTGGGCTGGAACTCGGCACAGGAGACGCTTGGATCCAGTGGACACAGACTAAGACGTCAGGGGAAAATAAGTATTTGTAGACAGAGAATCAATAAAGCCTGGAGGAAGCCACGATCTCCCTGCATCCCCGCACCCAGCTCTGGTGTGCAGTGCCCACCACAATTGACCCTGGGTGCCGACTTTGTCCACGTGGCGGATAGAGCTGGAGACCTACAGCCCCCCCCACCCCCTGCCTCCCCATGTGGCTCAGTGGCCTGGTCTGCTCTCCCAGAGCACAAAATCCCATACAAATCCAGGATATGGACCTCCATGAGGAAGAGGAGGCCCACACAGGGTCTTCTTTTTTTTTTAATTTAATTTAATTTTATTTGTGAACATACTGTAAAGAGGGGTTACAATTGCATGGGCAGGATAATGCGTACATTTCTTACCAAGCATTGCAGCCTCCTCCTTTGT